>NC_136519.1:38788189-38855689 GCF_053919585.1 Euprymna scolopes
AAACAAGAGTACACATCTTTTGTTTCAACTGCAACATCAGTTGGCAATGAAATGCTTCCGTCAAAACAGCGCGGCCTACAAAAGCAGTGGACATTGAACCAGTCGTACCTGCACGTAAGGCTATTCTTCGTGTATAAACTGAGCCCATTCATCCTGCTCAGGGACACCTCCGGAAAACTTTGGATCCCTACGAAGATCTAGGTATCTAAAACATTTTAAGCTTATTTGAACTGACAGCCTGTACTTCTGTTATAAATAGTGCGTGGAGTTTGGTGAAATGATTATCCGGGAAAAAAGTCGAACCGTACCATATCCTCGAAGATAATGACCAGCCAAAAACATGGGGAAACCACTTCAAAAATCTGTTTAATACCGATGTTGTTGCTCAAACAGATTTACCACCCGCTAAGAATTTTTTTTGTCTTTTCATTGAGATTAAATGTGATCTGACTAAGGATGAAGTAGACACTGCTGTTGGACAGTAAAACAATGGGAAGACACTCGATTTTGTAAAATCCCGAACATGAGAAAGAGTCTTCTCTCTTTATGTAACTAAACATTCCATGGAAATACTCCAAAAGAATGGGACATATCTGGTCTTAAACCTATACTAAAGAAAGGTGAAAACAATAGAGGAATTCTACTTTCCCTACATGCAGCCAAGATTTATAATCGCTTTTTGCTTAACGGAATTGAACCTGTCATTAATTAAGTTTTTCGTCCGAACCAGAATGGATTTCGTAAGGGGCTCTCAACCACATCACAAATTCTCGCTCTGCAACGAATTGCTGAGAAACTGAAGAACAACAGGTAGAATCCTGTCATAATTTCCATCGATTTCTGCAAGGCTTTCGACTCCGTCAATAGTGGCTGAATGATTGAATTTCCGGAAGCCAATAGAATTCCTACAAGAGTTGTGGGCTCAGTAGATGTGATATGGAGGGACATTTACGCAGTAGTGATCATGCCGGAAGGATGTGCAGATGATTTTACAGGATACCCGCTTGCCTCTTTTCTATTCATTATTTTTCTGGATTGTGCGTTTGGCACATAAATAACCGGTTGTGATGGCTTTACTTTGATACAGCGCCTTAGTAGTAGACAACCTGCTCAAATGCTAGCGGACTGTTAGGTATTGGGTCTGCTCAGGATCTTGTGGAACGAGTCGATAAGGCTTGTCAAGACGTTGATCTGTATCTCAATGCTCCAGAAATCAAAGTACATGCGTCTGAATCTATATTCTAACGCGCCGTTTCTTTCATCGGATGGATCAGAAATTGTCAGTGTTGACGACTTCAAAAAGGTGGGAGGCTAATCCATATGCGAACATGATATGAATATTAGGATCGCATACAGTGTACTTCATTCTCAACAGAAATTACGGAAATACTAATCAAGAAAGAAATCAAACCCATGATCTTCAAAGCCTACATAGCATCAACCTTCTGTACGGCTCAGAATGATGGACTCTAAGCGTATCACGCCGAAAATATCACGATGGTAAATATACAAGAATGCTTCGACTAGCCGACAACATATCCTGGAAAACTTAATCAACAACAAGTTATTTAATGGTTTCCTACCTCGTGTTTACAATATTGGGAAACAGAGGCGCCTAACATTTGCCGGTCATATTAGTCACTATGAGTAACCGGCAGGAAATTTCTTCCTTTTGACTCAAGACGGAAAAAAGAGAGTTCAACGTCCATGTGATCAGTTATTGAAGAAAGAGACAGGCCTCTCACGCACTGAGATGTTTGACCTACAATTCTGGCAATATGTTAGATTTTCACCTACACTTACTTACATTGAATGAAACAACAAACTAAAAAAATATTTAATGTAAAACAGTCAAATATCATAGTGGAATTTTACTCTTACAGATTCATAAATTTTGAACTAACCTACTGTTAGTTTTCTTCTCCGAGCTCTCATGTGTGCGTGTATATAATCTATCAAATGGGATAGTTATTTTAGGCTGTATAAAATTGTTCTCTTTTTATTTAATATTTTCACCGTAAACAAAACAAAGTGCAACTTTGATAAAAGCGAGCTACTCTCAGGTGCACAAGTTATTGGGTTAATATGTAGTGAATTGAGCAGAAGATGCCTGTCTACATTACACCTCAATTCCTACTTGTTAATACAGTTGGAAAAACAGGAATCCGGAAGGGAATTCCAAAGACTAACAGTTATGGGAAAGAAGCTATTAGAGCAGAAGTCTTTCTTACATCCAGGGATTTCTACTGTGTAAGAGTGGGACTTTGCTGCGTGATGCGTTTACCGCGAGTAATTTAGCCGACGGAATGCTTGTAGTCCATCAGAGCATCCACTATTAAAATACTTGTAAAATATGCATGAGGATAGAAAATTTCGCCCGTGGGACAGAGGTTGAAAATTGATAAAGAACACATCAGGAAGACGAATCTCTTTTGAACCTTGTCCAGGATTTAGAGATGAGTAGCAAATGCACCAGCCCAAATGTGAACACAAAACTTCATGCATGGGTGAATGGTTGGCTTGTGGAGGCACATGATGTTTCTGGATGTAACTGCCCTTCTTGCACGGTATAGAGAGTCCACCTTCGCAGAAGCCTTGTTAATGCTCTCGATGTATCTGTTCCAACTCATTTCACTGTGATTGTTTATACGAGGAGTTTAATGAAGTATTTTCAGGTAATTATATTTAGCCACAGCTATTAGTGATTGAGAAGGTTTGTTGTAATTATTTATGATAATGAGCTTAGTCTTGGAAGCATTGAACATTACCATCCATTCTTGGTCCCATTCTACTATAGACTGGAGTTCTTCATCTAGGGTTTCCAACACCCCTTAGATATTTGTGTACGCGTCGTGCCTATTATTGAGCGTTGTCTTATCAGCAAATATTCCCATTCCAGAGACAATTAAGCAGGGAGGTCATTTTTGAATATTAGGAATAATAAAGGTTCATATTGCGTTACACTCGCATTTATATCAGATAGTTTATACAAACGACCACTGAGGACAGCATGGGCGTTTCTCTTATTAAATAAAAATGTTATTATGCTTATTATTTAACCAGTAATATCATAGGATCTAATTTTTATGAGAAGACTATCGTGCAATACCATGCAAAAACCTTTAGATATATTTACTGCCCTCCCCTTCTCTACCTTATCCAGTACATGTTATATAAGTTCAAGGATTACATTTAGAATATCAGCAGTAAAACGGGCTTGCGTAAATCCATGATGTTCTGATCGAAGTTTAGCAACTATGAAATAGTGGACAAGTGCTTGATAAATTATGGACTCAAATATTTTAGCGAAAGGAGAGAGGGGGCTAACAGGGAGATTATATAATGGTTCAGTTGCTTCGACAGAATTCTTTTAACCTAAAATCATAAATAAAGTTTTCCAGCAGACAAGAAAGCATTATTCGTAAAGGCATTTGTTGAAGAGTTCTGAGAAAGCTGGAGTAAACTGAGCAGAACATGTTTTAATAGAACCATAGGATGAGATCGGGTCCACATGCTTTTGAGGTCCCTATGATTTTATAATGCTATGTACTTAAAACGGCGTTATTTCCAGATCATGTAGTATGGTTTCTGTCCGCCAACAGAAAGTCAGTGAGGGAGGGGGTTTGTAGGTCCAAAGTTTAATTGGATGCAAACTGACGAGTAAGCTTGTAAGATTTCCCGGTTACCGTGAAAACAACCTCATGATTGTGGGATGGTGGAGAAATTGTTGATTGCTGATTATTTACCGCATTCAGTAGATATTTCAGAAATTACGATTTCCTAATGTCTTCGTACATGGTGGTTTCGGCATATTATCTCTTTGACGTCGCTACTTCATTCTTACAACTAATCTAGCTTCTATAAACTTTCTTCAAAATTGGACTGTCACTTTTTAACCTGATTTTTTCTTTGGATTACGGACTTCTTTATATATATATATATATATATATATATATATATATATATATATATATATATATATATATATATATATACATATATACATATACTGCAGAATAAAATTATCCAACAATCAGCTGGTATGGAAACCTGTGATTATAAGATTTACCAGATATTACTGGCACTGATATTCTAAAATTATTATCCAACCTAAATAAGAATTGCTCAATATACAAGATAGAGCAAATAAATCAAATTTTAATGAATCAATGCATTTAAAAAATTATGACCTGAAGTGTTTGAGTTACATATAAACATTTTATATTATTCCATGTAAGAAAAATACATTAGAATTTTTTAAACTCCTTATTCTATAGGGATCCGATGTCCACCATCCCTTCGGAAGAGAAACTATTAGCATATAGCTAAAATGGTATACACCTTATTTGCTAAAGTCAGTAAGATATGAAAAATCATACTTAAACATTGAATGAGTAATTAAAAGTTATAGATTAAGGGAAGTTAAAGAAAAAATATATAAAAAGTTTACATACAAATTGCACGGTAAAATCCGAAGTGAATGTCCATGAAATCAGTTTGGTAAAATGATCAAAACTAATCCACATCACAAAGTACTCTGTGTTACAAATATTCACAGTGTCAGATAATGAATCTCTGTAAAGGGCGTTTTGCAGAAGCAGAAATATGTCACTGAATTCTACCGTTCAGAATAATTGAACTATCATAAAATTGAACGGATAACCCTGGCATTTGTAGAACATTTACAGCGTAAATGTGTTTGATGCCAACACATTAACTTCCATCGATTTTGGTAGTTGTGAGAGAGATGCGTGTGATAATGTGTGCTACAGACTTTTACGACTTAGGCATAAAAGCAAAAGAAAATCTAGAATGATATTTATAATGTAGAAAAATAAGTTCTTGCCCACATAAATTGTGGTCATTATTATGGCTTCTGCCTTGTCTACGCATCTCCTCAGTGTTTGTTTTTCAGTTTCAAAAGAAGAGGCCGTACTTTTTGAACGATAACCGTATATCAACATCTTCTATAATCTGCACTCATTATATGTTATACATTTACTGAAAGGACGCTTTAATAATTTTCGATTTCTATAAAAAGATGAACTTTACTGAAATGAAATAATGCCTGCTCGACAGATAAATAAATTCATGAGAGATTGATATTGAATACTTGTTATTAAATAAGGAGAGGTACTGATAGGGTAATATTGCTGTTGGTTGGTTGGTTGTTTTTGTTTTCCGGTATATCAACCGTTTTCGGATTATTTAATGCCGAATCCAAAGATTTTGAAGAAAAAAAATGAAATAGAATATATTTGTTGTTTTCAAGTCGGTTTCTATTTAACCCATAGTTGGAACCCTAACAGGTACTACCACTCCGAGTCAGAGTTGACCTGGGAGCAATGGTAATTAAAAGGTGGTTCTACACTCCCCAAAGCCCGCAAGCTGGGGCTTCACCACTGGATATACTTTATGGTCATATCCAGGACCCCCATTGAGGGGCTTTTACCCTCTGTATAGGGGGCAGTCGGTGTATTCTAATGCCCCACCGACAGGACCAATATTGTTGTTGAAAGTTACCTCCCTATAGCAGCAAGGACCAGTGCTATTGCATTTGTTTGAGAGAAGGAAGCCTTTTACGAAGGATTATCGTCACGGAAATCTCGACTTATTCTAAAACAAACAGAAAAATGAACTAACATTATTTTTGAAGCAGTAGCATAGTGTTTGTTTGTCCTAAATGTTTAACAATGCGATCACATTTGTATTTATCTAAGGCTACTTGTATTGAATCCAAGATAGTCCAGTAACACAGGGATTGAGAGAATAAGTTTTTTTTACACGGAGGTCACCACTTATCAAGGTTCCGAAGTCACTCGGGGATAAGTGTTATTGCGTGTACAGTAATCAATGGGATAATGTTGTAGTATTCGTTAGTATTGGAGATTTGATAAAGTGGCATTACTTAAGGAGGTGGTTCATCAGGAGTTTGTTTATGTTGGACTTGAAGACATTTAAGTTGAAGTCAGGTGGGAAACAGGGTAGCAGTAGAGCGTTCCGCAGGCGTGCAGTACTTATAAAGAATCCTTGTACATGGAATCTACGTTTTGATTTGGGCACATATAAAAAGTGGGGAAAATTATTGTCAGTGGTTTCAGCTAGACGGGTGTTTATCATATAAGATTGGCGAGAGGGGGCCAGAGATTGAAGCTCAAACGACAACTTGCCACGGAAATAACGATAAAACAAAAATAGACCCGCAAGACCCCTTCTGTGGGAGAGAGGTTGCAGGGAAAAGAAAATGGCATCCCCCACTAAGCCAAGAAGTCTATTTTGTACTCTGTCACGGCAGGATAGGTGTTTTTAGAATCTCCTGCCCAGATGTGGAAGCAGTACTCCATCATTGGACGTACTTGGCTTTTATATACATAGAGAATTACATCGGTAGTGAGATATATTCTGGAGCGGTAGAAGGATCTCACCATCCTCCACGCGACCTTGGTAACAGCTGATGTACGTGTTCCATTTCAGATCAGGAGTAAAGGTTAATCCCGGAAGCTTATCACTACATGGGGTCTCCCCTAGACGAGAGCCATCCATTTCAATTGATGCCATTTCAGAACGTCCATGATGTAAAGTTAGGAGCTTGGTTTAAGATGCATTAAAAGTAACCAGACACCTCTTCGCCCACTGTACCACGCACTCAAGATCAGAAGAGAGAGAATCACAGAGAACTTTGTCATTTGCGGTCTTTGATGTATTGCCATAGATGGCCATACTATCAGCATAGATGTCAACTAATGATTGTAGTATGTGTTTTGGGAGATCATTTATATAGATCAGGAAGAGAGTGGGGCATAGAATGTACACATGAGGGACTCTGTCATTAATACAACGGGCCTCTGATTTCAACCACTACTCTTATGAGCCTATCAGAGAGAAATGATTTAATGATTGAGAAAACATTTCTAGTTATACCGTGGCTGGAGATCTTGTGAAGTAGGCCTTTATGTCATATTTTTCAAAGGTCTTTCATATGTCAAGAGCAATTGCCCTAGTAAGGAAGCCTTTGTCGAGGGATTTGCTAATCCTATGCGATATAACCGTTAGCACATCTGCTATAGATCTAGTAGAACACAAGCCATATTGCGTGTCACTAAGAAGGTTATTTCTGGTGAGGTGGTTGACTACTTCTCTATTTAATATGAATTTCAGCAACTTACGCATAAGATAACAGGAGGCTTATTGGTCTGTACTGAGAGGGAGATGACTTTTCTCCTGAATTATTAACTACACGACATAATGGTGAGCGTTTCCAATGTGTTGGAAAGCACTTCTTAAGGCAACTCTTAAACAGATTTGTAAGTATGGGGGAAGATCTGATTGAAGCTTTTTTAACACTATAATTGAAATGTCGTCAGTATCCCTTTTGTATAATTAAATTGTTTCATTTTTTTAAGTTAAGCAGCTAGATCTAGTCAACGAAAACGCAAATAATTTATTTTCATGAGATACTAAATAACAGAGATGCAGTTGTATTTCCAGTATTGCTACAGGCGCTTCATTTTGACATTTCACTTCTGAATGTTTAGAAAGCGAGATACTGTATCATATTTTACGTCTGTGCTTTGACTCGCCGATGATTGAAACTCTGTCTCCGAGTATTATTAGCGACCATTACGCCAAACTAAATCATAATATAACAACCACAGGGCGGAGTTGGTGCCGCATCCAATAAAAATGTATAAGCAATATTTGCGAGTATAATTAAAATCTATTACGAGACAGGAACGAGGGCTTCGGGTAGTGACACATACCGGACGATAGATAGAGTCTCGAAATATTTGCAAAGAATAATCTCTGACTTACAACAAAGATAGTTTTAATGACAGATATAGTAATATAATGGCACTGCCAATACTACGGCGTCTGATCTATAGGGGGAAGTAAAATTAATCGAGGTTTGGCCGGAATAGGTACATGTACGTCGTCTGCAAAAACGTGTCTGAAAACGTGTTCTGCTTTGGACCAGGGGCTGTCGACATTTTTAAGCAGCCATATCTGGACAATTCCGGAGATTTGATAAAATAATATGATTCATTTCCAATTTGCTAGCCAAATCTTTTCTCTCTACCTTCAATTATTCCCGGCTTTTTGTCTTGTCCATTTTATTCCCTTAGCGATTAAATCTCCAGTGATGGGCCGGAGAATGGTGTACGTGTTTTAACAAATTGCACACACATTTCAATCAAAATCATTAATACGTAGTTCCACTACCATGACCATGACGGCGACGACGACGACAATAATAATAATAATAATAATAATAATAATAATAATAATAATAATAATAATAATAATAATAGGGGGAAACGGAGCAAATACACAAAGCTAGCCAGAGGGATGAAAGGGATATGGAAGATGAAGAAAATCCAAATAATACCTATAATAGAAGAAGTACTATGATCAATCCCGAAAAACCTTGTAAAAAGAATAGGAGAAATTGGAATCAGAGGAATGACTCGAAAAATAAACCGAACAACAATAATGAAAACAGTTGAAATATTAAGGAAAACCTTGGAATGTGGAAACAAACACACACGAACCACAAGCGCTGACCAGACAAACTGCTGCAGAGACAAAACATGAAGCGCTACATGGTACCAAGAACATTGATTTCACCCCCCCCCAAAAAAAAAGAGTGGGAGCGAATAGCCAAGTAGTCGAGAATGAAGGAAAACCAAGGAATGAGCACTGACCAGACCTCCACTGTATGTGTAAAATCAATTGAGATCTTGGGGAGGCTAATTGCCACTCAAATTTTAGTAAACACCAATGTCCGCTTCCAACGACAAATCAATAGCAAGCAGCTGTTGCGAGAATGCAAATTCATTTGCAAATGTTATCGAAAGAGGTAGAGAGTACTGTAAAATCTAAGGGACTTGTTGTCACTTAGATTCAATGGAACGCCACGGGCGGTATTCATTTAGATCTTTGATGACCTGTTTGAAACCTCCTTGTGAGGCAATAATCTATATATTACTTCATATGCCTCATATCCAGCGTTAAAAGCTTCAAAGGATGAAAACCAAAAGAAAAAAAAAATGAAACTTACACCGCCTTACACCCATATATATATATATATATATATATATATATATATATATATATATATATATATATGTGTGTGTGTGTGTGTGTGTGTGTGTGTGTGTGTGTGTTTGTACTAGTTGGGAGCCAATGAATGCTACACTCTCCCATACACTTAATGCCATATAAATAGGTGAACTCATCCTGTTTGTATTCTTTTGTAGTAAATCTACTCAAATACAGTTGTGATTTTAGGCCGTAAAACATGATAGTTGACTTCTTTATTTAAAATTTTATGAAAAAATTCAAGCCGTCAGCAACGAACAAGCAATAAGTCCAGACATATAAATTCAAATAATATTTTTCTATGACACGAGGCGTTCGAAATAAATGCTTCTATTTAGAGCACAATTGAATCATAATACTTAACTTTTACATTTTAAACTTTCATGGAAGCAATTCTATATTAAAATATTTTCATAAAATATAGACTGCAGTGGATTGGGAACTAAGTCACTGCCGGAAGCTTCCCGGTGGTGCACCCCGATAGGTCCTCAACTAACGCAGCCAATCAATCGATTTGATTGAATTAGGGGTAATTGCATCGGGATTAATTACAATGGAAACGCGGTAGTGCAAACCATACGTGGAAAATAAGTTATTCCCGGGCATCCGCGTTTTCATTGCTCTTCGTGTATAAAAAATAATATTAATATTCAAAGACGTACCATTTGGATTTTCCGGACTACTATCCCCATCCTGGGTCAAATTTTACAAGGTTTCTGGACATGTAAATTCCGAAAATATTCAGGTGTAACTTTCCAAACTCAGAACTGTTTCTGTGGAAATCTAGGAAGAATTTCGAACGGACCATTCACTTACTTCACTGGAAAATCAGATTTTCGTCCCGTCAGCTATGACTTGACAGGAGTGCAAAACAATTACCAGTTTTGGGTTATATTGGAATTTGAATTTTCAACCTACAGGAATATATCACTTTTTAAATTGCGTTTCCCAAGTATTCTAACAACTCGGCCACGAGTGCTGGCAGGCCATTCTAGTACGAATTTTAGGAAACTTCAACATTTTTTTTCTAGTTGTAAATATCATTGTTTATTACTAATTATTATTACTATATATAAGTATATACATTATTGTGTGCTTCATAATGTATATATTATCTATCATTTATAATTCACTTATCCCAGTAGTGTGTTTCTCTACTAAGTCTACTTAGTAGTTGTTTCCACGTTCTTCTCTATATAATTTTTCTTTGTCCTATAACGGTAGATGGCTTCTCATTTTCTTTTCAGGTATTCTCAGCTATATGAGACTTGTCAATGTTTTCACGTATTACGGATCTTTAATTTTCTTATAAACTTAATGTATTTAACATTATTTGTAACCTGGGTATACTTCTACACATTTACGTGGGATCTCATATATACAGTTATTAGTCATGACTATATATCTGTAGGGGACAAATCGCACAAGCAGTTTGGTGATAGGTGACTCATATCTCAGTAATCCCCTGACGTCATATGAGTTATACCTTCTTTAGAACTTCTAACACAAGTCTATCATGTATGGTATCAAAATTGTGATGAGTATTCAGGTGGTGTCCTTTGATACCTAGTCAAGATTTCTTGGATCTGATTTCATGCTCCTGGATAGTTATTAAGGTGGAGGCATTCTCGTAAACTGTCCATCTCCTTTTGTTATGCAGGGCTGACACTACATATTGGTTTTTCTCTTTTTTTATCGAACGGTGCCTACTAACTAAACTTCTAAAACTTAGACTACGTATCAACCAGTGTAAGTCGTACGTTTTTAAGAGGTCAGACAACCTTAGCTAACCCAGTTTTTCATTAATGCATTCAGAAATGGGTGCTTTTGAACATGGAATCGCTCTTTCAAGTTACGCACATATGAACAGACATATTCTCATCGTGTAGTTAAGCTTTTCCTCTGGATAATTAGTCTACTTTTACACAATATATCACACTTAATAACTGCTATTATAGGTATATTAGCTTTTGATTTGGAGGTTAAGGTCTTAGTATTAACATTGTTTGCTAGTGCGTTAAATTTTTCTCAATGTCTTTGTATTATACTGCCAATGTTGTACGTACAGAAGCAGATAATCCTTACTAATAGTCTATTAAATATATGGCGAAATATTTTTTTTTGAAATGTTTGTCCAAAAAGCTCAAGAAAATATAAAAATTTTGATGTTAGAAAATCTACTCAAACGAAGTTTTTTTGGGGTTTAACAGCATTATTGATTGGTCATTTTATAATTGTTATTATTATCGTTTT
The DNA here is from genome assembly GCF_053919585.1 of Euprymna scolopes. Classification (NCBI taxonomy): domain Eukaryota; kingdom Metazoa; phylum Mollusca; class Cephalopoda; order Sepiida; family Sepiolidae; genus Euprymna; species Euprymna scolopes. The sequence goes on from NC_136519.1 coordinate 38,799,542, forward strand.
TTATCTTTGTATTATTTCTCTATTTAATTTGACGCTTCACTATTATTATCTGCGTTCATACATAGATGCTATTGATTCCTCCTTCTTTTATTACCTACTTAAGTCAGCGTTATGATCTAAACACAACATCTCGCATCCTTGTCAACTCCCACGCCTCGATTCCTACCTTCCTGAATCACCACCCTATTTCAGTATATTCTCCTAACACAGTTTTTCCGGTTCCCTTAAACATTTTATTTATTTTTTTCCTTTTCCTAAATATATACATACACACCCTCTGAATTCATCATTTTAGGTCAGCTACAGATCTGAATGATTCGTCACGAATTATTAAACATTAAACGAGTGGAAATGTATTTATTAGTGCCCATTCTAGGTAAAAATATAATTAAAAAAGGGCATTTCTTGCTTAATAATGTTATATGTCGACAATATAATTTTGGATAAATTACTTTATTAATCTATTAATAATCATCATCTCAATTGTTTACTTCATTTAGAAAATAACATTGTCTACGGAATGATCTAAGATATTCTGCTAAATACGGCAATCACGAGAACAGCATTAACAGCCTCAACGTTTTATACTCTCGTCCAGATTAAGTTATGTATATTTCGTTTCTACGTGGGATTCTCATCACTTGTCTAATGCAACAAGCATAGATGGAAATATAAAAGCATTGTTTCCAAAAATATATCAGACGTCGAAGAATCTGCTGACACTGGTTTTAAACATAAAATCTAATATTAGCTGATTTCCACTATTTTTCAACATAATATTATAGAAGAAATATTTTCTAAGATTATATATGTTCATTCGCAAAGTTGGCTCACGTTAGCAATACATACTCTTAGATATCATTATGCATACACGCATGAAATAATTATATATATATATATACATATATATATAGACTTACAAACACCCGCATATTTCTACATATATATATATATATATATATATATATATATATATATATATACAACATAGATATATATTATAACGCGTGTTCATAGGTATTATAAAGAAGCGTATAATGAACATTCGAAATTTTTCAATTTCAAGCACCGTTTATATTCAATTTAGTTTTTGTAATCCGCCTCCTCAAAAATATATTGAATATGAAATAATAGATTTCTATAGACTTCGCGCATTGAACTAGAGTGCAATAATTTTCTTGTTCTGTAGGCAACAAAAGAGTAGAAGAAGAAGCAAGAAGAACCCACCGAGCACTAATCAGCTTGTAGGGATTCTCCTCACGTTTACATTCTGAATTTCAATACGATCTTTTAGAACCGTATTTCATCAGTAATCTCCTTAATAACAATTAGTAGAACTGAAAAAAAAGTGAAGCAAAAAGCTTAGCAATAGAAAAACGGTAGGCCTTAAATTAATTAAATTATGTTTTCTTCAATATTGTATGTTTTGAATAACAATGATTTTTGCGGCATCGTATAAATAGCCGTATCACCTTCTACGCCGGCTAATGCATATTTACGAATGTGATAATGTTTATTTGTTTGAAGGTTTATAACTTGTCTGCTATGCTATATCATATTTCCTTTAGTCGGCCTGATTTTCTAGCTGTTCATTCCACTTTTTTACGAAAACCATTGTTCTTATTCGCCTGAGAACACTGGTTGTATGAAGAAATACACCATGCGTTATAGCATTTGTTTTCTGCACAGTATTATATTAATTCGTGTATACAAATGCTCACATTAGTTTACTATTTATCGTTTAAACCCGAAGTTAATCTTGCTGAAATTCGGACATTTGTCACGGCAATCCTCAACGAATTAAGCATTTTGATACCCGCTCACTGCACACAGGGATTAGTATTTGTCAAAAAAAGTTACCTTGTTTACCCATCACTAAAGCCGTCAGTTCCTCTTCCTAATATACTAGATACAAGGTTGGTCTGTTTTAAATGATATAAACGTATAGCAATACGATATTATTAAAGCCAATTTATAAAGATTAATTTGATTTTTCGAGCTGTTGTTAACAGTTTGGCTCTTATCCTCATACAGTTTTGATCGATTTAACATTCAACACATTTAGGGGCCTCTTGATATAAAAGTGTATAGGGAATCCTTAAACCATTCTTTAATCCACAGCTTTGCCTGATTTTTATTTTGTTAATACATCTATATCAGAACAGATTAACAAATCATGTTTAACATTAATCTTGGATAATCTTAGTTATGGGTTGTCAAAATGGAATCAGGATTAGTTATTCCTGACGGCAATGATAAAGTGTTTTTGTTGAAATACACTCATAACAATACAAAAATCTTTCTTGAAGTGTACATAGTTAATCCACCTCAGATTTTAGAAAAATAATTTATATTTATTTCTCTTAACCTATGACGCATGAGCGTATGTAAAATTTGATTAAACACACTCTATTTTTAACATATGACTCTAAATATATAACGCATGAAGGTATAAGACACACTCTATTTGTTTCTATTAACCACTATATCTGTCATACGTGATGTTATTTGTCTTAATATTTTTCTAGATACTACTATAAAATGTTGTCTTTAGAATATATAGATATTTCCGGTTATTTTCGTCAAACTCGTATTAATTTGATAGTTCGAAATGTTCTGCAAAGACAGTTATTCCAGTAGCTAATTAATATAGCAGAATACTCGTGAAACGTTCTTTCCCCACATTAGACAATGAACTTTTTAATGCTATAGTCAATGCTACGATCATCACTTTCAATTATTCTTATTTTTTTTTACATAAAGTGGTTTCAGACATTGTTTGCGCTATGCCATTAAACAAAAAGAAGCAAAAATATGGTGTATGGGTGGTAGTTCATCCCCCTATACTCCTCCTGAGACTTAAAACATAAACTACATACATTTAAGACTATGATGGAGACGATACACATTTTTTTGCATTACAATCTATATAATACGCTCCTCCTTTATTTTAGATTTGATATTGCTCCCCCAAACATCATCTTTAATTTTTTGTTTTATTTTGGTCCTGATGAATCCCACGCTAGCATCCCCATATATGAAACAATTTAACATACTCTCAACAGGTATTGTACCCTGATTTTAAGAAAATTGAAATCATTTTTAGAAGACTGATCATTAGGATTCCCAAATTAAGACATATATATATATATATATATATATATATATATATATATATATATATATATATATATATATATATATATATAAGTTGCTTAATGAGTTCGCAGCTCTTGCTTCATCATAAATTTCAACATTACTGCGTTTCCCCCTCACTATCGGCACTATTATTGAAAGAAAAATTGTCATGTTTGGAAGATGTCTTAGCAGTAATGCATAAATACATTGACAAACTTAAGTGATTAGACAACCCTTGCTTCATTATAAAATTCTACATTACCCTGTTTCATTTTTCCTACCTACCGACAATCAAAATTGTGTGGAAAAAAGACGTCATTTTCAGAATATTACTCAACCGGCTTTACAAACAAATACACAAATATGTTGATAAGCTTTGTGATTAGGCAACCCTTTTTTACTTTACTGTGTTATTTCCCTTCCTACTACTTACATCCTCATTTTAAGTGAAATGATATCATTTCTTTACCATAACTCAGTAGGTTTTCCAAACAATTACATTAATGCATTAACGCGAATGATCATTAGGCCACTTTACTTTACCACAATTTTCAATATCAATATAGTTCCCCTCTTTACCACCACAACCGCCAACAGCACATTAGTAAGAGAAACGGTGTCATTTCCGGAATATCATTCCATAGTTAGTATATATTTTTGGAATATGACATTGTAATACATTGCACCACCCTAAAATTGACATTACTCTCTCCAGCCTCACCCCAAAAGTGAAGGTTTGTTAATTAATAGAAAATTTCAAAGTACGTAAAAAAGTAACATAATCATGTGTCTTTCTACTTACCACTACAACCCTGATGTCATTCCTAGACGTAAACATTGAAAATTCAGACAAAATATTATTGATCACCTACAGAAACTGATAACTTGTCTGAGCTTATTATTTCATTACAAACAGACCAATCAATTAAATCACATTGCGTTATTCTTGTAAATTATTGGATATGTTACTAATTTTGACACTCATTTTTCATAGTGTTAACTCATATTATCGCCCGCTCTTACGAAAAATAATAACATTGATGCATTGTCTGGGTTGATTATTTTATTACAAACACACCGATCAATTAACTCACATTTCATCATTTTTCGTAATTCTTGGATATGTTACTAAGTTCGACAATCAGTTTTCATAATTTTAATCCACATTATCGCACCCTCCCCTCTTACGAAACTCATAACTTTAATATATAGTCTGGGCCGATCAATTCATTACAAACGCACCAGTCAATCAACTTACATTTCATCATTTTTCATAATTCTTAGATATGTTACTAATTTCGACAAACATTTTGGATTATAATTTTAACCCGTATTATGCCACTCCTTACTAAAATAATAACTTTGCTATATCATCTGTATTGTTTATTTCATTACACACCCCACAATCGATTTATTCTTCATAATTCTTGAATATGTTACTAATTTCGACAATAATTTTTGTGGTTCATGTTATTTCCTACATCTTACTAAAATAATAACTTTGATATATTGTTTGGGCCGATTATTTCATTACAAACAGACCAACCAATTAACTACCATTTTATCATTTTTTATAATTGTTGGATATGTTACTAATTTCGGCAATCATTTTTTATAACTTTAACCCACATTGTTTCAAGTTACTTATGAAAATAATAACTTTGATACATTGTCTGACGTTATCGGCTGCCCCTTACTAAAGTAATAACTTTGATATATTGTCTGGACAAATTATTTCATTACAGGCACACCAATCAATTAACTTACATTTCATAATACTTGGATATGTTACTAAGTTCGACAATCGTTTTTCATAATTTTATCGACATTATCGCACCCTCCCCTCTTACAAAAATAATAACTTGTATATATAGTCTGGGCCGATCAATTCATTACAAAAGCACCAATCAATCAACTACATTTCATCATTTTTCATAATTATTAGATATGTTACTAATTTCGACAAACATTGTTTCATAATTTTTATCCGTATTATACCCCCCCTTAAGAAAATAATAACTTTGATATATCATCTGGGTTGTTTATTTCATTACAAACATCACACTAGATTTACTCTTCATAATTCTTGAATATTTCATGAATTTCGACAATCATTTCTGTAGTCCACGTTATCGCCTAGACCTTATTAAAATAATAACTTCTATATTGTGTCTGTTCCGGTTATTTCCTTACAAACATGTCAATAAATTAACTCCCATTTTATCATTTTTCATAATTCTTGGAATGTTACTAATTACGACAATCATTTTTTATAGCTTTAACCGACATTGCTGCCCCTTACTTAAGAATATAATAACTTTGATACATTGTCTGACGTTATCGCTTACCCCTTACTAAAATAATAACTTTGATATATTGTCTGGACCGATTATTTCATTACAAACACACCAATCAATTAATTCACATTTCATTAGTTTTCATAATTCTTGTATATGTTATTAGTTTCAAAAATCATATGTTCGTAATTTTAAACCACATTCTAGCCATCCCTTTTTCCTAATCCTTGGATATGTTACTAATTTCGGTAATATTTTTTTTTATAATTGTAACATACATTATCGCTTAAGCCTTTACTAAAAAAATAACTTTAATATATTGTCTGGGCCGATTATTTTATTACAAACGCATCAATCAATAAATTAAGATTTTATGATATTTCATAAGTTCTGGATATGTTACTAATATCGAACATCATTTTTCATAATTTTAACCCAAATTATCACACCCCACTATCTTAATACACACCAATCTATTAATACACATTTCATCATTTTAATAACTCTTGGATATATTACTAATTTCGACAATCGAAAATAATAACTTTGATATAATGTCTGGACCGATTATTTCATTAAAATAAACACCAATCAATTATATCACATTTCATCATTTTTCATAATGCTGAGATATGTTACTAATTTAGACAATCATTTGTCATAATTTTAACCCACATTATCGCCCTCCCTTCTTACGAAAATAATAACTATATAATAATGTATGTTAAAAATATACCTGATATAAAGTAATGTTTAAATCGTAAACTGTTTCAACCATTTCTGGCACTGACTTCTCATCCCCCAACACACTGTTATAAATATATATTAAATAATTTAATGTCTAAAACGTAAAATATTGCAGCCATTTCCGGGACTGACTCTGTAAGCCCCACCCCACTGTTAAAAATATGAAATATAATGTTTAACTCGTAAACGGTTTCGGCCATTTCCTGGACTGATTTCATATAACCCACCTCACTGTTTTAAAAACATACATGAAATAATGTAATGTCCAAATCGTAGAACGTTTCAGCTTTTAATATTAGATAAAATAATTTGGAGATCGTATACTTCTTCAGCCGTTTCAAGGCCTGACTCCGTATTCCCACGTCTTTTAAAAATATATATCAAATAAAGTACTTTTGAGATCATAAACTGCTGCTTCAGTCATTACCGGGACTTGCTCCATATTCCCCTCCCCACCTCTTAAAATATATGCTGTGTCGGTTATTTTGTATTTTTTTTTATTTTTGAAGGAGGTAATGCCTGGTAGAAAACTATATTACGTTTAATTGGCATTTTGGCTAAGATCAAAATGTAGTATCTATCCTGACGCAGCATTTCAGCGAAATCATCTACTGGCCCATCTCCATAAACAGGTAAATTGTCGGTAATGCTTGGGAGAATGAAGAGGTACTAATTCACCACACCCCAATCTCACCTAAAAAAATAAAGTTTGGTAATCCCTGGCAGCCTCCAGAGTACTTTTTAAAACAACATAATCGTGCTTGTCTCTCAATCATCAACAAATGACGTCACTTCCGGAAAATGACTCAGCAGTTTTTCGAAGTACACGATTTCATTATAAATTGTTGTTATTTTTACATATACGTACTAAACTGTAACAGCACCTTATTTAAAATTCATGCTACTCAAAAAATAAATATTTCAAAGTGCAGGTAGTGATTAGACAGCACTTGCTTTACAATAAACTAATCAAGAACTTGGATTGAGAAACAGATCTTAATGTTAACTTATACTAAACAAAAATAGAAATAATACATGTCAGTTTCCTATTTAATAAATTGTTAGGTGAAAGCACAGAATAGTTTAAATCAGACATTCCCCTCATCATAGTTAGAATGGCTTTCTAAATAATAACGTTATTATTTCAGCACTGTCCGTATTCCGTGTGTCATCCCCCTCCTTCGTCTTAAAATAATGTATGAATTAAGTAAATATGAGATCGTAAAAAATATTTATAGATTTGTTTTCATATTTACAACTTTCAAACAGCGAATAAAATATACGGATGTTGGCGTTTTATTTTAATACAAAAAACATTAAAGAAATGAGTTGGTGCCCTTAGTTAAGATTAAAATTAAAAAGAACCGAGCGTTCCAACCTGAGAAAAAAACGAAAGTACGCGCGTGCGTACTAATCAAAATGTCGGCTAATATTTAAAGAATATTTACATGTAAAGTTGCCGATGTCTGGATGCGATATAAATGGATGTTAGCAAAGATATTCGCTATAAACCACCCTTGGTGCATGGTTATTATTTACTGAGAATGGCAGTGCTATTAGACGAATAGTTAAATAGTTTACCTGTTACATATTTACACACACACCCTTACTGTTTTATTTATATAGAAGATAAAGATATATATATATATATATATATATATATATATATATATGTGTGTGTGTGTGTGTGTGTGTGGGTGTGGGTGTGTGTGTACATATATATATATGTGTGCTCGATTACCTAAATGTTAACCATGTTGTCTAATATTTGAGTAAATTCACATGGCAAAGTTCTTATTGATACATGCACGCTATCATAGGTTAATGGATGTTAATTATATTGAACCTTTAGAAGTATTATTTTCTCAGATGCATATATATATATATCTATATATCTATATATATGTGTGTGTGTGTGTGTGTATGTGTATGTGTGTGTGTGAAAGTGTTTGTGTGAAGAAATAAAGACTGTAAGTTGAATTTTACAATCAAATTTATTCTTTGACTGAATACTTCAAAAACAATTTGCAAATCCTTAATACGCCTAGGTTCAAACAATAGTATTCTTGCTATTTTTCTCCCAAGAGTTCAAGAAAAAAATTAGCAAATTATATGTGTAGCAATGCTAGAAATTTTAGTGATAGAATTAAATAAAATCGCAATTTATTATATTCATAAATTGCGAAAACATACATGTCCATAAACACAACGAATGAAAAATGTTGGAAACGTAAGGAAATAAGAAATACATCACCATGCATAACTTTGCAGCGTGCATGAAGATTCTCTCAAGGGTAACACGAAACGCGAAAATAATTCTTTAGAAAGAATCAAATCACGATTTAAATCCATTTCAATGTAATAAATCCGGTCGAAATATTTTCAACACATTTGAAATTATGCAGTAGTTCAAAAGTAGGCGGGCCCTATGTTGAGTAGTTTCGAAAAATAATATGGACAGAAAATCACATCCCATCGCTGTCTTATATAGAAAAGACGATTTCGGACTGTTTTAAAAATTACATACGGTCTAAAAGTATGTCCGCACGTGAATAGGAAAATTGTTCAGGCAGAACGAACAATATCTTTCTGCAAAGTGTAACAAGTTCAATGTAAATATTAAAAGAGTAGGAATTAATGATTACAAAGTTTTAAGAATGGCAAAGTATTGAGAATAAAAATGCTGTCATATAGTAAAGATAGAAATGATGATTATGATTATGATGATGATGATGATAATGATGACGATAAAAATAATCAAGAGAGAGGAAGAATAATATATATATATGATACTAATGATAGTAATAATAATGGCAATTGTAATATGAACAATAATGTTATTTCTACTAATAGCGATAATAATAATAATAATAATAATAATAATAATAATATTTATAGTAAAACAATAATAAATATTTATAAATATGCATGCATATATATATATATATATATATATATATATATATATATATAGAGAGAGAGAGAGAGAGAGAGGAGGTGTTAGTCTAGCGGCACTGATGAGTTGTGAAACAACGAAACAGGTCTGTATGTCGATGACTAAAATATATTTTATAAAGCTCCCCTTTCGGTAGAGCACTCTCGTAAATTATCTTACTCGCTACTTAATTTAGCTGAAATAATGCGAAGCTCGCGGTTTGTTTACAAACAAACGTTTGAGCCCTCTACGAGTGGCGGACGGATGTTTATTTAAATAGACGTTCGGACAGTTTAATTTCGGCCACCGATTCCGTAGTCAGGGGGTAGGACTGCCGACTGTCATCACGACGGTTCTAGGTTCGATCCTCGGCTTGGGAGAGGTGTTAGTCTAGCGGCACTGATGAGTTGTGAAACAACGAAACAGGTCTGTATGTCGATGACTAAAATATATTATATATATATATATATATATATATATATATATATATATATATATATATATATATATATATATATATAACCAAATAAAATGTTATAATCGTCAGATCTCGGATTCTATGAGAGGAAACTACAAAAAGTTTTAAAGACCTTCTCAAGCTTACATTACTTCTCCATTGCAAATAATTCATGACATTTAAAAAAAAATCTATACTTTCAAACCAATAACATCTGCCTTAATCTGGATGCATTTTTATCTATAATGTTCTGGAAAGCCAGTGCCAGTTTTGATGTTTTGGATTAATAGTGCTTCATTTTTTTTGTTTCCTTTTCGCCCCTGTAGACATTTCAGGTCAATAATATAGGCTATACACAAACACACACGCTCACACACACACAGACACAGGCACTCACAGACCCAGACCCAGGCACAAAACAGGCACAGCCACACACACACACACACACACACACACACACACACACACACATATATATATATATACTATATATATATATATGGTTTATATGTGCTATATATGTGTTTCACATATATATATATATATGTGTATATATACATACACATATATATATATATATATATATATATATATATATATATATATATATATATATATATATATATGCTGTGGCTTAATTTCCTGTAATGGAAAATTCTAATAAAAAGAGAACGTGCATGTGTCTTATATTCTTAGTACAGCAATCCACTCCAAAAAGTAAAAAATAAGGCGAAAAAAAAATATGGTACTCTTGCAGAATTGGATCCAGATCCTCGGGAGTTACCATCAATCATGGCTTCGGCTCGACCAACATTCAGTGGATTTAGCCGAAAGTTGCTAAACCATTAAAACGCTAAATAGTTTTCTTTTTTATTGTATTAAAAAATGTGAGTTTTTAATTAATATTTGGGTAAGGGGGGTGTTACTATACACAGATTCGAAAAAGTTGTTAAAAAACGAATAAATGAAAGCAAAGGTAAGGTAAATTACGTTTCTATAAACTGGATAATTTTTTAGTGTTTTTATTTAATGTAAAATGTTTAATCGGCTCAAAAACGCAGTGTTTATCTATGTATTTGAAAAAGACGAATGGTCGCGGAATACGTTAAGTTTGGGGAAATCAGTTAAAACTATATAAACCAATGTCAGACACCTACCGATTATATGTAATTGTGACATAGGCTTACATATTCGGTGGGTTTCTGATAGTATTTTGTATAGTTTTTTAGTTTTAAATCATTTACTCAAACTTAACATCATCAACAGTGCCCATCACCGTTTGTATTTTTCAAATACACTGATAAACACTGTTCCTCGAGCCGGCTAAACGTTATAGTAAATAAAACGGGTTTGTATTACTAAACACGGAAACGAAAAAGTTGTTGAAAAATAAAGTTAACAAATAAATGTTATCAAATGCAAGATAAGTTACTTTTCTACCTAACTGGATAAGATTTTAGTGTTTATATTTAGTGTAAAATGTTTAATCAGCTTGAAAAAATGTAGTGTTTATCTGTATATTTGAAGAATACAAATGGCGGTAGACTGTTGAACACATTAACTTTGGCAAAATGAGTTAAAACTAAAAAACTATACAAAATAATGTCAGAAACTCGCTCAATATATATTACTGTGACATAGGCAGACATGTATTCAGTGGTTTTTAACAGTATTTTGTATAATTGTTTTTTTTTTTTGTTTTAACTCATTTTGCAAAACCTAATGTGTTTTCACATTCTGTCGCCTTTTTAATTTTCAAATATAACAGTAAACGCTGTGTTTTTTGAACCGAATAAAAATTTTGCATAAAAAAAAACAAAAAAAATCCATTTCGGTAATAAAGTAACATATCTTGCCTTTGATAATATTTGTTAATAAGGTCACGTGAGTCAATTAATGGGTGCTAATGCACTTACTGATCCGCGCTATTTTCTTTAAATCGTATTGTCAAGCTTAATTAAAGTTTTGTGTTTTTTTGGTATTTTTTTTAGATTAGGTCCACGTCCACAATTTTCTTTTAAATGACGACTTTTATAAATTTCCGACTATGCTGAATACAGAAATAACATTGAAATTTTGCAGAAATAAGTAGTTATCGAGATATAGATAGTTGTTTCATGCATTGTATTCTTTGGCGGTCATCTTTGTTTCGCGCGTAGATTTGTTTATGACGCGCGCAAGCGCGTATAAAAGACGGCTGCCAGAGATTACAATGCATTATACAAATTTTTAATATCTCGATAACTACATATTTCTGCAAAATTTCAATTCAGCATAGTCGAAAACCTAAAAAGTCGTCATTTAAAAGAAAATTGTGGAGGTGGACCTAATCTAAAAATTTACCGTTTTTTTCATTCAATTGTAAGGTTAAAGTACAGAATAGGTACAAAACACCCTCTTCTCCCAATGTTAAGAATGATTTTTTTTAATAATAACGTTATTATTTCATCACGGATCAATAAGCGCACGAGTACCCAATTTCTTTTTAAGCATTCATATTTTCTTATATAAAAAACAACTTCTGTAAAAAAAAAAGAAAAAAACGTGCACTTTCAATCTTTGTTACAAAAGGTTTTCTTGAAAAAAAACAAAAAAATACGGTAAAAAAAAGCTAAGAACAAAACGTTCATCAGTATCCATGCAGAGAGTGATCCTTGCTGAAATAATAACATTATTATTTAAAAAGCAATTCTTAAATTTGGGAGGGCGTTTTGTACCTATTCTGTAGTTTAACCTTACAATTGAATAAAAAAACATATCATAAAACTTTAATTAAACGTGGAAATGCGATTTAAAAAATAGCGCAGATCGCTCTCTGCATCAGCACCGACAGTACAGAATAGTTAGAAAACATCCTCCATCCCCATGTTAAGAATGGCTTTCTAAATAATGTTAATGATTCAGTACTCTTCTTTGTCTGCTTAAGTTTAACTTTTGTTTATTAAATTGTTAGGTGAAAGTCCAGAATAGTTACAAAACACCCCTATCCCCATGTTAAGAATGGCTTTCTAAAAAATAACGTCATTATTTCAGCGGGGTAGCTTCTCTGCATAAGTACCATGTTTTGTTTTTAAATTGTTAGGTGAAAGGACAGAATAGTTACACAATACCATCCCCATGTTAAGAATGTCTTTCAAATTAACATTATTTCAGCACGGTGTTTTCTATGCATATGTACTATCTATTTTTGTTTATCAAATTGTAAGGTGCAAGTATAGAATAGATGCAAAACTCCCTCCCCATGTTAAGAATAGCTTTCTAAATAACGGTATTATTTCAGCACGGTATATATATATATATATATATATATATATATATATATATATATATATATATATATATATACCGGGAGAGTTTATATATATATATATATATATATATATATATATATATATATATATATATATATATATATATATATATATATATATATATATAATATAAAGAGGTTTTGAAAAAAAAATGAAAATACAAAAAAAATAAAGAAAGAATGCATTTTAAATTCCCGGAAGGAAAAAAAAACACTACACTTACTTTCACCTATCGCATATATATATATATATATATATATATATATATATATATATATATATATATATATATATATATATATATATATATATATTCCAATATAATATAAAATTCCAATATAATATAAAATTCCAATATAATATAAAATATACATGTACATATATACATACATTCCAATATAATATACACGTACATATATACATACATTCCAATATAAATACCTATCCATATATATATATATATATATATATATATATATATATATATATATATATATATATACATCTTTCTATATTTATATATTTTAGAACAAAATAAAAGCAGTAAACATAAGCAGTATAAATGACATCGAAAAAGGGACGGATAATGGCTGTATGACGGATTGCTTTATAGTTAGACGAAAAGCAATTCCTCAAATTGTGAGAGTACTTGCTCTAAAAAGTTTTAAGCTGGTAACATATTACAAGGAGAGTTTCACGAGTTAGGATTTCGACTAAGAAGATATGTTCGAGCAGGAAACACGCTTGAATTCTCTTGCAAAAACCATTCCCATGTCTAATCCGTACTGGAATTCGCGCTCTCAAAGCACTGCTCAAAATGGAAATCGTAATTACGTGAACTGCTATTTAGAAGACTAAAACGATGCTTTTATTTTGTTCTTTATTTTTTTCATATCTTTATGTAATTTCGTGAGTAAATGTAATATATTGTACATTGTTTTTTTATTGCCATTTATTATGCACTTAAGTGATAGCACTCTGCATGAAACATGTTAGATTTTTTTGGTTTCTATAATTTACTTACATAACATGTGAAAGCAAAGATAATGATACATTAAATCTTTTATCAGAGAAAAGTAAATGGAATTCTTCAAAAGTTGTAGATTAACTTAGTTCTCTTATTGCATAGTTGCTAATTTAAACTCGAGCAGTAGTATTTTATTGTTCATTATATATACGTGTGAAAAGTCTTTAAACCTATCTTTTTCTCACCGGGAACTGACGGATGGGGCAGCCTTATTGTGCTTTAGCGATGTGTTCCGCACTCGTTGTTGGGGTTACTTTAAGGGGTTTTTAGAATTATTTTCAAAATAAGCCGGATTGGGGAAAATGTTTTGCAGGTTTTATAATTAAATGTAAGAAAAAGGAAATACATATTAAATAGTAAACAAACATAATGGGTTCGGAAAGCATATATCTACACATGAGATATGGTGTATATATTTTACATTGAAGTTTGCACAATATGAAAAACAGAGAAAGTTTGGTAATATTTTCGAGCTCTTGTAAATAGTGATGGGACGGTCCGAACACTTTTCCAGATTCCGAAAGAACTAATAATTCCCTTCTATATTTCCGATTCCGATACGATACCCGATTCCGATTCTGATTTCTTTGAAATTTATAAACATTTCAGGAGAACTCGATTTTTGTCTGTGCTACTGTAAAATTGCAAATGATTGCATAACATCCGGGTGATTTCCGCGTATATTTTTTTCTCAAATGTTTTTTTTCTCTCAATAATAGAAAATTGTAAGACAACAAACAAATAGTTTTCATTTTTCAAACCAAACCACATTGGTTCATTTAGTCGTTAGTGTACAGAATGCTACTTGAAAGATTTCATGAACAGTTAAGAACAATCGATGGTTGGTAGGTAACAACAACAACAACAACAACAATAATAATAATAATAATAATAATAATAATAATAATAATAATAATAATAATGACACTTTTTAGATAAACTCTCTTAGCAACATCCCTATTCCTGAAAAAAAATAACTTTTATTGGTGATTACGTGTGAACCATTAAAAAATTGACACAACAAGTAATCATGCAAGTATTTAGAATGGAAAATCAGTTTCCAAAGTAGTTTTACCGTAAAATAATCTGTAATGTTTTTATTTTCAGACGCCAGGACATCAGGACGCGAGATTTCAATCCGCCATTTTGGTTTGCCAAAAATGCGCCAAAAAGTACGCCAGTTCGCTTAATTTCATTCCGGTGAAAAACAAATTTCTACAGAGAAAAAAATGTACATCTTTATCGAAAAAACATAAAATTACATATGAAAACTCACTTCTTTAACCTTTAAACATCAAACAACGGAGCTGAAGACGATGTTTTGCTTCTAAAACAAAACTATTTGTTTTTGATTAATCTCTCTGCGGAATATATTTTTAAGGGATAAGATTGAATAAAGGTTATTTTCCGAAGTATATTTTTACATTTATCTAGCCAATAAACAAACAATTACGTATGAAAAACAGCGT
This sequence comes from Euprymna scolopes, assembly GCF_053919585.1. Taxonomy (NCBI): domain Eukaryota; kingdom Metazoa; phylum Mollusca; class Cephalopoda; order Sepiida; family Sepiolidae; genus Euprymna; species Euprymna scolopes. The sequence continues at coordinate 38,814,923 of NC_136519.1, forward strand.
TTATTGTTTTTTTTTTTAAATCCAGCAAATAGTATAATACATCTATAATAGAAAAACACGATTATCCATTTGTAGGCGATTACTTGTAAACAGCTCGAAAGGGTTAGTGGTAAAAATACAATACACCACCAAATAATAAATTAACGCAAAAAAAAACATCACACGTGTTTGATCAGACAATGTTTTAAATATATGTGACCAACTTTATTGATTTTAAATCTTGGGAATGTTAACGTTCTCCATAAAACTTAAGTACAAAATATTAGATTGTATAAAGCCACGTTCTTTTCCTACTACTAACTCAAAGTCTAGGTTGTAATACGACAAATACAGCCATTACATGCGATTTTATGAGTTTCCTGATTGGACTTAGGGTGCTAATGCACTTACTGATCCGCGTTATTTTTTACATCGTATTTCCAAGTTTAATTAAAGTTTTATGATATGTTTTTATTCGATTGCAAGGTTAAAGTAGAAAATAGGTACAAAACACCCTCCCCTTTCTATGTTAAGAAGGAATTTTTAAATTAGAACGTTATTATTTCAGCATGGATCAATAAGTGCATGAGTACCGGACTCAGAATTAGTATTTAACATTACTTAATTGCTAAAAACGTGAGAATGTACAGGAAATAGGATTATTTTACATAATATTTATATGCACAATTGAACCTCCATTTTTAATTCTATATCATATATGTCAGTGCTGTCATACATATTCGCTTTAAAAAAGTAGAATCTCATATGTTTGGTGAATTTTACATGTAAGAAACTTTTTTAAAGTAAATATACTTATAATTCTTTGTTTATATGTATTGCACTCTGGGTTTTGAAACACTTCTAAGAGTTCATCTATATTTTGCACTTGTGCCAAAACTAAACAAAATATGAGGAAAGATGAAATAGTTCAGAGGATGTGGTGAGCTAACAACACTAATGTAAAAAAAAAAGCGTCAGAATAAATGTCCAAACATTTATTTTTTTATATTAAAGTGTGAAGTCTTTAATCTCAACGCATGACCGTTTATCAAGTAGGTGTGAAAAGTTATCTTTATATATCTTATATTGAATCGGAAAACGCATACTAGAATATTTATTTAGCTTACTCTTAAAACTAATAAATACAAATTAAATAATGCTTAGAGAGGCAATGCTGCATCTGGGAATGAGACACATTTTATTCGCGGTTTTCTCCATCGATTGTGTTTGGAGTAATACGTGCCAAAGCCGTGAATGCATTTCCAGCCCTTACCTTTGTAGTAATTTTGTCTACCGTTTTCCCCTGACATATTTCGACATTTCTTTTCAATTCTTTGTAATGTGTCCATCATTTTCACTTCAGAAATCACCACAGTTTCGCATTTACTCTATGAATTATCTTGCTTACAATATGCAAAATTATTTTAATTGAATTTTTATCTATGACCACAGGATAATAACATGTAATGAAAAAACGCTATCAATATATGTATATATATGTATATATATATATATACATATAAATATATATATATATATTTATATATATATATATACACATATACATACATATATATATATATATATATATATATATATATATATATATATATATATGTATAGTGATTTAAAGGTTATGCGGTTTTGGAAGAATGAAAAACGATGTTACTTTTTGTATTTTATATTTTTCCAGTTATTTTTTATATTTCAAGCGGACCTCCGCTCTTGGTCACAAAAAGTATCGAAATGAAAAAGAAAAGGAAAAAGAAAACCGTTGAAAGGACTGGCAATTTGTAGTGTTGACAGTGTTCATTCATAGCAATTATGCACGAAAAAGTTTACGTTAAATATTATATCCTTTTGTGGAAGAAGATTGTATTTTTTAATTATTTTATTATTTTATTTTTTGCAATGTTGCAACGTAAAAGAGTTTAAAACAAATGGCAAAAAATATGACGCAATTGAGTTTAATGGAATTGAAATGAAATTGTAAAACGGTAAAAATAATGTAATTAATAGTTATGAATAATAATAATGAAACTCCCGAAGAGGGCAGAGTGTAAGGCAATGCACGCTTTTTAATTGGGAGAAAATTCCGTCTCTCTCTCTCTCTCTCTCTCTCTCTCTCTCTCTCTCAATAAAGATGGTACACAGGATAGGGGATAATAATAATAATAATAATAATAATAATAATAATAATAATAATAATAATAATAATAATAATAAAAAATCAATAAAAGTAATAATTAAATGTGAATAAAAATAGTCTTGGTCCTGAAGGAAAATTGTCTTAGTCACGAAAGAATTTTCATACATAGACCGAGGATTATATCAGAGCAGGTAATATAATGGTTGTGCTTTTGGCTCGAAAGTAATTCTGTGTGTACTAATAATAATGACAATATTTATAAAATATTGATAATAATAATAATAATAATAATAATAATAATAATAATAATAATAATAATTATAGTAATAATAGCAATAGTAATAATAATATAAATAATAATATTTATATTCATACCATGGAGCAATAGTAGCTTTTACATAAAAAACATGTGCATAATGGTGCAGATGTATATGCATGCACAATAAAAACCCATATATATATGCATGTATTCCAATACATAATCAAGTGCAACGACCAAAAATATATAATATATGCGTCCCCATACATACAATGCATATATATATATATATATATATATATATATATATATATATATATATATATTCATATTCATAAACATATGCACGCAGGCACATACATACACGCATACATACCCATACTCATGTATATGCATACACAGATCCCGACATGCATATGTACACCTATACGCATACATACTTGCATGCATACACACCCATATGCGCACCTGTACATACAAACCATATATGCATAAGTTCCATTGGTTAAATGAAGACATATTATTACATTATACACGTGTCTGAATTATTCCCATTTACTCTTGTATTGTGTTTATTTTTGTTATTGACAGAATGTTTCTACATAGAGTCGGGCCACTTGTCTCTCCTATTCATCGGCGATCCCGTATCAGAACAATTTAGTTTGTTTAAGAATCGAACATATCAACTTCAGCTTCGTTGCAAGAGTTGGATTTTTTCAAATAATTCACGTGTCTTTCATGTCAATTCTTATATATATATATGGATTAGATCAATGTAAAAATAAAGTTTCTTCATGTTTATTCATTCGAAAAAATATTTTCCTGGTGCGCCATACAGGAATTTTTCAAAATATTTAAATTCAAGAAGCAAAACATCAGCTTCAGCTTTGTTGTTACATTTTTTTAAAATTACAAACATCTTGTTTGATACATAGTTTTACGATTTAGCGTTGGATTAATCTCTACAGTTTCTTGTAAAAATCAATTATATTTATTTTTATTAATTAGAAAATATATGTTCCCGCTACACCGCACAGAGATATTTCCAAAAACTTAATTTAGCTTTAAAAGCAAAACATTGATTTACTTCCGTTTTTGGATTAAAACAAAAATAATAAAGGTGTTTTTTTTTTACATGTACTTTTATGTTTATTCGCTAGATAAAAATATGAAAATATTTTTTTTCTGTAAAATTTGATTTTTGTGACTGAATGAAAATATAGCGAGCTGGCGTTCATGTACGCGAAATTTGGCGAACAAAAATGGCGGACAGATATCTGCTGCCTGCTGGCGTCCGCAAATAATAACCTGACGATTGTTATACAAAATAAGATAACAGCGTAGGAAAAGTTAATAAACCCCGTCCAATATAAAAATATGTGTTACTACATAATAATGTACTATTAAGAAAATAGTCATAACATTAGAAGGGATTTCTCTTAACTAATCTGTACTTTCTCTCTTTGAAAAATGTTCATATATATTCTAAGCATTATACGAATTTTGTTGATTATTAGATTAATTCGTATTAATATGAAAGAAAAACAAATTGCATACGACTACTGTTGTACATCGAGATATATTATAAATACTACTACTGTTGTACATCGAGATATATTATTAATACTACTACTGTCGTATATCGAGATATATTACGAATACTACTACTGTTGTATATCGAGATATATTATGAATACTACTACTGTATCAAGATATATTATAAATACTACTACTGTTGTATATCGAGATATATTATTAATACTACTACTGTTGTATATCCAGATATATTATAAATAATACTACTGTTGTATACATGGATATATTATAAATAATACTACTGTTGCATATCGAGATATATTATAAATGCTATACCCTTGTATATCGAGATATATTATAAATACTACTACTTTTGTAGATCGAGATATATTATGAATACTACTACTGTTGTATATCGAGATATATTATAAATAATACTACTGTTGTATATCGATATATGTTATAAATAATACTACTTTTGTATATCGAGGTATATTATACATACTGCTACTGTTGTGTATAAAGATATATTATAATACTACTACTGTTGCATATAAATATATATTATGAATACTACTACTGTTGTATATTGAGATATATTATACATATTACTACTGTTGTATATTGAGATGTATTATAAATAATACTACTGTTGCACATCGAGATATATTATGAATACTACTACTGTTGTATGCCACTACCTTTGTATATCGAGATATATTATAAATACTACTACTGTTGTATATCGACATATTATAAACACTACTTCTGTTGTATATCGAGATATATTATAAATACTACTACTGTTGTATATCGAGACATATTATGAATACTACTACTGTTGTATATGAAGATATATTATACATAATACTACTGTTGTATATCGAGATAAATTATAAATACTATTCACTTGTATATCGATATATATTATAAATACTACTACTGTTGTATATAACGATATATTATAAACACTACTACTGTTTTATATAAAGAAATATTATAAATACTAATACTGTTTTAAATAAAGATATACAATAAATAGCACTAAGTTGTATATGGGGATATATTATAAATAATACTACTGTTGTATATCAGGATATATTATGAATATTACTACTGCTGTATCGAGATATATTATAAATTCTATACTCTGGTATATCGAGATATATTATAAATACTACTACTGTTGTATATAAAGATATATTATAAATACCACTATGTTGTATATCGAGGTATACTATAAATAATACTACTGTTGTATATCAGGATATATTATGAATATTACTACTGTTGTACATCGAGGTATATTATAAATTCTATACCCTTGTATATCGAGATATATTATAAATACTACTACTGTTGTATATCGAGATATATTATAAATACTACTACTTTTGTATATCGAAATATATTATGAATGCTACTACTGTTGTATATCGAGATATATTATGAATAATAATACTGTTGTATATCGATATATGTTATAAAAAATACTACTTTTGTATATCGAGATATATTATGAATGCTACTACTGTTGTATATCGAGATATATTATGAATAATAATACTGTTGTATATCGATATGTATTATAAATAATACTACTTTTGTATATCGAGATATATTATAAATACTGCTATTGTTGTGTATAAAGATATATTATAATACTACTACTGTTGCATATAAATATATATTATAAATAATACTACTGTTGTATATTGAGATATATTATACATACTACTACTGTTGTATATTGAGATATATTATACATACTACTACACATGTGTATCGAGATATATTATAAATAATACTACTGTTGCACATCGAGATATATTATAAATGCTACTACCGTTTGTATATCGAGATATATTATAAATACTACTACTGTTGTATATCGAGATATATTATAAACACTTCTACTGTTGTATATCGAGATATATTATAAATACTAATTCTGTTGTATATTGAGATATATTATAAATACTGCTACTGTTGTATATTGAGATATATTATAAATACTGCTACTGTTGTATATTGAGATATATTATAATTACTATTAATGTTGTATATCGAGATATATTATGAATAATACTACCGTTGTACATCGAGATATATTATAAATGCTACTACTGTTTGTATATCGAGATATATTATAAATTCTATTACTGTTGTATATCGAGATATATTATAAATAATACTATTGTTGTATAATCAGATATAATATAAATACTACTACTGTTGTATATCGAGATATATTATAAATACTACTAGTGTTGCATATAAAGAGGTATTATACATATTACTACTGTTGTATATAAAGATATATTATAAATACTACTACTGTTGTATATTTAGATATATTATACATATTACTACTGTTGTATATTGAGATGTATTATAAATAATACTACTGTTGCACATCGAGATATATTATGAATACTACTACTGTTGTATGCCACTACCTTTGTATATCGAGATATATTATAAATACTACTACTGTTGTATATCGACATATTATAAACACTACTTCTGTTGTATATCGAGATATATTATAAATACTACTACTGTTGTATATCGAGACATATTATGAATACTACTACTGTTGTATATGAAGATATATTATACATAATACTACTGTTGTATATCGAGATAAATTATAAATACTATTCACTTGTATATCGATATATATTATAAATACTACTACTGTTGTATATAACGATATATTATAAACACTACTACTGTTTTATATAAAGAAATATTATAAATACTAATACTGTTTTAAATAAAGATATACAATAAATAGCACTAAGTTGTATATGGGGATATATTATAAATAATACTACTGTTGTATATCAGGATATATTATGAATATTACTACTGCTGTATCGAGATATATTATAAATTCTATACTCTGGTATATCGAGATATATTATAAATACTACTACTGTTGTATATAAAGATATATTATAAATACCACTATGTTGTATATCGAGGTATACTATAAATAATACTACTGTTGTATATCAGGATATATTATGAATATTACTACTGTTGTACATCGAGGTATATTATAAATTCTATACCCTTGTATATCGAGATATATTATAAATACTACTACTGTTGTATATCGAGATATATTATAAATACTACTACTTTTGTATATCGAAATATATTATGAATGCTACTACTGTTGTATATCGAGATATATTATGAATAATAATACTGTTGTATATCGATATATGTTATAAAAAATACTACTTTTGTATATCGAGATATATTATGAATGCTACTACTGTTGTATATCGAGATATATTATGAATAATAATACTGTTGTATATCGATATGTATTATAAATAATACTACTTTTGTATATCGAGATATATTATAAATACTGCTATTGTTGTGTATAAAGATATATTATAATACTACTACTGTTGCATATAAATATATATTATAAATAATACTACTGTTGTATATTGAGATATATTATACATACTACTACTGTTGTATATTGAGATATATTTTACATACTACTACACATGTGTATCGAGATATATTATAAATAATACTACTGTTGCACATCGAGATATATTATAAATGCTACTACCGTTTGTATATCGAGATATATTATAAATACTACTACTGTTGTATATCGAGATATATTATAAACACTTCTACTGTTGTATATCGAGATATATTATAAATACTAATTCTGTTGTATATTGAGATATATTATAAATACTGCTACTGTTGTATATTGAGATATATTATAAATACTGCTACTGTTGTATATTGAGATATATTATAATTACTATTAATGTTGTATATCGAGATATATTATGAATAATACTACCGTTGTACATCGAGATATATTATAAATGCTACTACTGTTTGTATATCGAGATATATTATAAATTCTATTACTGTTGTATATCGAGATATATTATAAATAATACTATTGTTGTATAATCAGATATAATATAAATACTACTACTGTTGTATATCGAGATATATTATAAATACTACTAGTGTTGCATATAAAGAGGTATTATACATATTACTACTGTTGTATATAAAGATATATTATAAATACTACTACTGTTGTATATTTAGATATATTGTAAATACTACTACTGTTGTATATCGCGATCTAAATACTACTACTGTTTCATATCGAGATATATTATAAATAGTATACTGTTGTATATCGAGATATATTATAAATACTACTACTGTTGTATATCGAGATATATTATAAATAATACCGCTGTTGTATATCGAGATATATTATAAATAGTACTACTGTTGTATATCGAGATATATTATAAATAGTACTACTGTTGTATATCGTAATATATTATATATGCTAGTACTGTTGTATATCGATATATATTATAAATCCTACAATGTTGCATATCGGGATATATTATGAATAATACTACCGTTGTACATCGAGATATATTATAAATGCTACTACTGTGTGTATATCGAGATATATTATAAATGCTATTACTGTTGTATATCGAGATATATTATAAATAATACTATTGTTGTATATTAAGATATAATATAAATACTACTACTGTTGTATATCGAGATATATTATAAATAATACTATTGTTGTATATTAAGATATAATATAAATACTACTACTGTTGTATATCCAGATATATTATAAATAATACTACTTTTGTATATCGATTATAAATACTACTACTGTTGTATATCGAGATATATTATAAATAATATTACTGTTGTATATCGAGACATATCATAAATACTACTATTGTTGTGTATCGAGATATATTATAAATAATACTAATTTGTATATCAAGATATATTATAAATACTACTACTGTTGTATATTGAGGTATAATATAAAACGTGCCATATGTTGTATGTGGATATATGTCATCCTATGATCGTCTAGTCTTTATATTTTTACATTTATGCAGCGGTTTTAACCGGAACCGATTTACGTTTACGTATCGAATTTATGTAGAAAACTTTTTTTAAGAGGAGAAAATAGCACAACACATACCTGCATTTTTTATGAACATTTATTCTCATGATCTGTCCAGCATGTTCAGAGATCACACGTTTTTACATCTGAGCTGTCAGAAGTGATGCTGTTCCCACGTCAACTTGGTCGTCTGTTCACTCTGGTGGTCAAACTTAAACTATCGACTCTAAACTTCCCGTCCTCTGACCTCAGTACCGTTATGTCACTAAATAAACGACACGACGCCTTAACGTGACCATTCCCTCATGTAAGCCTGGTCAAGGTAATTTTTTTTATATTTAACCTTGCTAAATTATATAAACATCCGAGCTTAACTCTATTGCTAAACTTAATTCTATCAACAATAAATAACTCCCAATATAAACTATTTGAATCACATCATTTAATAGATAGGTAGGCAGAGATCGATAACAATGAATTAACCTTTAAGAATTTTAAGTAGCCACTACTACTAATAATAATACTACATCTACTACTACTACTACTAGTAGTACTACCATTACTACTTCTACGAATAATAATAATAATAATAATAATAATAATAATAATAATAATAATTACAGTATCACATATGTTTATTCCGTTGGCATAATCACTTGCTCCAAATGGGATTCTTCATTTTTAAAAGATTAGTTGACAAAGTACCACCACTAATAAAAACTACAAAAAACAATTATTTTAAAATTTCGCGTAGGAAAACTGTTTTGCACATAACTTTCTCAGACAATACTTGCTTGATCGGTTAAAATCGAAAATTAAAACAAAATGCCCGTAAACATGACATTGATGGCCGATTGGTAACATTAATCCATGTGTGCCTAGCAGCTTTATTTAATTATTAATTTTCAGTGTGTATAAATGTTCATTCTTCACGGGTTATTGAGCAGTCATTTTTTTTTAAAGTTCTAACTAAAAGAGAAGACCCTATATTTGTTTTAAACCAAAATAACACTTTAAAAGAAGTTTAAACAGATATAAATTAATTCTGGTACGAAGAAGAGCCTTGCCGTTGATATTATTTATTTGGTTCATCTTCGTTTATCATTTCTTTTTATTCTGTAAATTACAGTAACAAATGCTCTAATCCCATTACTCTTTTTGGGGAAGTTTAAATGTAGATATAATTTATTTGTAATAAGGAAACTCTTCGGAATTTTCTTTTATGCATTTTTTCCAGGATATTCAGAAAAATCATCGAAGATTTCCTTCTATAATTTTTACTTTAATTATGTCCATAAAACTGCTGTAGAATTTAATTATTAAATGTTTCAATATTTCTTTTTCTGAGTTTTAAATTCTCTTCGCGAGCATAACAAATTTTCAATTATTCTGTGTCGTTTTAATTGGCACAAACAAACATATAGTTAGTGAAAATTATAATGAACCTCATTTTACGATTTATTTGGTAAATAGTTAATATATACGCTGGTATCTGTTCTTTTAAATATCCTTATAAAACTGTGAATTTTACTAATTAAACTTTGACTCATCTTATTTTGCTATCTAAACATACCAAGTAATTCGTTGTTTATTGCAAGAATCCACATGTAACTGCTGGCGAAACCACGTTATCTTCTGGGCTTCGAAATGGTTTAAAATTCATAGGGCATGAACAAAATACAGATCGACTTCAACATCAAAAGGGTTAATGTGACCCTTTCTAACAGTTATAGTATAAACTTCGTTGTTTTGTGTTTTTTGTCGAATTTTGAATTATTTCTAATACTCCGATGACAGTGTTTTGTCAGCAATCTTAATTGTTTGTTAATTTTAGCAGCTTGACGCTGATACAGATTTTTAACCCTATAAAAACTTTAGATTTCGGTAAAACACACAACACTTAACCATGTAGGTAGGTTTGTAACTTATTAGGACGCCAAAGTATTTTGTCCTAATTAGAATGAATATCATATGCAAAATCTCAGTAGTAGATATTTATAATAAAGGAAAACCGGTTTTGTTCCTGGTGTTCATTTTCCTCGTTCTGGTATAGACATTTGATGTCGCATATCCTTGAAGATCTACAAGAATAGATATGTATTAATTATAGTTTGAATAGAGGATTCACTGAGTCCACAACATACGCATACACTAAAATAAAATACGATAAAATACGATATTAAGATGGTATAATAGAGTATCTATAACTATGAATATACTTTTAAGTTTATCCATTAAATTCCACGGTTTAGCGGGAGCATTTCGGAATAGAATGTACTATAGAAAGAAGCTGGACCTATAGAACGTATTCAAATTAAAGTAATATTATTTTAATCAAAAACGTATAAAAGGTAAGCAAATGCCTAGTTTTGTAGATGTATCTTGCTTAAAAATAGAAATTAACTTGTTTTTAATATTTTGTTAAATCTTTTAATTTTCTACCAATTAATATGGGTTGATGCCTAGCTTGATGAGAAACAAACGACGTTCTTCTATTTCTCTGTCGGGGTCACCGTCCTCCTTTACTTCTCTTATGCTTTTCTTTCTTTCTCTGAAGCTTCTTGATAAAATTATTTATAAAAAAAGACTAGATTGATTGAGTGCCATCAGTTATAATAGCAATCGAAACCCAAACTTATGAAAAATTCTTGATTAAATTATTTACAGGAAATAGATGACTTACGTTTCATCAGATATAATCGAAGCTGAAAGCAAAACTTATGAAGAATTCTTGGTAAAATTTTTTATGGCAAGAAATGCAAGTACACAACAAGTAAACAACCCGGATGCAAGCGTGAAACAGAACATAACACACACTGTATCGTATTAATATATAGATAGTGCATTTAACTAAAAACTTGAATTAATAAACGCTTCCCATTTTATTTTTGTTTAAGAGAAATACACTATAGCCGGCAATTAACGATTAAAAATGTACATTAATAGTAAATTAAATGGCTTTTCAGATTAAGACTTCCTAAAGTGGAACGTGGAGAAACGATTCGCAATGTCAGCCTTGGAAACGTTTAGTCAAACAGAAATGTATTTTCTGTAATATCGTATTTTTTAGTATTCCATATTTTGTTCAATATAAACCAGAATTCACATAACCGTTCTGTATTACTATCCTAAGCACAATGAAGCAAGCAGCATACTTTCATAACTTTCCACGTGTATTGATGTTACAGACATCATGAACACAGTTTTATTTTATATTAAGCTAAGCTTTATTACATCTAACGTTATAACAGCTTTAGATATCGCTTCCTTTCTATTTGTACATAAACATGACGTATACGGATAACTACTCTGGCCTGTATTTTTCTGTATAAATGCTAACACTACTAATATAAATTGTTGTTTTGAATTCGATCGTTATAATTGATAATACTAAAATATCAGATATTTATTAATTGTTAATGTACTTGTGCAGAAAACGTTACCTTTATACGACTTTCCTTGTTTTAGGTACTTAATTTCACCTGCTTTTTGCATAGAATACTAGCAGAGAGACCGAACGTAACCCGGAATTTAATGAGGATCAACGAATACTTTTCACTTCCATATTTTTATTGTCATCGAAATTGTGAAATCTCCCTGGAGGGAGTTCACAATCGTTAATACATTATCTTAGTCAAAAACATATATTATTCTACATTGCACTCTAGAGAAACTAATAATTATTTAATAAATATTCTTTCTAGTTAACAGAAAAATAAAGATTAAGAAAATTACGTGTAATCCAGACACCACGTAAATAATAATAAAAATAAAAATAACACGCTATCAACGTACTCATATTAGAATTTTCACGCCCCTTTGTTCTAGTATTATCGCGAAGAGACGACATGAAAACAAATGATACCTATGATAGATTAGTAAAAATAACGGTTTCAATTATCGATTATTGGTAAACATCAGGGATATTCTGAGACGAACCTTAACTAAATTACTCCCAGGCTCATATATTTAAGCCGTTTAAGCGTATATAAGGAAAAAATCACACCTATCCAGACAGAGTTGCATATATATATATATATATATATATATATATATATATATATATATATATATATATATAAGTGTAGAGATAATGTAAACATTTAATTTATGCCGACGAGCACGCACCGGGACTCGACATCCAACAATAAAGGCAATTATAAAAATACATTTTTAACTCAAGGAATTAAATTATACTTTAATATATTATCTCTTTCTCTGTACATAATACGGCTTTACACATACACGCAAATACACATACACACACGGACACCCACACGCATATATATACATATATATATATATGTATATATATATATATATATATATATACATATATATATATATATATATATATATATATATAAGTGTTTTACGGTACAAAACTCATAAAGCGCTTTAAATAAGGTCAGGAAGACTCTAGGGACCCATTTCATCAAAAAGCTCAGCAGGAGTCAATCGTAGAATTTCTATCAAGTGTAAAACAAATGTCACGCAAGATCGAAGACTTAAGTGGTTATTACGTATAAAAATATGACAAATGGATAAAATGAAATATATATATATATATATATATATATATATATATAATTGAATGAAGGGGGTAATGGGATTAAGAGTAAATAAAACATTACGAATAAACTATACGCTGTAGAATATATACTAGTGTATAACATATATATATATATACATATATATATGTTATACACTTGTATATATTCTACAGCGTATAATTTATTCGTAATGTTTTATTTACTCTTAATCCCATTACCCCCTTCATTCAATTATATATATATATATATATATATATATATATATATATATATATATATATATATATATATATATATATATATATACAATGGGACGTGTGGGGAAGTTAAAATGTGAAATATATCCCCAAACAAGTCCACAGATTTTACGAATTCCTTCTGTCGACAGAGAGAAGGCCTGCGGTAAAGAATAGAGACTGACTCCAGAATCATATATATATATATATATATATATATATATATATATATATATATATATATATATATATATATATATATATATAAAGAGAGAGAGATGGATAGATTTAGATATAGATATAGATATTTACTAATGACAAACAACTTTAGCAAGTTCAGTTGGCGACAATTAGTATGTAGAGTTTTAACTGTTAGTAAGCACATGTGCTTAACAATTTAAACTAACAATTACTTAAAATAAAACCGTAATAGTTATTGAGCTGCTGTTTTATTAGTCCAAAAGATTTTACAGGTTTAATTTATATACATTTTTTATTATATCAAAATTGGATAATACAAAGCCACGTTAACAAGTGATTCTGCAGAATACAAAGCGAGTTATAATATTGTGATTGTTAGCAGTGATCATATAAGAATTACTATTATTGTTAGAAACATACGAGTATTGTCCACATTCTCGTAGCAACTGGACAATATATAGTAGCATATTTCGCGTTGTTATATATATATATATATATATATATATATATTTATTTATTTATTTATTCATCATTTTAAAAGCAGTAATCTCCGTACACGCGTGTTTCGAGGTCATTACCTCTCGTCAGCGTAGTTCAACTGTTTCTAGGGATCGAACCTCAGACCATGTTTACCACAGTCCTGTGCCTTAACCGTTAGGCCATAATCCCTAGACTAATTATACTGTTTTATTTTATCGCTTATAAATTTAGATTTTGTTATTGTTGTTTTATATATTATATATATATATATATATATATATATATATATATATATATATGCGTGTGTGGGGGGTTGTGCTATATGTGAGTTTCTGCCGTAGAAATATAATTTCACTGGTCAGTAACACAAGTAGTCATAATATCCTTTTAATTCCTTTTAATTTTAGAAAGAAAGGATCACATTGATAAAAAAGTAGCTAAGAATACACAAGACACATAAAAACATCTTCCATGAACAAAAGATGATAGGTTAAGAAAAGTTTATATGAAACAGTTATCGATGCTTTCTGTTTTAATGGACAGATTCAATATCTTTTATTTCAACATGTATATTATTTGCGTGTCACCATATTCTATACACACATGCCTCTCTCTCCTTCTCTCTCTCTCTTTTGGTATCCCTCTTTCTATCTGTCTGTCTCTATCTCTGTATATATATATATATATATATATATATATATACATATATATATATATATATATACTAAAGCCTTGTCGTTCTTTGTTGTTTGTTTGCGCAATATCTTCTTCCTCCTTCTACTACTACTATGCCTCCTCTTCTTGCTACTACTATTATTTCTCCTCTTTCCAACTACTACTACGCCTCATCTTCCTCCTCTTACTACTACTACTACTCCCCTCCTTATCCTACTACTACTGGTTGACATGTATTTTCTCTACTACTACTCCAAACAGAATGACTCATAGAAATCTACCTATTGTCTTTTTCATTTTAATATACTTTCATAGAAAGGTTTCTGCTATGTCACAAAAATCTATTTTCTTTACGTCACAAGTACATTAATTCAATATCTAATATAACATACTAACCCCTTAGGTGATTATTTGCAACTATTCTATATTACAACTCTACTGTCGCAATTTTCTCACAAATAAATAAACTTTGACCCGTTGACAACGTATTTTTTTACTGTGTACGTTTTTAGCGGCCTAATATTTTTTGCGTTTTAAATTATCCAAATAAACAATTGTTAATACTTTCTGCATTTTTTTGAAATCGTTCATTTCCGTATTACGCTTAAGTTATTTTAACGCAACGTATACTTCACTGGCTGACAGTTTTCCTTCTAAAAATAAACAATTATAAACAGAATGACATAGAAATCTATCTATATATATTTTTAATTGTAATATACTTTCATAGAAATGATTCTGTTATGTCACAAAAAACTATTTTCTTTACGTCACAATGTCAAGCTCATATATTAATTCCATAGCTAATATAACATACTGACCCCTTAGGGGATGTTTTGCAACTATTCTATATTACAGCTATACGGTCGCAATTTTATCACAAATAAATCAACTTTGACCTGTTGACAACGTATTTTTTTACTATGTACGTTTCCATCGGCCTCATTTTTTTTGCGTTTTAAATTATCAAAATAAACAATTGTTAATACTTTCTGCATGTTTTTTACATCGTTCATTTCAACGCAAGTTTCTTACAAATAAATCTGCTATTTTACAATGTATTGTTTTACTGTGTACGTTTTAAGCGACCCAATTTTTAAAATTTTTTTCCACGTTTAAATTAATAGATATTTCAATATTTGAAGTTAACTTTAAGTATTATTGTATCAGTTCAGTGCACATTTACCTATAAGTATGGCAAACCACTTATAATTCAATGGCTGTAATTTTTGTTTCAAGATTAAACAATTATAAACAGAACGAGTCATAGAAATCTATCTATATTCTTTTTTAATTTGATATACTTTCATAGAAATGTTTCTGTTATGTCACAATAACTATTTTCTTTACGTCACTAGTGTTACGCTAATACAGGAATTCCATAGATAATATAACATACTGACCCAATGCCTTAATTAATCATGCTTTCCGGCCTGTTGGAAAATTGCTTCTGTGGTACCAATATTCAAGAATTCTGGAGAAAGAACTGACCAATCAAATTATCGCCCCATTAGCCTCCTCCCACTTTTCGCCAAAATATTTTAGACCATAATTAACCATGATCTTGTCCGGCACCTTACAGATGCTAAACATCTGACTGCCAAACAATATGGATTAAAACAAGCCCGTTCCACAGCTGACATCTTACTGTAATCTCTGAAGATATATACCATTCACTATATATATATATATATATATATATATATATATATATATACACTCAATTATGACTATTTCCATATTTACATATACTAGGATTTCAGCCTTTTGCAATAATTAGTGCAGACATGTATATACATATTAGATTATTTATTTAAATATATACATATGCATATATTCAAATAAATAAACTATTATAAAATTATAACCATATATATATATATGTATATATATATGTGTGTGTGGGGGTGTATGTGGGTGTGGGTGTCTGTGTGCATGTGTGTTGGTGTGTGTGTGTCTGCGTGTTTAAATTTATGTGTGTTTATATGCTAATATTTGTCGAAAATCGGTCACTTGCATTTTGGGATACGATTTACATATATAATATAAGGTATGCTCGAAGTAATGCCATGGCGATTTTAATAAATAAAAATGCTTTTTTTATGCGGTTTTCTGTCTGCAAACAACCTCTAAAAGATGTGTAAGTAAAATAGAATAACACAACAGATCGTTAATATGCGTTACTAAATTAATATGCGTTACTAAATTGGCAAAAATGAATCTTTAGCGAGTGTTCACTGTAAGTAGAACTGTGATTATCACAAAAGCGTAAACCTCATTTTGGTATTTCCTGACTCTTCATTTTCGCGAAATATAAAAAAAAAAATTATAGATTAGACCATGACAGATGCGTTTCACAATGACGGTTTCGTAATAAATCGTCCAACCATCGTAGTAAACACCGAACAAACCTGACTTAATACAATATATTTTCGAGAAGGTCTTACACATGCAAATAAATCCACGTTAGTATTTATTAAAGCTAGTTGTAATATGTTTACCGTATGGCTATCAAATGTGGTATACTAATGGAGAGAAAAAGTGCTCAGTTTCCAGCTTCTTCTTAGTAAATAATGTTTACTAGTAGGTCCTCTCGCTTGCATTTTATTTCTCGCTGCTAAGATTTTGCTAATCTTTTTCCAGAATATGAGTTGCAAGGGGGGGGCTAAATGTTATTTTCTGCCATTCCATTCTCCCTGAAGTTTCATGGGTCCTACTGAAGCTTTTAACTCCGGGTACCTTCTCTATTTATATTCCTTCTCTTCTGTCGTCGTCGTCGTCATCGTCGTCGTCGTCGTCATCATCATCATCATCATCATCATCATCATCATCATCATCATCGTCGTCGTCGTCGTCATCATCGTCGTCGTCGTCGTCGTCGTCATCATCGTCGTCGTCGTCATCATCATCATTACCACCACCACCATCATCATCATCATCATCATCATCATCATCATCATCATCATCAATGTAATAATCGAGTCCATCGGAATCGCACTCATCACTGTATTAATCATAATCCCTATATGAAACTGCTCACCATCATCAACATCATCATCAATTTCATCGCTTTCATGACTACTACTACGGCTATTGCTACTGTTACTACTACTACTACTACTACTACTACTACTTTATGGTGCGTATATATCCTGAATATTAACGCTTATGCAAATGCATATATATATATATATATATATATATATATATATATATTTACATATGAGACGAGTTATATTATCTTAAACTTTGCACATATTTTCCTGCACATGAACATGCACATGGACTGGTAGATCAACTTGTAACTTAATAAAGGAAGTTATATGTAGATAGGAGCATATGCGCATGCATATGATCGTCCGTACACATGCACGTGTGTTTGAACTATCTCTGCATATATAATTAACGGAGAAGTTCTAATTCGGTACCCATCACAATTTCCCAGACTCGAGTTTTATCGTTCGACAAACTAGAACTTTCCCCAAGCAGACGTGTTACTTCCAACCGAATACATGCCCCGGCTCAGGTGAGGTGAACGGAAAGGGAAACACTGATTAAGCTTCAAAAAAAAAAGAAAAGAAAAGTAAACGAAAACGTTTCCAGAGAATTTGGTAGGAGAAATGTTGGTGAGTAAAAGTCAATTTTAAGTCTCACTGGTTTCTCTCTTTGCCAAGAAAAACGAAAACACAACTGCTTTCTAAATATGTAGATTTGGTGTAAAAATAAAATCTGAACGGTAAGAACTCGGCCATTTCAATCTGAATACTTCGCAATTGAAAAGGCGAAATATGATACAGAAGAAACTCAAATAAAAAGTCCGCCCAAAGGTTGAATTGCACTTGAGCATTGCACTTGAGCCTGTGTCAAATACTATTGGCCGTGTGCTAATCAATATTATTCAACATATGACATCTCGAACGATCGCAACACAAGGATAGTAGTAGTAGTAGTAGTAGTAGTAGTAATAATAATAATAATGAAAAAAGAATGGGAGAAATTGGAATCAAAGTAATGACTTGAAAAATATAACGACGAAAAATAATGAAAACAGCTAAAATACCAAGAAAATTCCTTGAATGTAGAAACCAACAGAACGGAGCAACAAGTACGGGCCAGAAAACATGCTGCTAAGGTAAAAAATGAGACACTACATGAACCAAGAACACTGAAACCGCATATGTGTAAGTTCTCTAACGCAACCCTACCTCTATTGCCACATCAGCGTCCCCACCCCGAAAAAAAGAGCGAGACCAAATAACCAAATAGCGTCAAAGAGGAAGGAAAGACCAAGGAAATGACCAGACCTCAGCCAAATAAGTGCGAAGAGAACTGGGACTTGGAGAGGCTTAGTGCCACTCAAATCCCAGCAAAGACGATTAGCTCCTTCCAACGAGAAATCAATGGGAATAAGCTGTTGCGATGATGCACATTTATGTACAAATGTTATCGAAAGAGCAGGAGAGTACTGCAAATCTGGGGATACTTGTTGTCACTCAGCTTCCATGGAAAATCACAGGCTATTTTCAATGATGACCCTTGTGAAAGCTCCTTTTGAACCAATAATAATAATAATAATAATAATAATAACGAGCAAATAAAATGGAAAGATGACCTAGCGGATAACGCTGCTTCTTATATTCAATATTATTTGTACTACTACTACTCCTCCTTATTCTCCTCCTACAACTACTAGTACTACTACTACTACTACTAATATTAAAAACAACAACCACAATAAAAGTAACAGCCAAATCTATAATAAAATAAATAACTTAAACCTTGAGGAGCTGATAGCTTTCTTGTAACCTGTAATGAGAATAATTTCTCCAGGAATAGCATATATAGTAACCGCAGTGTGAAATTCCAGATTAAATAGACACCTGTCGGCTTTAACGGCTTCTAATGGTCAGGATTTTGTCATACAGTTTGCTTAATTGCTCCGATGTGTATGATAATAGAAATGCCATCCTTAAGAGGTTTAAAATTAAGCGATTTAAACAAAATTACATTCAGATTTCTTTTATTACGCACAGGTATTTGCAGTCAGCGGAAAAAAAAAAGCTTTCATGATTTTATGATCAGAATCTGATTGATAAGATATTCCAGAGTAACTGCAAATGGAGAATTTCTTATTTGGACGTTTTTTGTATATTATTGAAAAAGTGACAAGGCCACCAATGGTGAATACACAACTGCTTGAAAATTCTCAGAATAAACCGAAGCACTAAAACACTTCATGGCCAGAAATAACCAAGTTCTCTCTGATTTTGTTCTCTTCTGATCCTGAGCACGTGGTACAATGGGGAAGCAGGTGATTGGTTAATTGTAATACATCTAAGACCTGGATTCTATCTTTAAAATATCAATACTCGGATCATCGTTTGTAATCAATTGAAAAGATTAGCCCCTGTTTTGGGGAGGCTCCCAGTTTTGGCACGCTTCTTGGTCTGATATTTACTCCTGATCTAAAAGGAAGCACTACATCAAATCTGTTTCCAAGATCGCTGGAAAATAATGAGATCATGTCACTACTCTGGTAGATATAACAATGCTGATGAAATTATCGACCTCTATAAAAGCCCAGTAGGTCTGAGGATAGAGTAATTTTGTCACAGCTCGGCATGAGCTACTAGAAGCACCTTATCCGTTCTTGACAGATTTCGAAACAGACTTCGTAGCCTAGTGGAAGGTTGCCCTTTGCTTTTACCTGCAACCGCTTTGTTACAGAAAAGACGTAGCTTTTCTGTCACTTCTTTACCGTTGTTTCTCTGACAAGACAATATTTCACGAAAAAACACTCGTCTACCTGAAATCACTATAAATAATTTCCTCAGCTGTTTATCTGTGGTTAAACCTAAACATAGATTTCATGTAAAATTCTTCTTCTTTTTTAGAACTGCACATCTGTGAACTCTCATTCGTTTCCCAGATTTTCAGCTGACTACAATATAGTCGTTTTCAAGTTCAACATGCACATGTTGTTGATGAGCCGCCCCTTTAAGTAATATGATTTACAAATTTTCCATTACTAACGATTGCTTCGATATTTTAAATTTGCATATTGAATACTAAATAGTCCTTATTCCTGAGTGGCTTTCGCGTCTACATGAGTGGTTATTCGTTTGTAAAACTTAAAACATGATCTATTACATTAGTAGTGTGTTTCACACCTTAGAATTATTTCGTAATGTTAAAAATGAACACCTTGGCAAACCAAAGTAAATATTCATTAAATAATACAATCATTTTTTTTGTATATAATGTTAAAATTCGCGGTAATGACACATATCTGATAGACGGTATTGATACATAAATGATTGTTTGTGTAAAAATGTTTTCTTCTCTCAATATACTGGTAGCATTAACCCCAGGAGAGCCGAAATCTTCCTGCAAAGAGAGATAAATGACGTCTGGTTTCATTGACAATTGTGGTGGCACAATCGTCAGTTAAAACAGACGTCATGTCTCTCTTAAAAATCTTCGATGGGTATTCGCTAGGTCGTGCGGAAATTTTAAATTCGTAGTGTGTTTCACATCTTAGAAAAAAATTCGTAATGTAGAAATTGAAAATATTTGAAAACCAATAATCTATTAATACCTTTTGTGTTATATTTGCAGTTATGAAGTTTAACATATACTAGCCATAAACTCATGGATGTGTTCATTAGAGAGTGTTGCTTATTAGAACAGCGATTTAAAACTGTTCATACTGAAAATCAATTCGAATGCATCCATATTTTGCGACCTTTGTTGGGTGCCTAATCTTAATTGATTCCAATAATTTTTTTTTTTTTAATTTTCAGATATAACCTGTTCGGGTTCCTATTTCGTCTGTTCCATACATTTATGAATATCTAAACATCTTGGAAAAAAAGCACCCGCCTCATAGATTAAAGTCATATGGTTTTCATATTTATGAAGATTTTTACGTTTGAATGTGCGACATCGTATTAAAAACGAAGTGTGTTTTTTTCTTGGGAACATGATAGCTGTTTGCAATAAACTTTACGTCGTGTTAGTTTTTTCCACGATTCTGTAAACTGCCAACAGTCTTGAGTGCTTATTTCATTTGTCTTCTACGTATTGATTCTCTACACATGTATTTACAATGTATACTTTATTTTCCCTTTCCCTTGTCCGTTAGATATCGAATTACAGAGTAGCATTACCCCAAAATAAAGAACATCCTCCACTAGGCTACGAAGTTATTTTGAAATCTGGTCAGCACAAAATGCCAGAGTCAGAAGCGTTCCACAACTGTGAACCTCCCCAAGACAGGAGCTTTCTTTTCAATTGATGACAGACGAGGATCAAAGCGTTGCTATTTTAAAGATAGAAGTCACGATTTAGATAGTTGAAAATTAACCAGCCACTTTCTTCCCCATTGTATCAGCTGTTTAAGATCAGAGGAGAAAGAATCAGCGAGAACTTGGTTATTTCCGGACATAAGGGCTTCAATTCTTCGGTTTGTTCCGAGAATTGGCAAGCAGTTGTGTATTGACCATTTGGTACTGGTGTCATTTTTTCAATAATATGCAGAGACCTTGTCCTTATCAGAAATTCCTCATCTGCAGTTATTCTGAAATATGTTATTATCTAGATTCTTATCGTAAACATTTTGATATTGATTGACAATACCATTTTTTTAAATTACATTTTCACTCCAAACAAGGCACATTGCCACTTTGGTGTAGGGGGCTACTATCAGTGGCAAAACTTCCGGGGTACTATGTAGGGATTTTGGCGGCAAGATGTCGGTTCACGTTGCACTTGAACTTCTGCACGTCAGTACAGTTGGGAAAGCATGGACCTGGAATTGAATTCCAAAGTCTAGCGGTTCTGGGGAAGAAACTACTAGAGTAGAAAGATCTTTTACATCTAGGGATCTCTACAGTGTGGGGGTAGGATTTTGCAGCCTGTCGGGTCTGTCGAGGGTGTTCACGTCGGGGGGGCACAAGTGCTTGCAGTTCGTCAGAGCATTCACCATTAAAATACTTGTAGAACAGGCAGAGGGATGCAACGTTTCGTCGATGGGAGAGAGGCTGAAGCTTAGATGCCAGTTCAGGGTCTATCAGAGTGGCGGCTCTTTTTTGAACCTTGTCAAGGAGCGAGACACTAGTAGCCGATGCACCAGCCCAAATATGACAGCAATACTCCATCCATGGGCAAATGGTTGCCTTATAGAGGTACAGGATACTTTCGGGTGTTAGTAATTTTCTAGCACGGTAGAGACAGCCCACCTTCCTTGCAGCGGCCCTGGCAATGCCCTCGACGTAATTGCTCATATTTCCTGTGAACGTTAGACCAAGGATCTTGGCAGACCTACTCTCGGATAAAGAGTCGTTGGCCATTGCTATAGGTGGTAGAGAAGGTTTCTTGTAATTATTGAATGAAACTAGTTTAGTCTTGGCGGCATTGAACGTGACCATCCATTTTTGCCCCCATTTCAACAATTCTTAAAATTATCTGCGTTCTCCTGTCACTGACAAAAATTTATAGAGTCCAGAATCAACTTAAAATATCATCAAGTGAATTTAATATGTGAATTACAGCCATATGTATTAAGGCAACAATGTATGGCCACTTATTATTTAATAAATATTCTTTTAACAATTCTTGGTTTTCTAAGACTTTTAATTTTAACATTACGCAATATTTTCGAAGATGTAAACCCTACTACTAATTAAATAGGTCATGTTTAACGTTAATAATAAAGCTAAATTAAACAAGAGTTTATGTAAATCTGTCCAAATAATCAAATAATAAAATCAGTGTATGCCCATGCATAGTTAATATGCAGTCGAGTATAGTAGACATCTATCTTTTACTATGTTTCAATATTTACAGGTGGACTGCTTCCTCTAAGACTTTAACATCTGCAGTTTTTTACCATTTTTTTATGTTAATATAACACTCTTGACACAAAAATAAGTTCTCATAGTTTTCATTTGTGCATTCACCTGAGTTTTCGCGTAAATTGTTTCGAAATTATTAATTGCCGGGTAATTTACATTACTACTCTACCTTCGTATAGTCCTACCTGCTTAGAAATTGAGAAGCACGACACGCTTGTTATTTTTTTTTGTTTTATTCAATCAAACTGGTCTGTAAATTGCTATAATGAACTAATACATATCCGCTGATTTTACATATTTTTAAGCGATAGCGAAAGTCTTCTACTTCTATATAATAGCAGACTCGTCTTTCATAATGTTTTACTGTTTCTACGAGCGGCTAAAGGTATCTAGGTATCACTTTGGACAAACCATCGAAGTGGCCAAGCTTATTTGGTAGTACATATTCTATTTTACAATTCTTAATCGATGGAATTACATCGCGACGTAATAGTCTTTTCTCTATATGCGTTAGTGTACTTTCGTGCGAACAGAATATACTTATCAACGATTTCTGGCCAGTTTGACAAAACTTGTATCTGTCACGAAACATGTGAAAATTGTATACGATATAAATTATGGTCACTCTGTCTTTACGATTTAACAGCAATTTCTTTCTGCGGACGGTGACGTTATCGTGACTAATTCGATTGGCATGAGAGATCAATATTCGCATTTAAAACGTGACACAACATCCAGTCATTAATTACTAGTCCCTCCGTATACAATTAATTGTCTCGTTTAACGCGCTAACTATAGGTTTGCTAAAAGAAAGCGTTTTATTTTTTACGATCTGTCTGAATTCTTATAAACCATACCCATTTACGGCATTTTTTACCAAGTTATTTAACAGCGATCTCAAATAATATATCTATGAGATATAATAATAAATTAATCCCAAGAAAGTCTGGAATATAGTAACATTATCAGAGCCGGTAATGTTCTTTATCGCCTCGGAATATTTTACTTCTGATTTTCTTTTATTCTCAATATTCCGCTTTAAACAGCCACATCGTCTCCAAGAGAAATCCAAATATGTTTGCGCTGACCTTAACCCATATTATTTAATTCGCAAGAAATTTTAATCTCATATGCATTTGTTCGTTTGTGTTGTTTTATATTTTAATAAAAAACTATCAGATAAATACGCCACTGCATATTGTATAGAAACCCACCTTGAGGTCATATTTGCTGAAATATGCATAGAGCTACCTTCAATCCAAAATAAAAACTCTCTAAATAAAATACGCTTATATATGCCCTTGAACATTGTTCACTTACAGTAACCCGAAGTAATACTTCAGAAAATCATAATTTAAGAAGAATTTTGTCTTTTTAGTGTATATATCTCAGAGAAATAGGAGACATCTGAGAGAGTAATCGTGGTTGCCTGCTTGTTCAGTACCCATAGAACAAAAGTGATCTACTATATATTATGCTGGTGTTTTTGTGTGCACATTTAAATTTTGCATACATTTTTGGTATACAGTTCTATATCCGCGTTATCCGCGTAATGAATTTTTAAATAAACTAATTCATTCTAACCTTACTTCCGACTTCAAAGTGTCGAACATGGTACACTAGTATGTTTTGGTTCTATACTTTGTTTTGATTCGAATGCTACTGCTTTTTTATTGCATGTGGACCAAAAGCTTCCGGAGAAATACAGAAACATGTAGCTTTTCTCATCTGTCATAAGTATGTTTTATTAATTAATCTCATCCGTTTTTTTATGCAAACAAAAAAGATTAATTAGTAAATTAAACACTGCCAATCTGTCTGCAGGACATGATTTAAAAAAAGGGAATACGTAAACATACATTCATTGACTTATGATTTTTTTATGAGCGCTAAGTTAGATTTATCCACGACAGATAAAGAAAACAATAACTTATTAATTATCCATGAGAAGTAAACAATTGATAATCACTGAAATGTAAATATCTGAGAATCCATGAAATGTAAATATCTGACAATCCATGTAATGTAAATATGTGATAATCCATGAAATATTTTAGACTAGCATACATTTCTGGAAACAAATTAATAAAGTAATTGAAACATATTAACTTACTTCCAAACGAAAACGTTTTAACTATGAGTAAATAAAGTTTAAAATGAGCATGCATGCAAGAAAAAATATCTGTTTCTGTATATATATATATATATATATATATATATATATATATATATATATATATATATATGTGTGTGTGTGTATATGTATATATATACATATATACATATACATATATATATATAAATATATATACACATATCTATATACATATACATATATATAAGTATACATATACATAATATATACACATATAAATATATATATATAAATATAACTATATATATATATATATATATATATATATGTATATTAGTGTTGGGGCAATTCATCAGAATCTTAATCGGGAATTGGAAAAATCGAAGCTTTTTGAGGTATCGGAATCGGAAAAAAATGTTCTCCTACATTCCGATGCGGAAACCGATTCCTTAAAGTATATTTTGTATTTGATTTCGATTCAAGAAACGTCTTCCATTGCTTGTTGTAATAATAAAGTGGTAAATATGTATTGATATAATCTCTAGATCACCTTTTTTCATTTTGTGTTTGAGAAAATATGAGCATGTAAAATTTGCGCTTTTAGCGGACATAAGGACAAAATAACAATTTTATAGTTAAATATGTAGAGATTTATAAAGAATCGGAATCGGTAATTGTATCGGAATCGGAGAATTTCTTACGAAATTTTAATTGTAACAAAATCGGAAAAATATTGGAATCGTCCCATCACTAATATATATATATATATATATATATTTATATATATATATATATATATATATATATATATATATATATATATATATATATATATATATAGTAAATTATAAAATATATATGGCGATTAAGCTACACTGAATATTCGGCGTTTCATCCACACTAGGATTCATCAAGCGTATGCATAGGTTTACGCATAAATCTATACTTTCGTATAATTATTTTATGTGAGTAAATGAAGTAGTTATATATATATATATATATATATATATATATATATATATATATATGTAGAAATAGAAAATATGGTATATTGTGCATGCTCTTATCAAACACACACACACACACACACACACATATATATATATATATATATATATATATATATATATATTATATATGAAGATAATTTGGTGTAATTAGATAGATAGGCTTATACATATGTTGTTTTATAGATATATGGATATATATTCGGAGCGATGTAGATATATTTCATGTCATATAAGGATGTTATCCGTACATGTTATTTTTAGTCCCAACCTATGTCATGTGACGTTGCTTCTCTTCTGTTGTATCTATGAGGTTCACACGCCCATATTTAAAAAAAAATCATCTGCTTCTACATCATAATCTCTTTTGCTCGACGGCGTCGAAATTGCTGCGCAGAATCGTTTGTAAAAATAAATTTGCAGGCAAACTGACGTCCAAGCGTAAAAACAGCTGCAAAGCGCACTTGCATTTTCACCAAAAATCTGCCAAGATCTTTTTAATATCGAAAATATACCACTTCTTATATTTATCTTTCTTCCGAATAAAACGCACACAAAATATTGTGCACCTATATAATATTTTATAATTTCATTAATCTTGAGATCGTGTACTGCTCTATCATATAGCATATCAACTTGACAACTCTAACTAAAAGTCCTAAGCCGATATTTTGTTTAGGTGAGCACTGTTCATAAACACTTATTATTTTTGTATTAAGGAAATTATCCTTTCTTTTCTTTGTTTGTATCATTATTGTAGTACAACACAATCAGGTTTAACAGCGATTCTTATCAGATCATCGAAGTCAAACAACGTAGAGTCTTGCTAGTACAAGATGGGTGATAATTTTAGAATTATAGAGTTTCTATCCGATCTCCCCTTATATCGACATTTTTTCTCTTCGGCCTGAACGTAAAGCTGCCACAGGTATTAAACGATCACGACAAAGACGATGTGTAGTTTCATATTGTGCAACGTTTGCCACACAAATTCTACACGCAGACATTTTTTTACAATTGTTATTCATAGTTTTTTAAAGACAGTGTTAAACTATCAAATTTGCAAAAAAAGTTAGAAAGGCTTTGTATCTAAAGACACCTTAACAAATTGTTTATGTCAAATAATTATATATCCGTTTAAACCAAATAAACCAGAACACATCTTTGTTGTTTCTGATGTTATTGCATTGACTTAAACGTCAATAAATACCTATTTAGCTGTGAATTATATAAATGTGTTATATATTAGTGTATCCCAACCATTATCAATGGACCTGAGGTGACCTCATCAGCTTGAAACACAGCCAAACTATTTGCCAAGAACTTTGCAGCTAATTCTTCACCATGCGACGAAGGCCATCAACTCCCCATATTTCCTCCTATAACACAGAACTCGCTCGATAACATACAACTATCTGTGCATGAGGTCGCCAAGCTAATCAAGAACGTTGATTCCAGTAAAGCAACTGGCCCTGACGGCATCTCAATTATAGTGTTAAAAAAGATTCAACCTGAACTTGCTCCCATACTTATGAAACTGTTTAAGCGTGCCTTAAGGAGTAGTGCTTTCCAACACTCTGGAAAACCTTCTCAGTATGCCCTGTATTTAAGAACTCAGGTGATAAGTCATCTCCCTTTCAGTACAGACCAAGAAGTCTCCTGTGTGCCATGAGTAACTTGCTGGAATCATATTAAATAGAGAAATAGTAAACCACCTCAGCAGAATTAACCTTCTTAGTGACACGCAATATGGTTTCCCTTCTGCAAGATCTACCGCAGATCTGCCAACAGTTATATCTCATAGGATTAGTGAATCACTGTGCAAAGGCTTCCTTTTTAGTGCAATTGCTCTTGACATATCAAAGGCCTTCGACAAGATATGGCATAAAGGCCTACTTCACAAGATTTCCAGCTACGGTATAACTGGAAATGTTTTCTCTATCATTAAATCATTTCTCTCTTATAGACTCATAAGAGTAGTGGTTGATGGACAAAAATCAGAGGCCCAGACTATTTATGCTGGAGTCCCTCAGGGGTCCATTCTGGGGCCAAATCTCTTCCTGATTTACATCAATGATCTCCCTAAACACATACTTAAATAATTCGTTGGCATCTATGCTGATGACACGCCAATCTACGGCAACACATCAAAGGCTGTAAATGACAAACCTCTCTCTGATTCTCTCTCCTCTGATCTTGAGCGCGTGGTTTAGTAGAGGAAGACGTGGCTGG
This sequence comes from Euprymna scolopes, assembly GCF_053919585.1. NCBI lineage: Eukaryota > Metazoa > Mollusca > Cephalopoda > Sepiida > Sepiolidae > Euprymna > Euprymna scolopes. The sequence goes on from NC_136519.1 coordinate 38,844,140, forward strand.
TTACCTTTAATGGATCTAAAACCAAACTCCTATCCTTACATCATCAACGCCCTGATCCCGATCTGCCATCAATTGAAATTGATCGCTCTCGTCTAGGAGAATTCCCATGTTTTGACAAGTCTCTGGGCTTGACCTTCACTTCTGATCTGAAATGGTACACGCACATCAAGTCTGTTGTCAAGGTCGCTGGAAAGATAGTGGGATCCTTCTAGCGCTCCAGAAGATATCTCCCTATTAATGCAATTCTCTATCTATATAAAAGCAAACTACGTCCAAGTATGGAATACTGCTGTCATATCTGGGCAGGAGCTGCTAAAAACAGCCTATCCTGCCTTGACAGAGTACAAAATAGACTTCGTGGCTTAGTGGGTGATGCCCTTTTCTCTTCCCTGCAACCTCTCTCCCACAGAAAAGATGTTAAAATCCTATCTTGGTTTTATCGTTATTTCCATGGAGGGTACTCGTCTGAACTCCAATCTCTGGTCCCCCTTTGGTCGCCAATCTTTTAAGAAAAATACCCGTCTAGCTGAATCCACTGTCAAAAACTTCCCCCACTCTTTATCTACGCCTAAGTCAAAACGTGGATTCCATGACAAAGCTTCTCTCTTAGAACTTCACGCCTGTGGAACTCTGTTCCGTCTGCCTGCTTCTCACCTGACTACAACCTGGATGTCTTCAAGTCCAACGTAAACAAATTCCTGATGAACGGCCCCCTTAAGTAGGCACTTTATTAAAACCCCACACTAACGTACTGTACCTTACAATAACCCTTATCTCTCAGTGGCTTCCGAGCCTTGATAAGTGGTGACCACCTTGTAATATATATATATATATAGTGTGTGTGTATGTGTGTGTGTTTGTGTTTATGTGTGCACTAGAACTTTTCTCATGCGCATCGTACACTCATCACTCGGCATCGTTAGGGGAACGATCTCACTGGGAAATAATATAAAAAATTGTCAATTATTACCTGGAGAAATTTCGTTTTATTTCTAAAGGGGGACACCTAAAATCATACTTTCTCAATGATTTCAACGCCTGTGCATACGACAACCATTGTTGTCTTAATTGGTTTAAATACACCAAGTTTTGACCGGATGTCGCAATTAACGCTGTTGGCAAATTGATACGAAGGTCGTCTAGTAACGAATAGCGTTTGGGTTTGCGTACGCGTTCTGGTTAGTTTGGAATTTGTACAATTTACTCTTTTTTTACATAATTATATTAAACAAATTAAAAAGACAATATCCTTATTTCGATTTTTTATCAGCGTTTTTTTTTTTTTTAAATAAAATATTCTAGTCCAATTATGATGCTTTAATTAACACCAATAAAAAAAGACCTCCCGCCCCCTCTTTGTCACAATCTCTTTTTAAAACCAGCAAACGGCGGGAGACCCCCGGTTGTCTATTTTATAAAGAATAAATGCCTGCGTCTTTTTTGTGTGTTAGTACGTAAAGTAAACAATTTTCTAATACCCATCGTACACGAACGTTGTTAGAAAAAATGCCGTAATTAAAACAGAAAAAAATATTTTGTGTAGAATTATTGTTTTAATCGCAGTGGGGTCAGATATAATTCTTGTTTTAAATAGCATTTGCAAACCGCAAATGCACTATTCGTCGTTATTTTTTTTCATTTTAAATAAGTACATTTTCGAAGTAAACACATCTACTACGTGGTCGTGTGTACGTCGGCAAAAAAGTTCTGTTATAAAACTTGCTAGTTCTCGTCCGACACACATTTATATATATATATATATATATATATATATATAATCATTGTTTTACTACAATAATTAAATACCTACAAACACTAGTGTTTCATCCTTTCAGGAATCTTCAGTGCAGGGTGTCACGATTAATAGCAGTCGTACGATTCGAACCGCGCATCACGAGACATCTCTGGCTCGATTAGCGAAGACCGAATCCATTCGGCTACCATTAACCGCGTGGAATAACGTCGAATTTTAAACATTTTAATTTTAAATGTTCATTTACGTCAGTCAGAGAGTGGTCTAATCGTTATACGATGATATATGCATATATATATATATATATATATATATATATATATATATATATATATATATATCTTTGCTTATTAAATGTTGCATTTAGCGTTTCTTCTGCCTGATGACACGCGGGGTCCGGTGTTTTTTACGACCAGGCAACGTAGTCACTCCTCCCTCATTTGTCACAGTTTTTTTTTTTGTTCACCATCTTTCATAATGTTGTTTTACAACCGGGCATCGTCGCGTGTCCCCCTGCTGCTCTTGTCACATTTTGCTCTCTTCCTTCGCTGTCACACTTTATCCTATTTAAGAGATTTTACGAGAGGGAAACGCCCCTTCTTCAACTATCTCATTTTTTTTTTTTTTTTTTTTTTTTACTTCTAGTCATCAAGTCCTTTTTGCCCCGGTTGTCACATTTTTTCTTTACCGGGCGCTCCATGTTGTCTTATAAAATTCAATCGTACTGGTTTCATTTGCCGTTCACAGACACTTTATTAGCCTTCACTTACTGATTAATTTATAAACTCATTAACTCTTAAAACCATGTCCTATTTTTTCTCAGTAGCATATAACGATTGAAATTTAAAATATCGTGCTCCGTTTTGAAAATACAATGAACTTCCATTAGTTCTTCGAGTAGCCGCAGTGCACATGTTACTCGTGTGCGTAGGATACCACTTATAAATTAATATCGTCATATGATCTAACTATAGTGTATATTTATCAATTAAAATGTGTCAGTTTAATAATGTTAATATACAAAAAAAGTTTCGTTCGAAAAGTAAGGCACACTATATTTCAAATTAAAAATTAAAATGGTAGCGAGCTACGGTGACGGAACTAGAAACATGAAATTGGGCGACATTTGTACTGCGGAATTATATCTTGTGTATAATTACCACGGATTTATATACACTCTTGGAATCACTTGTGATGCCGCGGTCGAAAATTCCTGATACCTTTTCATTTATATATCCGTAAAAAAACGAGGGCATCTAATGTTTCTCTCACAAGAACTACACCGGCTTTGTAAACGAATAACAGCCGGCAAGAATGGTCATGGGTTTAATTTTGTTGCATGAAGTGATTCTATCGTGCAACTCTGCTTGTGGCCTACATCTAAATTCGGAAGTGAGGAGAGGGGGAATACAAAATGTAACAATATAACAGGCATTGGATTCCCATTGTTCTCATCACCAGCTTGAAATAAATGTCTCTATGCTGTCTGTAAGCCCACAAGATAATGTGTTTTTGTTTTCGTCTTGCACAATGAACTTTATATAAAACGCTTCCTAGATTTTGTCTGTATCCCTATCTTCAATAATATATCTCGCTTTTGTGTAAAAAAAAATGTCTCTTCACATCTCTCTTCACATCTCTATTCGCATCTCTCTCAGCCTTTTTTCACACAAGAATCACCAATTTTGAAGGCACAGATGCCACTTGCACATAAGGGTTAAGTGGTATAAATTAGTCAATATGATTATGGCGTAGTAAACATAAGTAGTGGGAATTTTGAAAATTGATTTACTTAGGGGGACGGTCTCTTAAGAACGTGTTTACTTTGGACTTGAAGACAATCAGTTTGTAGTAAGCTGGAAAGCAGGCTATCGGAAGAGAGTTCCACAGATTTTCAGTTCTAAGGAAGAAGCTGAAGAGTGTGGGAAATTATTGACCGTCGTTTTGGCTAGACAACTGTTTTTCGGGACAGTTTGGGGGGACAATAGATTGAAGTTCAGCTGACCACTTGTCATGAACATAAAAATAAAGCAGAGACAGTCACGCATCGCTTTTTCTCTGGGAAAGAGCTAGCAGGGAAGAGAAAAATGCATCACCCCTAAGCTACAAAGTCTATTTTGAACTCTGTCAAACCATGATAGGCTGCTTCTAGCAGCTCATGCCCAGATGTAGCAACAGTACTCCATCATTGGCTGTACCTGGCCTTTGTATACGTAGAACATTGCATATGACAGTGATATATCTACTGCAGCGGTAGAAGGATCCAATCATTTTTCCAGTGACCTTGGCAATGAATGTGATATACGTGTTCCATTTCATGTCAGAAGTTAAACATGTCGTCTCGGCCCTGTTCTGTAAACCTCTGCTACACAACACTTATTTATATAATACAATATGTTTCCTCGTAAAACATCTAAACTTAAATGTGACAGCTTCCGTGTTATTTCTACTTAGAAAAGTTGCTGTAATGATATTAGGTTTAGCTTTGGTGCACAAAAACAAACACGCACACAAAGATATATACATATATATATATATATATATATATATATATATACGTACATATATATATACAAACATATATACGCGCACACTTATCTCTATATATAATTATGTATGCATATATATATGTATGTATATATATATATATATATATATATATATATATATATATATATATATCATTATATTAGTTTTCAATAGACTTACATAGAAAGTATATTTAATGTAACGTATTAATTTAAATGAAGGAAACATTATTTTTTCTAACACCAACATTTGTTGTATCTGTTTTCTGTGGTTGTTTTTCACATGTTCCTCCACGAAACCCTTCGCAATACACGTTGTACTTGAAGCTATGGAAATCATCATAAGATGTATGCTTTCGGGACGTTTTTTATTCAAGATTTTTTTTATAAAAATCAACATACAATATAAATGATAATATAGATCACATATGTTAGATCAAGGAGCTTTTGCTGTCGTATACACCTGCGATATGACATGAAGTAGAAGAAAGATGGGAACGCGCCAAATTATTCAAAACTACATAGCCACCACTATTTCCAATAAACCGCTGCCTAAAATTCAATTGCGCATTATTTTTGTCTACACATGTTCATATCGCTTTCAGGATTTTACTTCATAATTTGTTTGGTATAAAACTTTAAGTATCAATCTACTCGGTTTTATAAGGCAAAATAAAAAAAAATAGGAGGCATTAGGTTTTTATAGAAGTAGTTTCATTGATGTGAACCATCAAATGTTCAGATTTCTTTAAATTGCACGGTAAAACCTAAATTGCTTCAATGTTTAAAATATATGTATACTTATATCTATAATTGAATAGTGGATGTTCTTAGATTATTTGTGAGTGTAACTAGTGAATAACACGTAGAATAATAACCTTATGTGATATCATGGCGGGTGCGCTTGCACACACAATCAGTTTCCAATCTTACTAAACGTATTTCCGGTACAGCGACTCACATGTTTTTGCTTGCGCACGATATAGCAGGTCTCATAAGATATTTGAAAGATAATATGTGGCCTTTATATAACTTGCTCTCACTTTACCTTCATTGCACGGATATATTATCAAGGCATTTTTCAGATAGCATAGGTGCGAAACAACATAATCTTATTCAAATTAATCACAAAATATGCAGATGTCAGATTATATATTCAGACAATTTTCTGTTGTGCAAACTAAAATGGAAGCCAGTGAGATTATATTTTTTGTTCATATTTATATATCGATTAAGTTTGTTGATTGTTTATTTTGTGAGGAGACTATTTGTTCGAAAAATTCTTACCCTGATTCAACATGTTTTACACGAATATTTGAATGACAATTTGACTATAAATTTTATAATCTATGTATTATAGATATAGGTATAATTTATTCGACGAATTCATATAAAATAAAAGTACGATTAAGGATAAGACTTGCAACGAGATTAAATGATTTTCATATATATATATATATATATATATATATATATATATATATAGTGATTTAAAGGTTATGAGGTTTTTTGAAGCATGAAAAACGATGTTACCTCTGTATTTAATATTTTGTTGTTATTTTACATATTTCAAGTGAACCTCCGCTCTTGGTCACAAAAAGTATCGAAAAAAGTGACCAAGAGCGGAGGTCCACTTGAAATATGAAAAATAACAATAAAAATATTAAACACAGAAGTAACATCGTTTTTCATGCTTCAAAAAGCGTCATAACCTTTAAATCACTATCCTAGAAGCATACGTGGACATTAAACAAAGGAAAGAAAAGGTGTCATGAAACAGTAATAGTAGCAGTAATAGAACTTTTAACAAAAACCAATGAGTGAATATTGAAAAAAAGAAAAAAAACAGCAGATGTTGTTTGATGGCTTTAAATCCTACTTCAATAGTAGATGATAAAACATGTTTACTCTCCCCTCCATCCAATCCCTGGATGAGTTCATGAATTTAATCTTCAAGCGAAAGGGATCAAACTCAAAAGCACTTCAAAATAATCAAACTCATATACAGGCATAAAGGTGATTTTAAAAGAATTGGGGCGTAAAATCAATTGTTAATACGCTTGGGAAATAGAGTTAAATATGAGAATAAGGAATCCTCAGATTTGACCTTATTAAACATACCCCAGGAACTTCTTTTTTAATGTTAATCCATTCAAAAGTATATAGTAAGTTATTTATTCATATATATATATATATATATATATATATATGATCCTGTTACCTCAACAGCCTAAAGATTACTTGACTTTGAATCTTGTTAGTATCAGATATGAGAATATCACATGCTGTACATTAGAATATACTAACAATTTCCTACAAAATTTAAAAACAAAAACACACTCACAAAATAATATCGCAATCTTGAATGAACGCGTTCAACATGTGGCTATCTAGAACATATAAAAAATCAGCAATTTCTGAAAGAATTTTCCGTTTAGACTGAATGCCGCACCAAGTAAATGTACTACATGATTCGCAAAAAAATTGGAAACTAATGCAGATGTAAGCTAGGCATCAAATCTGGAAATATTAAATTCTAATAATTATATATAAGGAATCACGAAAAATAATGTCATTATAAATTTACAGATATTATATCAGGTTATGAATCGTACGACACGCATGTCTATGAAATAATATATCCATTCTTCACAGCGTATTTATGCTAAAACATTTAGTATAAATCGCGAAATATATATTGATATTTGCCTGCATCAATTCGAAATTAGACTATAACCTGTACTAATTGTGTAATTCCTTGAATGTGTACTATATTATTTCATATTAATGTCATACACTTCAATGTTATATATGTTAAATTGTATTAATACTACCGCACCAGTATATAGTCCGTTTTTTTCATATTATTCTTTCAAAATTAGAGCTCTATTGTAATGATTTTGTTATAATATTTATACGTGTCTACAAGACAATAGAAAAATGCATATGTCGCTAGTATTTACTAGAATTTCATCCGGTGGGGGACTGATGAGAAAAAAAAGGACCTATATTATAGTTTCAAATAAGAATCCATTTAGTCCGTATACTTAATGGGAGTTTGTGGTCGAATCTGTGTTCCTAGTATGAGGATATAGGGTACTTTTCGATGTCTCTCCAATTAGCCCGACAGATAGGTATATATGGCATATTCAACTTAGAATATCTTTGTAAGGAATAAAACTCAGATGTACTAATAGTTATTACAACAATGACATTTGCAGTTATTGTTTGATTATTGACATCTGGAATTTGAGTTTAGTTCTAGTTCTGACAATACTTAATCGTCTTGTAACTCATAGTAAGTATTGTACTATACCAATCATCTTATGTATTATAACTTTACTGTTACAGTGTAACTTGCTTAAAAAATAATCACCTGATAAAGATGGGACTAGTTGTGTGCATGATTAATTTCCTGGAAATTTTTAGTTATCTTATTTTCATTTCGCGTGAAAGCCCGGGCTCACATACGCTTAATGGAAGAAAAAAGTAATTAAGCACGGTGAAGTAAGTAATTAGAATGATTAAGAAGTGTCCATACATTTGGTAGTTGCAGTAGGTGTAGGGCATGGGGTTATATTCAATAACCTGCACTGAAAACTTCTTAAAGATTTCCAATAGATTTCCCAGGGGAACAAGTTGAGGGGAATTGCTGGTGCGAAGAAGATTTTAATTAAACTTTCAACACAAGTTTTCTGTTGATCATTAGCGCGCATTTGACGGAAGGCAACATATACATTGGATGTGATATCCATTATAATGATCCTTCTAATCTAATTTATATATAAATATACATATATATGTATATACAAAACATGTGTATATATATACACACATACAAAATGCGTGTATATATATATACATACAAAATGTATATATATATATATATAATGTATATATATATATATATATATATATATATATATATATATATATATATATAATAAGGTGAATGTTTCTGTCTGTGCCTGCTCACGAATAGGCTCCTATATGGCTAACTATTATATAAAACTGATCACACATCATGATAAAAGATGTATGGAGACACAGGAATGGGTATGTTTGATCTGGCAGAACGGTGGTTCATTACAATTGTGGGGTTTGCGTTCGCGCCTGGTCCACAAAGTATCGAAATAAAAAAACAAATAAAAAAAAACGTTTACAAGTGTTTTTGATATAGATGAATAAGAATATTTTATAAGTATGTTTTAACTTAAATAGAGGTGGTATAATAACATTTGGGGTCTGCGTTCGCGCCTGGACTCCACAGAATAGAAATAGGCTCAAACTTTAAAGTTTAACAAGGTAATTTAATATAGATCCACAGAATATCGTAATAAGTGTTTCAGTGTGAAAAGCTATTCCATAATAAATTCTGGGGTTTATCTATTTTATTTTTACTTTCATCATATTTTGCTTTGGGGTTCATACCCCCTAGTTTAACCCAAATTTACAACCTTTATTTTTCATAACATATCATACTTTCATAAATAAGAGTCCATTTTCTGTAGTTTGTTTTTGAACCCAGTCAACGGCGGCTACGTTTGTTAGTATATATATACATATATATATATATATATATATATATATATATATATATATATATATATGGGTGTGTGTGTATGTGTTTGTATTATTATACAGACATATCCTTGCCTCTGTGTGTATGTGTAAATAAGAAAAACTATCACATTAGAAACACGCAGCTTTTCGAGATTCCGCTGTTAAATAATTAGACTGTAAATTTTGAACGCCCGCCGAAATCTCATTTCGAAAACAAGTCTTCATTCTTCGAAGGTGTTAGTTGTGTGTGGCCTGGATGAAAAATTTTATGAAGTCAAGAGTTGTTTATGACTGAGCCTTAATCTCCTAACCATCAGTAATTATCAACCCCTACCTTGATAATCGCATACTCATGAGGTACTAGGGTATAGAGTACAAAAATTAATTCATACGAATTATATATATATATATATATATATATATATATATATATATATATATATATATATATATATATATATAAGCTGCGTGTTCCTAATGTGATTGTTTTTTCTTATTTACACACACACAGACGGAAGGATTTGTCTGTATAATAATACACACACACAAACACACACACACATATATATATACATATATATATATATAGTTATCTTATATATATACATATAGTTATCTTATATATATATATATATATATATATATATATATATATACATATCTCCCAGAGATGTGGTATTGATGAGTACTAGTTTAACTACATTAGTACAAAAAGACGCAATTAACTAATGTAAACGGCATTCCATACAGGAACTTGAATATCGCATGTACTCTTTGTGTGTCAAGGGCTTCTGTTGGTACTTATAACTGGTTCATGTAATACGGGGATACATATAACGGATGATGATGATAATTCGCATGGGAAGACATTTATATATATATATATATATATATATATATATATATATATATATATATATATATATATATATATATATATATTACATCATGACGACTGTGTCAATTCTTGGAGGTTTCATATTAATACGGACTGAGATGTGTGTGGTGCAACAGTTTTATACATGTATAAAGAGAGGTGGAAAACTTCACTTATGATGAAGAGGAGGACACATAACTTGAAAGGGTTTACACAAAGTTCTTACAAGATGATGATAAAACTCATTTACCTTTTCTGTTGTAAAGAAGGACGACACGAGACAACATTTAGAAAATATAATGGCGATTTCTTTATTCATATTGTCGGCCGTTCGAGCACGTCAGAAATTCAAACTTGGATCTACATGTTTTACCTTTCGCTTGTAAGGGGTTCTCCTCTCAAACTGACAATCTCTCACCAACTGTCAACTTTCAACTCTGCCTGATCAACTCCTTTGATCAACTCCTCTAACTCTGAACCCTCAGATTCCTTTATTGAGCATGTTTTTTATTTATTACGTTAGAAGTTTGTTTTTAAAACGAGACTAATTTTCACGTGACTTTACATATGTGTGTCCAAACACACTTTTTGGCAAACCAATGAATCCTCAGTTCTTTCTAACCTTTTTTTGAACACTATAATTTAACTCGCATAGTGCATCTAGATATTTAATACCTAGATTTTCAAAGTATGGGCAATCGACTCTTTTTCCGAGATAAACAATATTTAACTATTTCTAATAGACTTTATTGATAGCATTTCATTTCTTTTATTATCTCAAACACTTGCCTACACGGTTCGATTCTAACCTTATCCTTATATCATTTCCACTTATCTAGTATGTCTTCTTACTTACATGATAAGGGGCAGTCCTTCATGTAACATAACTATGAATATTATCTCAATCGGTGTTCCTTGTTTAAAATAAAAAAAATTATCCACTAAACAGTTCTCAATTTCTTTCTTTATATATGGCTAGATGACTAGCAATTAAAAGTTCTATTGTTGAGTAATCCAGGGATTGACCGCTGTTCTGTATCAAATTGTAATTGAGGCTCGGCTAATAATAAAAAAAAATAAGAGAGAATCGAACTAAAACTATCTCATCGATAATTATTATATTTAATGAATCCGAAGATTCTATTCTCGCCATCAGATTTCTTGATAAGTGTTTAGCCATAGATTATTCTGACATTGCAAACGCCCTAAGTAAAAGTACTATTTCTGAAACGAAATGACTTCGAACTCATACCACTCAGGTTGTCAGTTTTTGTCATTACTCTCTTTAGCAACTTCTTTCAGCAATTCCATTGATAGCCAGTGATAGCTGCCCTTTATGTTTAATAATACTATCTTTTATTCTATACATATTTTGCCATCAGATACAGAGTGGAACGATAAAACTGTCGCCCTGAAAAAGATGGCATAGTTACATATCCCTTTTATGAACACGGGTTTTTTTTTTTGGTGCACCCTATCTACTAGTTTGCTAGTAGTGTACAAAGCGCCGCTGTACAACTAGATTCTAGCAAGGTTTCAGCATAGACAATGCGACTGACTGGTGAACTGTGCGATTGGCTGTTTACTATCCTCTTCAGGATCGATTCTATTTCAACTAGCGTTTTTCTTATCTGATTCACTAGCTAATTTCCCGTCATTTTTACATACCATTCGTTCCCTGTACCTCAGTGTCGCCTTTTAAATCCCTTTTGTATGCACCTTCAATTCCGCCCTCAGTTCGTATTCCACTGTAAACGTGTGCTCTTTCTCGTTCCACTTTATCCTAAAATCACCAGGTCATCTCGCCTACTTCCTACCAGTGTGATAAT
>NC_136519.1:38858189-38945689 GCF_053919585.1 Euprymna scolopes
CAATAGGGGAAGAGCACATATCTAAGTATATATACATACACAAATACGTATATATATATATATATATATATATATATATATATATATATAGAGAGAGAGAGAGAGAGAGAGAGAGAGAATTAGTGAGAGGTATATATAAAATATATGTAGATGGTAAATTAAATCATTAATTAAATAATGTAGATGGTAAATAGACGGTTAGTTGTTAACAAGTAAATAATAGACAGAGGAGCACGTCAGAGGATACCAATTGTGATAAAGACGTAACTAAAACATTAGAAATCAAGACCTAACAATCAAAATAGCCAATAAGAAAATATGAGGCGAGAACTCTGAGTAATTGGCAGATTATAAGGATAGACATATTACTGAAAGTTATGGGTTGTAAATGTGTGGTAGATAGGACTGCGGCGTCGTATATGAGTGTATAGTATACATGTTAAAGGGGATGTTACTTAAGCGGCTTAGCGGGTTAAGTTAGGAGGGTTTGGAAGTTAGTGTGATAAGATGTGATAAGGGTTGGGATTTAGGTTTTAAATAATGAAATAAAGAGTGAGTTATGCAAAAAAAAGGTACAGGAATGAATTAGGCAAAGAAAGATACAGCTAAAAAGTGGTGGGGATAAATAATTGGGGTTCTGTGAAGGGGTTCTTTTAGAATGAATGGGGGTATATACAGTTCCAGTTGTAATTAGGGGGTGTGGAATCAAGGATCAAGTGAGTTGTGCGTTATTCTATAATTGGGCAATTATATTATTGGTATGCAAACGGTATAGTGTACAATTTTAGGGGTTGGTTATAGGTATTGCTAGAAGGGTGAGAAGTTACGTAAGAGGTGGGATTTGTAATGTTTGCAATTATGTGAGGTTTCATTTTTTATTTAAAAGTTTGTCTCTATCTCTAAAATTACTAATCGGTAATTTTTCAGTTAAGCATAAATAACCTGGGGTGTGTAGTGATTTCAGGTACTAGATCTATTCAGAATTTCCCAGCTAAAAATTATGGTGAGGTTATTACGGGTAAATAGTAGATAGTGGTTAGTTAGTGAAGTACTATTAGGGTGGTTAGGGTTATTTAGGGAACATTTGTGCATTCTAAATCTGTCTTTGAACGAAGTGCTTGAAAGGCCAATGTAATTTTTTGTTTTGTTTTGTGAGTCTTCAGCAGGGGCAATAGTTACTTTGTAAACCCCATTTGTTGAAAGCCAATTTTGTTGGAGCCGGCATTGGGCTTTGTTAAGGCAGTTACAGTTGTTTTGACTATTGTTATTATAGTTGTGGTTATTTAGTATGTTATTGTTGCGTTTTTTCAATTAATTTTCTACATTAGTTGTGCAACTGTAGCTATATATATATATATATATATATATATATATATATATATATATATATATATATATATATATATATATAATGAAATATATCACTTCTATGCAAATCCGCCGATTTACGTATTAGATTTAATATTTTATACAAAACACGCCCTCGCTAAATAAAATTGCTAAATAGATAGAACAAATAAATAAAAATTTAGGTATTTAGATTTTAAAATTTGACTAGTTTAATCGTCAAATATAGACATTTTTATTGTTTTTAAACAAAGAATACACTTTAATAATTTAATGTCTTTAACCCATGAGTTTCCGATGCTTATGCATTGCGTCAAAACAAAAAAGTATTAGCAAATATTTTATTGCTCTTTGCTTTATTTGCTAAGAGCAATACACATATAAAATTAAAATTAGTTAAGCTTCTGGAATTAAATAACAATAACCTTTTCCTGCCTCAATGTTGACTTCCCTTAACCTATATCGCTTAAGTGACTTTTTCAAAAAGCTTTAATAACTTTAATTATGTTATGGATCTGTCAATGTGAAAGAGTTAGAATGCACAAATGTTCATCTAAAAAGAAATAAATGCCAAATTTCAGTCAGAGAAAATAGATGCTACCAACTGCAACAATGTAGCCAATGATATCAAAATATACCGATAAATCCCGTTATAAACGTAGAAAAGAATATGTCAAATAGATTTATTAATGTTTACTCCACTATTCTTGACTTTTAAATATATGTTTGAATCATAATTTAGATTTTCCTTTTGTACTACACGAACTGAATATTGTTTTATATATAAGGGTGTGTCTATAATGTTTGTTTTTTGTAATAATTATAGAGCATTATGAGAAAATATCGTAGTGTTCGTAAATTTTTGCAGTATATACACTATTACTGCTGTGTGGAGTACTATGCAATTTGCTACTAAGTTAAGAGACAAGTAAAGTAAAAGCTACGTAGAATCTCCGCGTTTCATTCTAATGTATGGATTAATTCAAGCGTGAAGAATTTTTACTTTGATTATGGATAGCATAACAGTAAGATATGTTCATAATTTTGTCTCGCGCGCTCTCACTCTATCTCTCTTATTCTCTCTCTCTCTCTCTCTCTCTCTCTCTCTATATATATATATATATATATATATATATAACTATTTCATTTATTCACATAAATTTACTATACGAAAGTATAGATTTATGCGTAAACTTTAAGTATTTACTTCAAAAGTGCTCAATACGTAGGTAGAGCTAGTTAGTAATTTATAAAATATATATGGCGATTAAGCTACACTGAATATTCTGCGTTTCATCCAACTATAGGATTCGTCAGGCTTATGCGCGAATTCTGTCGTTGCTTCTTGTTTTTATACATGTTGAGGATTACTAGTTGGCCACTCAGCTTTCTAGTATCCACCGCGCCCCTTCCTACCAGCCAATGGGCATGCATTTTATCAAACAAAGGATCTGTTTTAGAGCTAGGTTAGTGGTTTTAGGTGTCCGTTCTGCTTCTTTTTTTATATACATATAAATATACCTATGTGTACACAATAATGCCCATATATATACATATATATATATATATATATATATATATATATATATACACACATATGCGTGTGATCGTTTATGTATATTCATGTTTATTTAATTTATTTATTTGTTTGTTTTCTATTGTTATTGTTAGTTTTAAAGCGTAGTCTATCAAGCAACAATATTTGCAAAAGAAAACCCGAATAACAAAAAATATTACATAGGCATGACTTCCTTAGATTTCAAAACCCGATACTATGACCACAAAAGCACATTCAAACATTAAAAACACCGTATAAAAACAACACTAGCGAATAAATACTGGGAACTCAAAGAAAGCGGACATTCGCCGGCAGTCGAATGGAAAATAATAAGACAAGCTACCACATGCAGACATTTAGACGACCCATGTAAATTATGCCTCCATGAAAAATTTTCTATCCTGTACTTTAAAGAACCTCAAAATCTATTAAACTGTAGGCGGGAAATAGCAAACAACTGTGTTCACAAAATAAAACGTACTCTACGATAGCGATACAAAATAGCTTTAAAACTAACAATAACAATAGAAAACAAACAAATAAATAAATTAAATAAACATGAATATACATAAACGATCACACGCATATGTGTATATATATATATGTATATATATTTGCATTATTGTGTACACATAGGTATATTTATATGTATATTAAAAAAAAAAGAAGCAGAACGGTCACCTAAAACCACTAACCTAGCTCTAAAACAGATCCTTTGTTTGATAAAATGCATGCCCATTGGCTGGTAGGAAAGGGCGCGGTGGATACTAGAAAGCTGAGTGGCCAACTAGTAATCCTCAACATGTATAAAAACAAGAAGCAACGACAGAATTCGCGCATAAGCCTGACGAATCCTATAGTTGGATGAAACGCAGAATATTCAGTGTAGCTTAATCGCCATATATATTTTATAAATTACTATATATATATATATATATAATATAAATATATATATATATATGTATATACTTATACACGTATATAAGTATGTATCTATTGTTTTACATGGAAGTAACTACTTATCAAGACCCGGAAACCACTCGGGGATAAGGATTATTGGGTGTACAGTAATCAATTGGATAGTATCGTAGTAATCGTTAGTATGGGAGATTTGATAAAGTGTCTTTCTTAATGGGGCGGTTCATCAGGAATGTGTTCATGTTAGACTTGAAACATCCAAGTTGTAGTAAGGCGGGAAACAGGCAGACGGAAGAGAGTTCCACAGGCATGCACTTCTAAGGAAGAAGTTTTGTTCATGGAATCTACGTTTTTATTTAGACACAGATAATATGTGGGGAAAATTATACAGTGGTTTAAGCTAGACTGGTGTTTATCGTAAAACATTGGCGTGGGGGAAGAGGGCACACCCATTTATATATATGTATATAAAATATGTGTGATTATGTGTGCAATTCTTTGTGTGTACGTTGGTATTTTTTCCTACCAATAAATCATCTTTTGGTGAAGTATCATCGGGACGTAGTATGATCAATGAGTACGCCATTGTTGCCCTCATTGTTCTATCATTCGCACTTCATCCATTAATGTCCGCATACGTCCCAGACGTCATATTATCACTTTACTGAACAATAGAACACATGTCGGAGGGACACCAATAAAACATTTCACGCTCTTTTCATCGTCATATACATTAATTGTTTAAAGAGTGTTATGAATACTTCCATTCATTAAACCAACCCATCGTTCAACATAATTGCGTCTTTTATTCTATACATTGTTTCGTAATATAGAACTGTCCTTATACGAGACAACTTAACAATTGCATTATCCACTAGTGTACAAACAGGTATTATTCATTTTCATATTAAAAAATAACCCTTTGTATCTGTCTACTAATTTTCAATCGTCGATATAGCATTAGATTGAAAAAAAGAATCTCTGCCGTATACGTATTCCTGAGTATGCTATACTTGATATGGTACGTCTACATCGCAGACACACACTCGCAAACACACACACACACACACACACACACATATATATATATATATATATATATATATATATATATATATATATATATATATATATATATATATATATATATAAGGTATGGCACGGATTTGGGACAACAACTGCAAAAAATGTAAGTAAAAAAAAAGTGTCTGTACACTCTTACATCCTAACCTCCAGTTGCTCTGGGCCTTGATAAGTGGTGATGACTATGTAAAGAAAACATTAAAAAAAACTAGTAAAATCAAACTAATTCATCATAATTCCTACTCTATATTTAAGAAGAACGATTATGGTTATAATCGTTCATATTTTAGTTTGAATGAAACAGACAGAATTTGATTTGACCGTCACCAAACAACTGAAAAATAAAAATAAATGACGTATTAACATGGCGTCGCCGATATACAACACATGGTTCTTATCAAAACATTAACTATATAGAAAAAATACAGACAATTCGAGTCGATTAAAATGTCATCGACCCATAAAACTTACATCAGTAGTTTATTGTCTTTGTTTTGGGCAAACAAACAGGGGTCAACTGGGCATCGTTTGAATAGTTTTTCAAACATATAACCATTAAATACTGTATTCGAGCATTGGCCGCTTTACCACGTATCATACATAGATTTGTTAAGCCTCCACATGCAACTTCAAATTTACATTATTTATACCTCTGAAGGGGTAACATAAATTTCACAGTCTATTGGGGGCATTTAAAGGAGCATTTTAACGTCATTTGATAGATGTTACAGTTATATTACGATGCGATTTAAAATAAAATGATATTGTCGTTGGTTTTGTGGTCAGTGAAACGTAGCAAAATAATCTCTACCGTAAATCTGAGAATATCCTTTAGCAGCAAATCTAGCTTTGTGCTATTCAACGCCTGGCGCGGTAGTATTTTTTGTAAAGACCCATCTTGTAGAAATGGCGTGTTTATCGTTTAGGCCAGCTACTATCGAATAGATATTATTTAATGTTAAACCATCTATTTCGTTTTAGATTGCTAACTTCGATTGTTTAAGTAGCTTCCATTGCTGACAATGTTCTGAATTAATTGCTTCGTTGGCGTTTCATCTAGTAATCTTTTAAATTGTCCCCCACAAAAGATCGGGCCGTCTTCTACTCCTTTCGAGGTAACCTTCGATTTTAACATCAGCATTTCGCAGTCATCATTATTAATTCTCTTGTGCCCGTCAATGGCGACTTCATTGTCGTCAGTTGTTTTATGAATTTGAGGAAATATAAATCAATCCTCTTCATATGGTAAACTTTCGTCTTTGAAATTAGATGTGTCTATGAATTTTACACATCGATTGTATTTTTATTTAATTTTTTCTGGAAATTTACTAAATAGGTTGGGATGTGTTTATATTGTACACAAGGAATGTTCCGCTATGTGTGTAAATATTTAATTTTCTTTTTTCATCCGTAAATGCGAAGCAAGTAAAACCAAATACATGCATTGTGCTTAAATTTTGTTTTCTACAGCAGAAAAGTTTACATAGGTTTTCATATAGTCTTTTGTTAAAGCAGCGATTTCGTATATAAGCAGCAGACATAAGTTCATACGTAGATATATCTTTATGGATGTTTGATTCAATAACTAGGCATATTTTCATTTCTAAAAGTCTCCGCATGGATCTTTCCGCAGTTCCGCAGTTCCATCTTAGTAAGGTAAATTAGGAGCCAATATTTCTTGTTTGATACAGAGGTTAATTAATAAAAGTTCAAGGTCTTTATTAATTCTGTGCCATTGTCAGAGCAAATATACTTTAATGCACCGTAGGTGGCCATGCAAGCTAAATATTTTTAGTTGCTAGCAAGGTATCGCATTTATTATATAATAAATAGACTATTATAAAACCGGAATTATTCTCTTCAAACACTAATGCATACCTGAAATTATCCCTGCCCATCGGTTTCACGGGACGGTTATATTCACAATATACTAGTGATATCATTTTTCTGTCCTTCTTCTTAGGTATCTTGTTTTGATACTTTGACATTTTCCCCCTGTGTAAAATCGTCGCAGCCGATAAAGTTTTTTAATGTATTTATTTTCGTTCCGTTAACAACATTCGGCAACTTTTTGATATCTGGAGTATTGCGGTGGTCCAAAATTTTATGCTACGTCTGCAAATCATTGCGGGCCATTTTTGATATGGCTACGCTACTTAGTTAATATAGTATCCCATTTTCTTTAATGTCAAATACAGTTCAATTCAGGAAAACCAGTTTTGATTTATTTGGGTCCGTATTTGCAGCTTGTTTAATGGCGGGTTGTACAAAAAATTTTTTTGTTTAAATTTCGGGATTAGAAGAGAGTTTTCCAGTATACAGAAGCAAGGTTCACCTTTATTATTACTCAGCGAGATTTTAGCATCGCCTCACTTAAAAACGTTATATTTTCTTCAACGCCGTCTGCAAGCTCAACAAAGTGATTTCGTAACGAAACTATAATATGCATGCTCTACTGATGTTTATGACATTTTTATTCAAAGGTAATCTATTTTTTTAATATAAATTAGCTGAATTTTATATCCGAACATAAACTGTAACTTTTCTTCTTTTTTTTTACTTAGATCTGTTTTATAGATTGTTAATATATTCTCAAACTATTTAGTTTAATTCAACTTTGAAGTAAGTTGTCAGTTTCTGGAAAATTATGTAAATATAGCGAATCTACATTTCTGGTTAATGTTATAAGAGTTGCTAGCTTTATCAGCTTTTACCTGAAGTTTTTATTTATTTCTCAATGAGTTTAACTGTATTATTTCGTTTGCCTGGAAAGAAGGTATCTCCCTTATGGAATTCTATGTTTCTAGCCGGGTCTTAAATATCCATTTCGAAGAGTGCTTGTTAGGGAACTATAAATAGCGGTTTCATGATTTTGAACCTAAAGTTTTCTTTCGTGTTGTTGTCCTCATAATTTTGTAGAAAAAAAAGGTTTTAGTTTCATTCGTCCACTTAGATCGTCAATCTCTCTCTTAGTTTAAGAAGGTAATCTGTAAGATTCGGTGAAGGAGAGCTTTTTGTGAGAGGTTTCAAACTTGATCCTTTCCTTGTCCGTGTAAACGTACTCGACAATGTTGAGCTGGGCATATATACCGGTTGTATTGTTTAATTTCCCAAAGGTGAATCCAATAAAAAATCATATGCTTTTTAAAGAGTCCTCAACGCAAGGCACAGCTGGTATATAGTTCGTTTATCATGCAAACATTTGTGATACCATCTGTGCATACATTTTTCAGTGGAGTCCAAATTCAGGGAAAACATTTATCAGCCCAAAAAGAAACTCACTACTGGAGGAGTGTCAAGATTACATTTCTGTTTATAAGATATTTGAGTGCAATCTACACTTCGCGAAAGGTTGTGATGTACACTTTTTGAATGTTAGCTGTATTGTTTTATCTTGTCAAAAGAAAATTAAAGTCACCACCTATAAAATATATGCGATCGAATAAATAAGTTAAGATAATAAAATTCTCAAATCCAAGGCAATAAAGCAACCGTTTAGTTATAAGACCTACCTAACACCAATGAGAGTCTGGCTACCGGAACGAAATTCCTCCTCACCACCTAAAAAAAACCTACGGCTCACATTCACAATGTGTACACGCCAATCTTCACCCAGATGAAGATCGCACCCAGATATCTTGTAAAAACCAATGTATTCGTGATACCCGTTTCTATATTGATTCTTTGCGGTCTGAGGAAGTTTTGTCCTTGAATTGCCACTCCACTGAAACGTGTATGCACATATGTTACCAATAATGATAACCATAGAAACGCCGTTATGACGTTACATTTTTGTTCTTTTGCGAAAAAAAAAACACGTTTCTCCGGTTATGACTGGCGATGAAATATACGTCCTTTACGAAAACCAACAATGTGGTTAAACGGCAACGAATCTTAACAATATTTTCCGAAGCTAGAGTTGCATCAAGAGAAAGTCATCCTACGGGGTTGTGGTCTATTACCTGTTGTATCCATTACAATATTTTAATACATACTAAACCATTTAGGCTTAAATTATTGTCAACAAGTAGATGTGATGCATCAAACACTTCGACAACAAACCTTACATTAGTCTGCAGAAAAGATCCAATTCTCCCAGCCGACAACACCAGAACCGCACACTGCTTAACAAATTCGCCAAAAATAGCCTCATCCCCATACTCTAGACTACCACTTTTCCAAGCATCTCAAAAAGTTGCGAAAGAAATGGTTCAAAAGCGTAAGCGCTAGCAAACACAATTTCACCTGCTTTATCGCTACCATAACGCAAGATTTTTTAACATACTGACATTCATACACTAATTTTACTTGGTCGAAAATGTGTTCTTGTTGAGGGTGGTTATTTCGATCACCAATTTTTTATTCGAGCAGAATCCTTTAATATGAAACAAAAACTGATAAGTGTAAACCGCAAGAAATAATATAATGCAAAAAATAACTTCGGACATATATATATATATATATATATATATATATATATATATATATATATATATATATATATATATATATATATATATATATATATAGCCTTTGTTTTAATAACAACTTCCAGACGTTTCCTATGCGACAATACTTAATTCCTACACACAACAAGAAGGATATTAAACCATTCTTCCTTGGATATATCTTCTAATTCCCTCACGTTCCTTGGTTTCCTTCTTTTCAGGGTCGCCTTCACCACAGCCCACAAGTTTTCCATTAGATTCAAGTCCGGACTTTGACTTGGCCACTTCAGGACGTTTATTTCATTATTCAAAAGCCATTTCTTCATAGATGTTGCCGTATGTTTTGGATCATTGTCCTGTTGAAAGACCCAGTTGGTTCCAAAACTAAGGACAACTGAAGAAGGTTTCAGATTTTCAGTCAATATTTTAATGTATTCATCTTGTCTCATGATGCCATCCACAGTGAAAAGTTTTTCAGTGCCATTGCCCGAAAGGCAACCCCAAAACATACGGTGTTCTCCATCATATTAAAAGTAGGGACTGTATTCTTTTGGTTGAATGCTTTTCCTTTCTTCCGCCACGCAAACGACACATCTCTGTTGCCAAAAAGTTCCATTTTAGTCTCATCGCACCATAAAACTGAACCCCAAAAAGTTGAATCCCTGTTAATAAACTCCCGTGCACACTCTAACCGGGCTTTAACATGTTTCTTGGAGAGGAGAGGATTCTTCTTTTGCCAGGCCCCCTGAATCCTGTGTGACTTCAGTACCGTCCTCAATGTCGAAACAAATTTCAATATCTTGATCGCTCAATTGTTGGACTACTTTCTTGCCAGTAGTTTTCCGGTCGTTTTCCACTTCTCAAATGACTTGTCGTACAGTTTTGTGAGAATGTTTATTTTTACGGCTTCGACCCGTCAAGTTTTTAATAATTTTGAAAACACCATACTTTTGTATAATGTCTCTCACTATTGATACAGGACCGTTAAAACGCTTAGAAATGGATTTGTATCCACTACGTTCCATGTGTGCATCCACTATCTTCTGTCTAACATCGAAACCGTGTTCCTTAATTTTAGCCATCTTTGTAGTCTGGTGTTCTTGATAAAGTGAAGGATGACCAATGTGCAGTTCTAGAAGATAATGCAATACTCAAATCATAATAAACAAGTATTACTTTGCACAAAATATCGTGAATTAGATGATAACAATATTTGGTGCTAAAAAATTTATATTCGTCTGGATTTTTTTTTGTTATCATTAATAATATTTATTTTGAATATTTTATAATAAACTAAAAGTGTTTCAGGAGACCTGTAGATAGTCGATATAAATGTTCATCAACACTTTAGTAAAAATAATTAGTGAAACTTTTTTTCTCCCAAAATCGCAAAAATTGAAAGGGTGCCAATAATTTCAGTTTTAACTATATATATATATATATATATATATATATATATATATATATATATATATATATATATATATATATATACATGTGTGTCTGTGTGTCTGTGTGTATATATATGTGTGTGTGTGTGCTTTTCTGGGTGTTATATTCCTTGCAGTTTTATGAAGAAAAACAGACAATTTATTAATTAAGCAATATTATGTAATAGTAAACGTAAGGAATCCTATTAAAAAAAATCACTTCAGTTAAACATTACTTATTATTAGAAGTTTGGTAACGCTACGTCATGTGATGCTTATGAAAGAATTTAAACACACACACACACACAAATATATATGTGTGTGTGTATATGTTAATGTATATATTTATAAGAAAGAGAGGCTTATATAATACGTCTACATGAATTAAAATACCATATTTAAGCACATTTTACTATTGGGCAAAGCCGGTATATATATATATATATATATATATATATATATATATATATATATATATATATATATATATATATATATATAGATAGATATATATATATATATGTATATATGTATATATGTGTATATATATATATATATGCTTCAGAATAAAATTATCTAACGACCAACTGTGAGTTTAAGTTTTACAAAATATTATTGGCAGTAATATTCTATTAGTAATATCCCACCTAAATAGAAATTGCTCGCTATACAAGATAGACTGAAAAAATCAAAGTTTAGTCATTCATCAAATTTATGAAATTTATGACATGAAATATTTATATTTCATATCAAAAGATTGTAAATATTCTATGTAAGATAAAGAATACATTTGAAATATTATAACTCCTTATTAATATTATTAATGCTTTGCCCCTACAATGCAGTTTGGATGTGGATTTTTATATCCTTTTCATTAACTTCTTCTACTCTCTGCCATTTAAATACTTAACCAATTTTAATTGTGATTTTCCATGGTTCACTGACTTTAGGAAATAAGGTGCAAACCATTATAACTATTTCCTAATGTTTTCTCCTCTGAAGAGATGACAGCCATCGAAAATCTATAGGATAAGTAGTTATATTTAAAATGTATTCTTTGTGTTAGATAGAATAATAAAAATTATTTCCTATGAAATTTAAATATTTCACGCCATAAAGTTTTATATATATATATATATATGTGTTTAAAGAAAAAATAGAAAAAACCGAATTTTCTATTTTTTCTTTAAACATAACGTCAACCACCGCTGGTATATTTTTTCATTCCTTATATATATATATATATATATATATATATATATATATATATATATATATATATATATATATATATATATATATATAATAGCATGGCTACCCAGCATTGGATGGGTAAAAATGAAATTCCGTTTGAAACACACCTGTATAATAATCATTTTCATCATGGGCAACGTGGATATCGACAATAAAAATAAAAGAGCGGATAAAAACATGTAAATGTAACCCCCATCGTAAGAAGTATGTGGTACCCTGTTCACAAGATATTTCGGCAGAACGGTCCCAAAGAGAAAAAAACTATTTTCCGGATATTGAGCAATGGTACAGCATCCTCAAAATAATTAAAAATAAAGCATTACAACATTTGTTTCAATAAAAATAACAGGAATGGCCGTGCGATCGCAAAAAAAAAAGAAAAAAAAGACCTACCAAAAATTAATTTCCAAAACAATTAAATTAAATTTGTTGTCATTTTATATTTCTAATGTAATACTCCCTTCCCTCCAAATTGAATTCGTCATATTTTTATGTTCGTTCTGTTTATAAAATTGTTAGGTGAACGTACAGAATGGTCTCATAAAATTAATTAAATTCATAGTTATTTTATATTTCAAATGTAATTCCCGCCCCCACCACAAAAACAAAAAAATGCATATGTCATGTTTTGCCCTCCCCTCCTCGATCGCCAAAGTTGAAATAATTCTAGAGATTACATGTCTGATTGTAAGCTTTGTGGCCAAAAATGGGTGATCATTTTACGTTAAATTTATACACAAAAGTGATCCTAACGCTAGAAATATATTTTTCAAAATTTCTTCTGTCATATTATTTATAAAGACTGTTTAAACGTAGTAGGTCCCAAAAAAGCAGACCTTTTTTGGGAAGGGGTTGAACGACGCTGGGTCACGTCGAAAAATTGATCATTTTAAATATAAGATATTAAATAAATTATAAAGAAAATCTCTTTCGCGAGCAATTAAACACACTTGCTATTGTAAAATTATTTGTGGCCAAAAAGTGCGTGCTCATTTTACGTTAAGTTCATAGAGAAAAGTTATCCCCCACGTTAAAATGTTATTTTTTTCAAAAGTTCTTCTTTCATATTATTTATAATGACTGCTTAAATGTATTAGGTCACAAAAACTTGAACATTTTAAACTTCAGATATTAAATAAATTATAAGAAAATCTGTTTCACAGGAAATTAAACACACTTGTTACTATATAATTTTAATAAATCATAGGCAACACCGATTAAATTTCATAAACTAAAAAGAAGCTGATAATATATAGGATGATGGATTTTGCTTACATGGAATATAATATATATATATATTATATTCCTGACTAACTCTGCCCTCGTTGAGATGCAAGTAAATACGGACATTAATTTTGATTATTTTTCTCTAACAAATGAAAAAAGGGTACTTAAACATTAAGAATACGCGAAGAAACGTCCTCCGAATTACAAATTACAATAACAATTCAGCTTAGAACAATGTGTCGAAATTAAAACAAATCTAATATAGAACATATTTAATAACGTGTTCCGTTTAAAAAGAAAAACTTTTCAATTAAATGACCATATTTATTTCCCCTTTTGTTTTTTTTTGTTTAAAAACGGTTTCAGAATTAAGATAAAATAAGTCAAACCAAATATAAATTGAAATTTAAATAAATTATAAATTTAATACTAAATTTAAATAATTAAAAAATAATTAGATCAGTTTAAACGAAGCTATTATGTCGAATAAGTAATATCATCGAGCTAATTATTTTAAACGATTTAATGTAATGTTATATGCTAATCACCGTAACTCAATCAATGTAGATGTGGTTTGAAGAATGCTATATATAGAAGAGGTGTAAACACATATAGCCTTTATATTTCTTTAGTCATTGGGAGTTGTAAACAGAGAAAAAACACACACACGAACGCTACTACTTTATATATATATATATATATATATATATATATATATATATATATATATATTGCTTCGTGATATGTGTTGATTATGTTTCTCCTTTGTACTTAGGCAGATAACTGACTCACTTTGCTCGCATTTTTTTACCGAATATACTCCCAATTGATTTCCCAACGGCTACTATTACTTTCCAGTATTCTCTTTCATAAGATATTTTAATAGAAGTTGTGAGCCTCGCGGAACTTTGACGAATTCCAGTTTCAGATAAAGTCCACGTAAATATGCTTGTCATAAATTGCTGCATAGCAATTATGCGTAGTTCAATGATTGGCCATTTTAGGTGTACTTTCTACCTGATTCCTGAGGAATATTCGGTTATCACTGAAACAATTCTGACCGTGTTTGCTTACGTATTGTAATAGTCTATTTACTTGTACTCGTATTACGCTAATATTGAAGTGCCTATTTCAATATACTCTTTACTATATAGTCTCAAATTCCTACAACGGTAATGTCTATAAATAAACAGTTTAGATTTCTGACATTTTTATTTACCAAGAATAGGATTTGTGATAGAATTAATTTAGTATAAATATTTGTAGACATTACGTCGGAAATGAACACGTAATAACCGACGCTAAATGTCCCTATGAATATAGGAACTTTTCAAGTAGCAATAATCCTTATTTTATTTTTTTGTTTCTTTCAATATGCAAGCTTAAAACAAAATTAAAAGTATTTAGTTTTGCAACAGAAACAAACACCAAATCATGACTTAATATTGTAAGCTAAAATATATAGGTAAATACGTCGATAAAAAACAGCAGATCTGACATTGGAACCCAAAAATGTATTTTGTGCCAATAGAACAAACAAAATAAAATTTAACACGCAAGGAATACATATTTTGATTAAAAAAAAACTTTGATCATATCAGGTTTTTTTTTACAAATTATTAGGCCTGATTAAAAAAAAATATAAATATGCGGATCTGCCATAATAGGAAACAAAAATAAACTCACCTCCGCATGGATAGTATAATATTTTAGGCTGTTAAACTTATTTTATATAGTAAATTGGTACAATTATTTTTAGAAAAAAAATGAATACTAAACGTAATAAAAAAGATCTATTTATCTACCTATCGGATACGATAAAGTGGACCTGAGGTTGAATTGAGTCACTAAGTACTAAGAGGAGGGGCAATAGACAAAAAAATAGGAAATATCTCACGATAACAAATAGATAGGAAGTAGCAAACAATGAAGCTGTAGGAATCTTTAGATCGAGCTTTTAAGAGTTGACTATGACAAAAGAAAACTACAGATAAAACTACAGATAAAACAGTGAAGGACAGAGTTGACTGCGAAACAGAAATAGAGTCGAACGCAATATCTGTAGGACGGGGAGGAGACACACACGTACACTCACAAGTCCAACCGTCAATTATATGTGAACATTGGCGTTTGTGGTTTTCCTTTCTTTGTTCCGCGTCTTATTATATTTCTACTTGGTGAAACCACGTGTGTTCCCATCAGCAGTCGCCAGCAAGGAAATGACGATCCGGGCATAAGAGGAATAGTCAAACGACAAAATTCACGATACACGACGTTGGGAGTCGGTGATCTGTCGGGGCCACACATGTTTGGTCATACATATTCACAGAAGTATACCTGTACACAATGTTAATATTAAGTAATATAAAGTATATTTCTATTGCTTTAAAATTTAAATAGCAGTATTTTAGATAGATATCCCGTCTGATAATAAACATAACAAATACAACAGTCTGATACAAGCATTCCGTTTTAATATACGCACGTTATATATATATAGATTATATATATATATACATTATTATTGCAGTTCAAACTGTAACATTTACCACACTTGTAAAACAATTCACCCAAGGCTAAATTTGCATTTTTATATTCTAATACAATCTACAATCAAATTTAAAGGATGATGTAAATTATTAGTATTTTGTGGGTGTTATTTATAAATATTTACTATTTTGTGAGGTTTATTTTTTTATCTTTTTTCATTTTATATATGTGCTATTATTATCTAAATACAGTGTGATAATCGATATATTATTAAAATTGAGTGTATTACGTTTGCTAAAGTATATGTGTCAGATTGTCATTTTAACTTTTATAGAACTCTTGTTTCCTACTTAATCGATGATATACGTGATCATGCTTATTCTATAAAATAACGCACCTATTTCTGTTTGAGTAAAATAAATTGAATGTATATAATCACTTTAGTGTAAATATAAGGAATGCGTTAGAGGAAATAACATGAACAGATTCCTACAAATAACAGTTCATGGAAATAAAAAATAACTAAAACGGGTGGAATATTATCGTTATTGAAAACATGATGGGGAGAATATTAATAATTAGTATCCGGGCATTATTAACAATACATTGTATATCTGCCCTAAACCTTGGATTATGGTCCGTATAAAAAAGCGTAAAATCGCGAATATATTTTAGATTTTGAACGTAACTAAGAGTTTATAATGTAATATATGTAATCCTGATCTCGGTCTGTCTGTCTGTCTCCATAATTAAAACTTTATCTCGTACTAAAAAATATCGAAAAAGTAGTACCAGGGGCCTCCAATGTGGTGATTTTTTTTTTATTGAGCTTTATTTGTGGGGATGGGGTTGTACCGGATAAAAATAGTTTCAAGGGGTAAAAAATGAGTCAAAATTGAAAAAAATATTGTACATACATCTTCGTTTATTCTTAATTTTTAAAATGAAATACGCTTAAATATGCCATTTTAATTCGTCCAGCTTTCGTATATATTATTATAGAATCGTCATTTCAAAATGTAAAAAAAATGCGTGTAATTGTTATTACCTAGAATTGAAACAAAAGTTAAACTTTAACATTTAAAGCTCGTGATGTTTTCACTATCCCAATATTAGACGCATATGAATTTTTTTAAAAATAAAAGATAAACATTGACTAAATGAATGTACAAAATATATGAGTTATGCTCTTTTTAAATTTCGACCTATAATGGACCATTAACAACTTAATTTAGCTAGCTAAAGACCCGAAAAGAAGGTTACGTAAACAAATCTAATCATTTAAGGTCACTGTCGCCGCTCTGCGACTTTTAGTTTCGTAAGAGATAGTTTGAATTCAGGGAAACATACATACAAATATATATATATATATATATATATATATATATATATATATATATATGAGATTATATTTGAATAGTTTTGATTATTTTATATATTATCAAATTAGTAAGTAAACATTCCGAAACCACGGCCCCCGTTTTTAAAAAAATAATTTCGAGTTTTCTAAATGTAACGCCTCGCTTTTATACAATGTTGCACCCACATATATTCTGCGTATAATATATTCTGTCGAGTCTGAATGTAAAAATGCCGCTAACGATCGAAATGTGACATAATTTAATCCTAAGATCATTTCATATTTTTATGAACTCCAGGAACATTAATATCACTAATAACCGTGTAAACTTGTCTACCCAGATAAGTAAACTTAACGACGTTTGCATAGCGATAATTACGTCATGGATTATCGTAGAAATCTGCGATAATGGCAATAATATCTACAGCGAATTGTGTCAGGTTCAACAGCGAATATCTGCTTACATTATATTAAAACTTTTCATTTTATATATGTGCGTTTATTAGGTGGGGCAATGGCTGGAAAAGATAAACAAGATGCCAGTTTACGTTACATCCTGCATATAATACAGAAAAAAGAAGAGGTAGCTTAAAAATAATTACAAATCTCGATATTCTAGCGAGGAAACTATTAGAGTAGAAAGATGCCTGGCATTTAAGGAGCGCAACAGTGAAGGAGTGTTATTTTGTTACTAAATGTTTTTTTTTTCGGGAGATATGTACGTCGAGTGTGATACTATCTATCAGATCACACCCCATTAAATTACTTGTAAAATAGCCGCAGAGATGACACATTACGGCCGTGGGAAAAAGATTGAAGGTAAGTTGAGAAAGTGGGACCTATGAGATTGAAGACTGTTTTTATATGTTTTTCGGAAGGGGGAGAATAGTGGTCGATACACCAGACGAAATGCCTCAACAATACTTCATGTATGAGCGAATAGTAATTTTGTAGTTATACAAGATCCTCGCAGGTGTGAATAATCTTCCAACACAATCGAGGGAACCAAGTTTCTTTGCAACAACCATCGCAACGTCCTAAATGTTTTTATTTTTCTAGATAATATTGACTGCGAATGTTAAGCCGAACAGTTTGAAAGAAGAATGGTCAAGTAAGGTGAAATTTGCTATAGATAACGGTGTTTGGAGAGGCGTCTTGTTATTAGTAAAGTGAGCGGCGTTTCTTACTGGCATTAAATTTTACCATCCATTTACGGGCTCTAATCCACTACAGTCTAGAGGTCATTTTTCTTAGGATTCTGCGATTGTCTTTTATTTGTGTACATTTTTCCTCCGATTATGCGTTTTATATGGCGTTCTATTATCTATTTCCAGCAAATATGCATCTCACGGACAAAATATTATCAGAAATGTCATACATGAATATCAGGAATAATAGTGGTCCAAGGATCGCCCCCTGAGGCATGTCCGCATTGATGCTATGCGGTTTGGGTGTACGCACATCAATGCAACCTTGATGGTCCGATTTTCTAAGAAGGATCTTATTATATTTAGTATATGTAGTTATATCGTACAATTTCATTTTCATTAGCAACTTTTTGTGGCAAACTTTGTCAAAATATTCGTATATATCAAACTATTCGTATATATTCGTATATTCGCCCGTCCTATACAATGAATGGTATATGCGTTCAGATATAACTGTAAAATATATATGAGTAAAATGGCATTGCCTAAATCGATACTGTTGTTAGAAGGATTCGATTTTGCGAGATGCACGTGCTTGATTAATAAAGGTTTAGAAGATGTTAGCGAAGACGGAGAAGAGACTGATATGGCAATAATTAAGAAGATACACCCATCTCAACAGAATTATCGTATGCCATCGTCTGTTATTCGGGAAGCAGGATCAGACAGGGTAGTCGGTGTAAAGCTTGGGGAGTACAGAGGCTAGCGCAGCTGAGTAATTCGTAAATTGTATGACAGGGATGAAATCAGGTTCACAGGCCTAGGGGGTGGCTATGTTCTTTGTTATATCACGAATTAAAGAAGGGGACATTTTCATACCATCAATTGCGGTTTCTGTCCGACTAGTGAATTCAAGTGGGTGTTGTTTTTTTTCTGGGGTGCAGGTGGATGCACATCGACAGGTAAGCAATATCCTCTATTACGTGGCGGTATTACTGACTGCCGTTTATCAACTACATTATCATAGATTATCCAGAAATCACGAGTTTATATATTCTGTGATTCTCTTGCATTTCCTGGTTATTTCAACATGCCTACTTTTGACTGTAACTATGCCCCTCTTACAATAATTTCTAGCATTGCCCTAATCGGCTGTCTCATTCGCACACTGTCTAGTAGGAAAATATAAGACATTGGTCCATAAAGACATCTCTGATGGCTTCCCAGTCAGCTATTTTTGCTGTTCTTTTGTAGTAGTTTGTTGTTGTTAACGATATGGAAGAGTGATTGGTAACATAACGGTCTGTATGAGGATATGGGCTACGCAGAAGCTATAAGTAGAGCGCTCAGCTGCATCTGTGGAACTCCAGAAGCTAATCAATTTTTTGTAGTGGGCATCAAATATGTATCTGGGTTTTACTAGTTAAGGAGAATCATGATATATTAGTGTACTGCCCTGATATAGGGAGAACGGTTAAGAAAATATAGTAAGTAACGAAGTGATGAAAGGCTAATCAAAATCACATTACAGCCTGGTCAACCCATGCAAGTAGTTGCCCTTAACTTTGGGGGATGCTGCAAGGAATATATACTCCCAGCCGGTGCATATATTTTCCAGAGGTCTTACGGTAGAGAAAGGGGGTATTGCCATCTTACATTGGTCACAGGTGATTAAGGAGTGTTAGTTCGTTTCACTTGAAACTAACATATCCGGTGATTTTACTAAAAGCTTACACTCTACATAATCTAAGTTATGCTTAAGCTCACATATATTTGTGAATGCAGAGGCGACATAATTTTTTTAGTGTAGTTTGTTGTCTAGTTTTATTGGGATATTGGTTTGGGCTGAATTATTCTTACAATATTGTTTAATTTAAGGTTGGGGAGAGAGTGGTGGGCAGATTGGGCACAGTGGGCTAGTTTTGGCGCCGAGTAATCTCACAATGGTCCATATAGTCTAGTTCTGCCTAGACAGGTGTTGCTTTGTCGAAGCCCACTAGAGATTACAACACGGTCCGTTTTACATATTTTACAAGACACTAATCATTTGTTAAAAATAACTGATTAGAACATTAATTAAAAATAATATCTAAATATGTGAGAAAATACAATGTAAAGCAATAAAAGAAAGAGTGAGATTAGATTTACATAGAGAGATTGTATCCAACATTGATTGATATATTACTATACTTGGTGTCCTTGGAGCCACTCATGTTGGTCTACCTAACAGATCAATGTCTCCACATGAAATGAATTTGGGGTGAATATATTTCCATCTGTATGAGAGCAGTAAAATAGTTGGAGGGTCCTCCTTGAGAGCAAAATGTGTTCTTTTGAACAGTCAGTCGGGAATTTTATATATAAGATGCATGTATTAAAATAAAACGGCATAATTCGCTTATTCATTTTAAAACATATAAACCCATTC
Source organism: Euprymna scolopes (assembly GCF_053919585.1). Taxonomy (NCBI): domain Eukaryota; kingdom Metazoa; phylum Mollusca; class Cephalopoda; order Sepiida; family Sepiolidae; genus Euprymna; species Euprymna scolopes. Next base: position 38,878,881 of record NC_136519.1, read on the forward strand.
CCTAAAGGTTGAAATGGGCAGGCGCTTTCAATTCCTCTCTTGTGTATGTATACACTGCATATCAAATTATTTACGAATTTACATTTTTTAAATATTTAGGGAAAGAGTGAATAAAAATCCATGAAACTTTGAGAAAGGGCTTACAATAGTATTCAGCTACTCCAATAAGAAAATGAAAGTCTGTTGATTTCAGTGCGTCAAGTTATTAACGAGGCTAGGAAGAAAAAAACACAATACCCCCATAACTTTTATATTTAAATAATTTTCAAACATTAAATGAACTAAGCAAACCGCTTAGAAAACAATAAGTGCACCGCAATTTCTACGCTGACATAATTATTAGAAGATATGCGATCGTTTTTATGAATAACTTGTAAAAGACGTTGGCCCACATAATTAGTAAAATTGGTGATTTCGTAAACAGTTATTCCTCGCGATACCTCTTGGAGAGCATCTCGCAACTCATATTTACTCTTAAATTGGCGTTCATTTGCATAGAAGCGTCGGCTCATGATACTCCAAATAATCTCAATTGGGTTCAAATCTGGTGAATTCGCAGATAACTCCATCTTCTGTAACTGAGAGACCCCCAGTTGTTGCAAATAATCTTTGCTTTTGTTTGCTGCATGAGAGGGAGCATTATCCTGCATAAAAATAATGTCTCTTCTGAACGGCAACCTGTGCTTCTTCAGCCATGGTGCAACGTTCTCCTTCAGAATAGTTATGTAAGCATTTGACGTCATGTTTACACTTTCTGAAACTCTCCATGGGAAAACTAAATTACCTCCGATAATTCCACCCCAAATAATTATCCTTTCACCACCATGTTGGCGCCTATAAGGGTGATGACAATGTCGTCCATCTAGAACACTCCCCTTGCTCCAGCCATTTGGGCCATAAAGAGTGACACGGATTAATCCGTGAACTAAACGTTCGAAACATTCGTTTTCATGTTGTCTTCTGCCGATTCAGTTGGTTTTGTATGTGATGTTGCTTTAATGGAGGCTTTGTCACAGGCTTAACAGACTTGCAACTTCTTTCAGAGGGCGACATCGAGTACTTTTTGAGGCATTCTTAAATCCGGCTTTGTCAAAGACTTCTCGACTTGTCTGCCCAGGGTTCTTAACAACGTTACGTTTAATTTGAAGTAGAGAACGGCGTGAAACAACTCTAGATTTACCTTTATCAGCTCTCTTACGCACGTTTGTAGGGTCCATGACAAATTTCTTCAACATTTAATGGTACATTCCTGTTATTTTCGATATTTCGACAGTAGTTTTACCTTATGCTAGCTGCTCTGTAATAGTACTCTTTTCAGAACTACTCAACCACGTTTCCGACCTATTTTATTTACGTGCGAAAATGTTGAATAAGTTGACGCACTTAAAACACCGTGGATTCAGCAATATAGATTCCACGTTGTTTACGTTGCGCGGAACAGTACGAAAATTCCATAGTGCGTGCAGCGCAGCATTGCCAACGGTTCCGAAGCTTTTGATACGAAACTACCGGTAATTTTCTGAAACTGATAAGAAAATGTAATCTCGTTAATAATTTGACACACAATATATATGTATATATATATATATATATATATATATATATATATATATATATATATATATATATATATATATATATACAGACACAAACACACAAACACACAGAGACACAGACACAGACACACGCACGGATATATATATATATATATATATATATATATATATATATACATGTGTGTGTGTGTGTGTATTTACGACTTAAACAAAATGAGACGCTAGACGGAAATCTGAAAAAAAATAGTGTTTTAAGAGAGTAGACATTACGGAATAAAAAAAAACATATATTTATTAGTAATATTAACTAAAGACACATATTATGAGAGAGTAAAATTGTTAATGGATTTGCAGTGTAAAAATATGGTAAATCTTCAAGTAAGATTAATTATATTAGACTGTTTTATTTAGTTCTAAATCAGAGACTCTGTATCCTTTACTATACAAAAAAGGAAAGAGGACTATCTTGTAATATGGCTTTAGGTGATTATATAAACATATTTAAGTAACTTCTCTATAAGTGTTACATCGAATAGAGGTATAAAATATGGGCACTTTTATCTGATTAGATTTTTTTTTTCAATTTTCACCCCAAACAAGGCACAGTGCAACTTTGAAGCAGAGGGCTACAATCAGGGACTTAATTAGCGGGGGGCATTATGAAGGGAGATGAGTAGAAAGATGTTTGTTAACATTACACTTGAACTTCTGCATATCAGTGCAGTTGGGAAAGCAGAATACCGGAAGGGAGGTCCAAACACCCGCAGTTCTAGGGAAGAAACTATTGGAGTAAAAGGCTTTCTTGCACCTAGGGACCTTTACTCTAAAGGGATGAGACTTAGTAGCTTGTCGGGTTTGTCGGGGGTAGTTACGTCGGGGATGTACACGTGTTTGCAGTTCGCAGAGCATTCACCATTAAAGTATTTGTAGAACAGGCAGATGGATGCAACATCTCGTCGATGAGACAGAGGCTGAAGCCTAGATGACAGTTTTTGGACCTATCAGGTTGGCGACTCTCTTTTGAACCCTGTCCAGGAGCGAGAGACAAGCAGCAGATGCACCGGCCCGGATGTGCCAACAGTACTCCATACATGGGCGAATGATGGCCTTATAGAGGTATAGGATACTGTCAGGCGTAAGTAGTTTTCTAGCACGGTAGAGGGAGCCAACCTTCCTTGCAGCAGCCTTGACAATGCTCTCAATGTAGCTATTCCAGTTCATATTCCCTGTAAAGGTTAGGCCGAGGAGTTTAAAAGAAGTACTCACATGCAATGTGTTCTTGTCCATTGCTATTGGTGCTAGAGAAAGTTTCTTGTACTTATTGAAGGAAACAAGCTTAGTCTTAGCAGAATTGAATATGACCAACCATTTTTGACCCCATTCCATTACAGATTGGAGGTCATCCTCTTGTGTTTCTGCTATTTCCTTGGATATGTGTTCATTTGTTTTCCCCTCATAGCTGTTATAAAGAGTGGTGTCATCGGCAAATATACCCATCTCCGAAACAATTTTATTAGGGAGGTCATTTATGAATATCAGGAATAATAGAGGTCCAAGGAGAGACCCCTGAGGTACTCCCGCATTTATGTCATATTTTTTAGATGTACGACCATCCAGGACAACTTTGATTTTTCTATTACTTAAGAAGGAGTTAATTACATTATGAATTCTTCCAGTGATTCCATATGATCTAATTTTCCTTAGAAGACCATCGTGCCATACCCTGTCAAAAGCCTTTGATATATCAAGGGCTATCGCTCTACCCTCCCCTGTTTTGTCCAATGAACGGTATATACGTTCAGAAACTACAGGTAAGATATCTGCTGTTGAACGGGATTGCCTGAATCCATATTGTTTGTCAGTCAGGAGTTTAGCAGCTGTTAGGTGCTGGACTAGGACTGGATTAACTAAGGACTTAAATATTTTGGCGAAAAGCGGGAGGAGGCTAATGGGGCGATAATTTAGTGGGTCAGGTCTTTCGCCAGAATTCTTGAAGACTGGTACCACAGAGGCGGTTTTCCAGCAGATATTTATTACGATATTAACATACACTACATCAAACCAAATAGATATTTGTATTCAGATATCAAGTATTTTACTCAAATAAATTTACTCTAGATTCTGAATTTGGAAAATAGGGTAAGTCTTCCTCAAAATAAAATACAATAGTATAATTATGCCTCAACATAGGAAGCATGCTTACTATTTTGTATTAATTGGGATTTAAAAAAAGTGTTTAAAACTGCGAGATTTGAAAAAAGTTATGACCCGTAAAATATAAAATCACTTATTCATGGCAAATCAATCGTTTAATATGGTGTAATTTGTGTCAATTATTCCATTACATACTGATCTTATTATTTTGTATAAAGCTTTTCCTGTGAATCGGATAGATAATTAAATGATTGTCTTCTCGCACGTATAACAAAAGCAAGCATGCACTTTCAGCAAGATCGTCCAAGTTGTTTCTTATGAATTTGCAATGTGATATTATAGTGATTAATTCGTATTGATCCCTCTTAACCACCTTTGCTTACTGTAGATGGAATGAATACTGTATGTATTACTTCACGGAAACTAATAAAGGTGCGTAATTAAGTGAAGCAGTTAATAGGATATGCATGTAATCATTTATAAACGGTGACAAAATATGAGCATCAATACAAATAGAAAAAAATATAACAAACTTTTAAAGTTCAATGTAAAATATTTCTTCAGTAACATTTCGGATATTTTCAAATTGAGACCATACTCGCAAATAAAATCTGAGCTGATTTTATATAAATAATATATATATATATATATATATATATATATATATGTGTGTGTGTGTGTGTGTGTGTGTTTGTGTTAGTATGTGTGTGTATATATACATATACACATATCTATAATATAACGCTGAATGTCTGTGTTTGTATGTGTGTGTGTGTGTGTGTCTGTCTGGTCACGAATAGGTTCCTATATGTTTGACTATTTTAAACAACTGATTACATATAATAATAGAAGATGTATCGAGATACAGGAATGGGTATGTCTGATATGGCAGAACAGTTGTTCATTAAAAGTGTGGGGTCTGCGTTCGCGCCTGGCATCCATGGAATGGAAATAGGGGCACACTTTAATAAAGACTTTTCACATCAATCTGCGTAAGTATATTTGATAATTATATTTCAGTTTGAAGGCATATGGTATAATAAAATTATGGGGTGTTCGTTCGGACCTGACCTCCATAGAATGGAAATATGTCACAAATTTAACAAGGTTTTTCAATATAGATCCACAGAATATTGTGATAAGGGTTTCAATGTGAATAGGAATAGTATAATAAATTATGGGGATTATCTATTTTGTTTTTACTTTCATCATATTCTGCTTCGGTGTTGATACTCCAAAATTCGAAGCTATCTCTTTACAACCCTTCTTTTCATAACCTATCATAGTTTCATAAATCAGAGTCCAATTTCTGTAGGCGGTTTTTAAACCCGGTTAACGACGGGTACTTTTGCTAGTATATATATATATATATATATATATATATATATATATATATATATATATATATATATATATATATATATAAAAAATAGAAGGTTCATGAATGTATAATAGTAAAGCGATTGACTCTCAAATTACTGGTCGCATAACACTGAGAATAGTCAGGTAACAGGAATAGACAACGGCAAAGTAAGTAACAGGAAATAGTAAAAACGAAAGCGCGTTTTCAATAAGGAAAATTATTTTGTGTTGATGAAATGCCGCACAAATATATGCATAATCAAGTTTACATGCAAAATATTGGTTTTATCTGGCCGATATATTCCCATTGCTTTTCTGCATGCGCGAGTTTATTCATAGTTTTAAAATGGTTCATTTTAAATATGTCTCATCTGTCTTACGATCGATCAAAGCCTAGGAGACACGGTAGGTTTTGCTATCGAACTTAGCTAATAACCCCTAATTATTTTTTTAACTTTGTAAACCAATCCAACCACATCGCTAAAACAACAACAAAACAACATCTAAGTAAATCGCGATATATCCTGACAGTTGGCGAGATGTTCCAGGGCTAAAGGTTTAGGCTCAATGTCGTTGAATCCTGATTTCGAATCTCGCTAGATACAGCCACTCTGATGAGTCGTAGATGACGAAACGCGTGTCAGTGGATAATTATATTTAAAAATAATATATATACCGCTCCCCATATGGGGTTACCAAATTGGTTAAAAGGGAAAATTATTCCCAACTCGCATTTAGGAAAAAATGCACTTTCGTAAATAATTGAATTCATTCAAAACATATCGCTAAAACCAAAACAAAACAACATCTAAGTAAATCGCGATATATCCAGTCAGTCGGCGTGATGGTCCAGGGGTAAGGGTTTAGGCTCATCACCGTTTGTTCCCGATTTCGAATCTCTCTAGATACAGCAACTCTGATGAGTCGTAGACGACGAAACACGTGTCAGTGGATAAATATATTTTAAAATAGATAGATTTAGAACCACACCTCCTACACCCACAAACTCTAACCCCTAACATCAACACGAAAATGAATAAAGTAACCGATAAATGAGCAAATAAACAGATACGAGAATGAATAAACTAATAAATTCGCACACAATTCCACCCTGTTCTTCACACTCATGATAACAAAAAATGATATTAAAAAAAAAATAATGCCTTCTTTGTCGAGGATAGATTTTCAGTCTTCATTCAGAATTCCGTTTTCGAAGATAAGGGTTGTTGCCTGATGAGATCTCTAGTTAGTAATTAATAGTTAGTAATTACTAGTTGACCGAAACATGCTCATGACTATGTTGCAACAAACTCCTGCTTATATAAAGACAAATATATATATATATATATATATATATATATATATATATATATATATATATATATATATATATATATAAAAGAGTTGTCGTTTAATATTATAGTCAAAATCTTCCCGTATTAAATTTTTTCTAAGCGTATCTTAGGACCGACGGTCCCCATTCGATAATAAAAACGTAAATTGGTAACACTTTTTACGTGCAAGAAAAGCATAGCTTCATAAATAAAACTGTCATGGCTAATTAAAACATACAATAATTACATTGTACACAAATTAAAAAAAAAGCTTTAACATAAAATGAAAGAAGTATTTATCTCGTTGACTGAATAATATTTGAAAAAAAATAGTTAAGAATGTTTTCTGTGGTTTTATATGATAATAGTGGCGGAAACTTTTACACCGGTGGCAAAGTTTTCAGAAGGTGTAAAGTAAATAGAGTTAACTCGAAAATAGGAGCGTACCCTCGGGCTGGGTCGATTAAGAAGGAGTGAACTGTGCGTCAAAGTGCCCTGCGTGAGAAAATAAAAACGTTTTCATGGAAATGCCTCTGGGGTAAGTCAAATAGAGGAGGAAGCAATAAATATTGGACAAAGACATCGAAGGAAATAAAATATCGATTATCCCAATCAATGAAGGAACTCTCACACACTCTCGCAATACACACATGATTTAAAATTCACTTAACCCACCACTATGTATATTTGTGTGTTTTGTATGTGTATACTGCTGTACATATTATGTTATATATATATATATATATATATATATATATATATATATATATATATATATATATATATATATATATATATATATATACTTCAGAATAAAATTATCCAACAATCAGCTGGTATGGAACCTGTGATTATAAGACTTACTAATGTCAATAAAATAAGGAGAGAGTGATACATTACTGTAACGTTTTCGGCACATTTCAACACTCGAGACTGACACGTTGAATTAAAATAGACGCAAGGAAACAAAGGTAAGCAGAGAAATCGGCTCATTTTGTTTGCATTCGACATTACCGACATTTATCTACATTTACTTCCATAACATATTATCTCTAATTCCAAATTATTCATATATTTAATGTTCTTAATAAGACTCTGCAATGACAAACACATTGCACTCTTTTTTTTGTCTGTCTATTTCTAGAACATTTATTTGCCTTTTACTTTATTTATTGCAGACTCTTATACTGCTCTCTCTAGTTGTTGCTTCACGACATCTCGGCCAACTATTCATCTGGCTTTTGTCAGGTGGTAACCTCTACGCATAGGAACGCCGTATCTCCTAACTGCATCTTCAGAAATTATTGCCTTGCATAGTTGTTGTCGTCTCAGCACGTTTTGGCCAAGTAAACAAACGAGGATAATAATCCGTTATAAATAAATTAATAAATAATACTCATCTCAATAAATGCATTCCGATTAATAATATAGACGTCTTTCCCGTTGCTCTCTAGCTACGTGCATAAGACATCTGTGCCTGTCTATCTTGAGGTCATGTTTTCAGTTTTCATGTAATTTCGCTTTCTTATCCCTATCTCTAACGTCACAGTGAACGTCTGTGTCTTCATCATACATTGGCTTCTGCTGCTTCTACCTCTACCGCCATACGAGTTTACATATATGCTAACAGTTTAAAATACACTTTTGTAAAAACAGAAGTATGATAGTATCAACGGGTCTCGACATATGTATTAATATATATTTAATTTCATTACAGTGAATTGAAGAACTCCTTAAAGAAGCAAATGTTGACTAACTCAGCTTTATATCAATTTTATATAATATTGTAGCTTCGACCTGAGTTTATATTTTTGTATATGTTTTATATTTATTGTTTAGTCAGTATTCTGATTTTGTTGGGAAAAATAAACTATAATTATATATTCTTCAATTGAATATTATAAACAATTACACGCCACTATTTCATTTTAATCTGACAACCAATCGCGGTGAGCTTCCTTATCAATAAAAGAATACGACGTTTTATTTGTTAGCTTATTTTATTTCATACATTTATATTTGAGGAAGTGTTCAAGGAATAATTATATTATAAATAGAACGGAAATAAAACTGAAACAATATTGTGATTTACTAGACATGCGGTCTGAAATTGCTCATATATATATATATATATATATATATATATATGCATGTATATTTATATATATATATATATATATATATATATTCTTGACCTCATGAGGTGATTTTCCCTGGCAGTGTGGTCACTGAAATATATTTCATGTGTGTAGCCATTAGTTATCACATCAAACATATATATATATATATATATATATATATATATATATATATATATATACATATATATATATATCTGTTATATAGTGATTATTATTAGTATTATTAGACGATACCACTTGTGCGCGTATGTTACCTGAGTTCTTATTAGTAATGATATGTGTCTTAGTGAGAGTTCTTCTCTTATTACATATGATGTTGTATCTTAGAGAGAGAGAGAGATGTTGTTGTAATGACATTTTATAACACAGACATATAATAACAATACAATTTACCTTTTTTGTAGAAATCACAAACACAAAGATGAGCTTTATCCAAAACACATGATAATTAATTTTCTTACGACCGGTCGGGATTTCCTCATTAAGAACTCAAAGTTTCACATCTTAGTTTCTGAAGTGACGTCTCGCTTCAGACGTCCGCCTGTCTCTGTCTCCCCTGACTGTCTCTCTGACTGTCTCTCTGACTCTCTCTCCGACCAACTAACTCCCACCTCCTATATTGAGAAATCCATGCATCCCGGCCACGTGAGCAAAATTCACGTGTTTCAACATGCGCGACTTTGCACGTTTTCGACATTGATTTCCCCAATAACCTATTTTTCTTGTGTTGTTTCCACAAAGGAATTTAACCTACATATCTAATTTATTTAACTCATATTTTATTATCCACATTCTTTTAACAATTGAATAGTTTATTTATTATTTATTTCATCCGAATTAACAATTTACTGGACATTCCATTTAAACCTATTGTTCTTTAAAACTTATGTCCAGGGTTCGATTTCTGCTTTCTCTTATTTTCATTTTAACTAATCTCTCTATTTTTATACTTACATGAACAGGGGACAGCCCTTATCATGTAACATATCTCTATATACATATATATATATATATATATATATATATATATATATATATATATATATATATATCATTCTATTAAACTAATAATTTGCTTTATATAGAATACACGATAGACACGGCGAAGACTGAATTACGAGGTAAGTATTTTTGACGGAGTCTCTCTTTAAAAATCTACCACAAATCAAAAAGTATCCTGTCAATGAGGCCATTTTATCGATTAATTGAAAAATTAACTTCATAACAGGAGTACATTTTTTCATAGTCAATGTTTATATAAATATTTGCGTACAAAACCCGCCTTCATTATTTTAGTTCGAAATATGCTTAAATAATCAGTCGAAACTGAACAAAATATTATGTATTTTGCAGAGCGTGAGGATTGTAAATATAACAAGCAACAAAAACAACGGTGCACATATCAGATTTTAGGTTTGAAAATCCAAGGTTTGTATATGTGTAATATTTGATATTTTTCTGTTTCGAAGTGTGAAATTCGTGTAATAATTATTCTTTCAGATAAGCTAAAATACATGGATATATTTTCATTATTGTTACGAAACACACTACTTTTCGATCATGGAAAAATAAATCATCAATTTTTTTTAATAGGCTCTATATTGATAATTCTGTGAAGAATCGATACCAATAAAGATACATCATTGCGATTTTTTTTTTTAAAATACTATATTTTCTTTCGACTAATTATATACCTTACCTATAAACAGTTCTTCGTATTTATAAACCGTTTCTATCTCACTTTTTTGCCGTGACTTGTGCTTGACTTGGATCAACGAGTAAAGAACTTGCGTCTTCCACATTCTCGTCAAGAAAAATTTGGTCCCGATGGCCAAGCAGGGGCAAAACAATTATGCGTTATTCCAGGTGCAAGAATTGTCGCCAACACATACGGCGATCAGCCTTCCGAAAATGGTCACCTATCGGGTACTGACAAGGGTTACCATTGCTAAATTTTCGGGGTCATATAGGCAATAGATATGTATCTATATATTTATAAAAGTGAAATTGTATTCGTGTGTATGTCTGTATGTGCTCATTTCCCTACAAAACTATTCTGTAAATTCTAAAGACTCAAGATTTGACATAACGTGTATTAAGATGGGGAAACCTATTTTTATAAGATTTCGGCTAGAGATTTGTCTGTGAAGGGGTTCACAGTTCAACGATTTTACATTATAAAACTCTACCTAACTCCTCTGCCAATTTTTTGGTAAAAATCCTTTTAATATTATATGTAAGTTACTTGAACACCGGTCAAACGTTGTAATATTTTGAGCCCAAGACAATAAATATTAACGCGCAAAAGTTGGGGCAATGTTAAAAAATATACATTTTGTGTTTCTGCCAGTTGAGTCAAACAATTTTTGGTGTAAACATTTGAAATTTTACCTGAAGCGTATTCAGCCATATGTCAATTTTTAAATCCTTTCTTTCCGAAATTTTGCCTGCCAAGATGTCAAAAGTCAAAAGATTTGATCTTTTCTGTATCTAGCAAACTCTTCAGCAAATTTTGGGTGTAAACATTTGAAATTTTACATAAAGGGTGTTCAGACATTCAGCAAAATTTTGAATCCGTTACTGGTCGGACGTTTGGCTGCCAGAAAATCAAAGTTGAAAGATATTAAATTTGCAGATTCTACAATACTCCGCCAATTTTTGGTCAACTAATTTGAAATTTTAGATGGAGGTAACCTGGATATGTGTAAAACTTTTTAATATAAATGTACATATGAGCATAAATTATGCCCAATGTGTGAATATCTTTTATGCAAGTGTTGTGGGGGAATAACCCTCAAAATGGACTGGTCTCTCCATTATATACACCATAGAAATTTTGATCCCAGGCGTGAATTAAACACCAGAGCTCCCGGAGTCTTTATCGTCACGTTGGTTTGTTATTTTTCCTGCGATTGTTTTACATATTATTATTGTTATTGCCGCGTTAAATTTGTTTTATTTGTTAAAGTTGTTATTTTCCTGCTGTTATTTTTGAACGGGACTTTTACCTTATTTTTTTTTTTTTTATTATTTTTTTTCCCCCTCTCTAACCCGTCGGCCATGGCGTCCGCCAGCAATGTGCCGTCGGAAGAGGACAAAAGTGGCGAACAAAAGAATGGGTGGGCAAAACCACCCAAAGTTAAAATAGACGTTAACAACTTTGTAACGGAAGCAAGGAAATGTTTGCAATATGTTACAGAAACAGGAGTTACGTTAGAAGCACCACGGCTACAGGAATTTGCCAAGAAAACGATCTCACTTTTTGTGGTAGATCGCAAGACGAAAAAATTGATCAGGTCAACTAAGGAAACTGTAACTAAACTACTGGCAACGGCAGGAATGCGTGCGGATCGTGTAACGAAATGCAGAGGCTACAATACCTGGGCCGCCCTGTTTAAAACAGAAGAAGAATGCGTCGCACTAACTAAAAAAGAAATCATTACACAAGACTACATTTTAAGAATTGAGTACCTAGGACGGAGGAGAACGACTGTTTCTATTTTCGAAGTGCCAGGGGCGGTCCCAGGTGAATATCTAGCTGCCTACCTCCTGAAATTCGGTGATATTACTGGTATAGAGGTGGACCAGTAAAACGGAGTCTGGTCCTTCGACATCCTTTTAAACAAAGAAGCTTTCCTCGAAATACCCTACTTCCTGGAAGCGGGAGCTGAAAAACTCCCCATTGTGGTCACAGGGAGGAGGCCGACCTGCTGGATTTGTAGTGAAGTAGGTCACTTAACCTACACCTGTCCGAAAAAGACCAAAACAAATGTGACAAACACAACAAACCCTAAAGAGGTGATTGTTGGGCACCTCGAACCTGAGGCTAGAACGCCAAATACAAGCAAAAAAATTGAAGTGATTAAAGAAATCGCAACAGAAGAATTCGAAAAAAAATTCAACTCTGAGATGGAATCGCCTAAAAAGAGAGAATGGACACTGGTACCGTTTTCTAAATCGCCTCGTAAAACGTACGCGGATAGACTGACCAAAGAGCAGATATTAGACATTAGGACCAGTAAAGACCCGGGGGCAACAAGTTTAAGGCCCTGCTAAAAATAAAGGACTCGCTTGATGAAAAGCGCAAGCAAAGCGAGAAGAAAAAAGAAACAGAAAAAATATTAGATTTCCCCGAATCTCTCTTCCCCGAAAAGCCTGCCCCTCCTCCAAAAGAGAAAAGATCACCCCGTAAAGCGCCACCCCTCTCTCCCGCAAACGTACCAAAAAGAGACCCAAAGTTGACAACCCTAGGCTCCCCATCCAAAAAGACCCCTAAACCGTCCCCTAAACCGTCTCCATTCTTCTCCCCAAACAATACACCCCAAGACTCCCCTCCCGCTTCCCCTATGAAAATTGACATGCCCCCTCCTCCATCACCTCGCCTTCTACTTCTGAAAAGAAAAGACAAAGAAGTCCCTCCGTGGAAAAAAGACCAGAAAAAGAAAAGACCCCCTTTTTTCAGGGCAAAGACGTGTGTAAGATCACGGCTAATATAGAGACCATATCCAAAAATCACGTTAGAAAAGACTACCGAAACCTCTACGCGGTGAAGCAGATAAGCAAACTGGACATTACAAACCCAGAAAATTTTCCTAATGCCAAAAGACTTTTAACTGTGGTCAGAAGTCGTGAAGAGGCCAAAGGAGTTTGGACTATGCTGGAGGAAGCAAACTCCGCTTTTAATATAATTCCTCCAGCAGCCTTTTTTAGCGACTCTGACATACTTAAAATGGAGAAACTATGTGTTGGACGGGTCCCCATAAAAAATCCACCCTTCACTTTATAGAGCGATTAAGTTAACATTTCCTCTAGACATCGGTGGTCTGTCCCCTGACGGGGCCATCACTAATGAGATGACCTCTGGATCATTGGGGACAGCTGTCGGTGTCTTGGCACCGTCCATGTTTGTTAAGGATACCCAACCCTAGATAGATCACAATGGCTTTAAGGTTAGCTACTTTGAATCTCCGAGGGTTGAGGGACGCCTCTCGTAAACTTCGAGTTGCACGCGACCTTCAACGCCTCGGGGTGGATATATGCTGTGTACAGGAAACGCACTTCATTCCCAGTGATTATCAGGGTGTGCTGCTTAGGGACTTTCAGCTCTATTCAGCACATTTTGATTCCCACTCGAGGGGTGTTTCCTGGCTAGTTAGACGCACTCTTGATGCTTCGTGTGACCCAGTCTATGCTGATCCAGAGGGAAGAGTGCACGTGCTGGATGTTACCGTAAAGGATGTGGCATTTCGATTTATTGGGGTTTATGCTCCCAATAGCCATGGCGAGAGGGTTTCCTTTTTTCGGGGGATTGAGCCCTTCATGAATTCGTCTCGGCGGATAGTTTTAGCGGGAGACTGGAACGCGGTCCTGGATCCCGATTTAGATCGCGGGGGTAATACTTCAAGGGCTACTAACCAGAACCGGGATGCTAAGGCGTTTCGAGACTTTATTGACAAGTTTGATCTTGTCGATAAATTTCGAAACGAAAAGCCCGGCGATGTAGTTTGGACTTGGACAGGTAGACGCGGCTCCGATCCGGTGCAACTTTCGAGTTACATCGATCGGTTCTTAGTTAAGAGAGTCGACTTAGGGCTTTTAGACTGTCCAAGTTTTCATAACATAGTTTATTCGGACCATAGGTTAGTCCGGGTTCGGGTAAACTTAGATAGCGTTAAACCTAGGATGTCTAGCTACTGGAAGTTCAACACGTCGTTGTGCGACGTGAAGGGCTTCCGGGAACAGCTTTTACTAACAATACAGAGGGAATTGACGGGAGCCATTATCGGGAATAAGTGGTGGGGAAAACTTAAACAAGTAATTAGGTCCTTCGCTGCTGATTTTAGTCATCGACTCAATCTTAGTTCTAGAGCAGTGAAAGCGGCACTAGATGATAGATTAAAAAGGGCGGTGGAGGAGGGGATAGTGATAGTTATACTTTAATTAAGGCTGAACTGGACTCCCTGGATAACAGGAAGGACCAGGGTCTAGTAGTTAGGGCTAGGTTAAAAAGAGTGCCGAACGAGGCAACAAACATGTCCGCGTCAATGCGTGCGGAGGAGCGTCGACGTGCGACTGATCGACACATCGCCAGTGTCACATTGCCGGACGGACGAACCGTAACATCAAATGATGGAATCCTGGAGGGTTTTCGAGCTCATTTGCAGGAGCTTTTTACCATGGAGCCCGGTCTGGAGATTGAACAGTTTGACACGTATTTAGCTGACTTTTCTCGCCTTGAAGCGACCGAAGCAGCTACGTGTGAAGGTAGCATAAAAGAGGAAGAAGTCCTTGAGGCTCTGAAACAAGTCGGGCTAGACAGAACCCCTGGGATTGATGGTCTGCCTTACGAGGTGTACTTGAGGCTGTCGCCCATTTTTATTCCTTTGCTGGCCACACTCTTCAACTCCTGGGTTAGGAACGGGTCTATACCTCAGTACTTTACCAGGGGAATCATTAAATTGCTTCGCAAAGATAAAAATGGAGGGGATGGGATTAGCAATTTCCGGCCCTTAACGATGTTTAACGCAGAGTTAAAGATTTTGGCCAAGATCTTAGCAAATCGTCTGCAGGTTGTTTTACATCGTCTCATAAGTCCCGAACAGACGTGTTCTGTTAAGGGCCGGACGATTCAAGATAATTTGCACGCGATACGC
This sequence comes from Euprymna scolopes, assembly GCF_053919585.1. Taxonomy (NCBI): domain Eukaryota; kingdom Metazoa; phylum Mollusca; class Cephalopoda; order Sepiida; family Sepiolidae; genus Euprymna; species Euprymna scolopes. The sequence goes on from NC_136519.1 coordinate 38,894,081, forward strand.
TTGATCATAGAGAAAGTCGACACAGAAGCCGCGCTGATCAATTTAGATCAGTCCAAAGCATTCGATAGGGTTGACCATCGTTACCTAGGGGCTGTTCTTTGCTTGGCTGGGTTTGGACCCCAGTTTCGCTCATGGATTCGCCTCTTGTATGCTAACCCCGGTGCTATGGTGGAGGTGAATGGGGTGAGATCGAAGCCCTTCAGGTTAACAAGATCTATCCGTCAAGGTTGTCCGTTATCACCCATGCTGTATGTCATCGCGCTTGAGCCCTTTTTGCGCCAGCTTAGTGTGAATCCGGTCCTTCGCGGGATTACTTTGCCAGGTGGTTCTACCCCAGTAAAGTATACCGCCTATGCCGACGACGTGACTGTGCTTGTAACGAGCAATGCCGAGATTAGAGTCGTCGACATGGAAACAAGACGGTATGCACAGGTAACAGGGGCCATAATCAACCACGTTAAGTCTATTGGCTTACGTGTTGGTGCCTGGAGGGGAACGCCCCTTCAGGGACCCTTTGGCTAGACTGATGGGCCCTGCAAGCTACTCGGCGTCTGGTTTGGCCCCGACCTCCAGCTGGAGAAAAATTGGTCGGAAGTGTTGAAAGCGGTCAAGACCACAACTCATTTGTGGTCTTTGAGAAATCTAACTTTAAAGGGTTGGGCGGAGGTATGCAATACTCATATCTACCCCCTGATCCTATACCGTCTATCAGTGCTTCCACTCCCGAAGTCCTCACTACTTGAACTAGTGCGTGCTCTTTTCGCGTTCTTATGGCGCGGAAAGCAAGCCATGGTTGCTCGGGAGATCTGTTGCCTGCATCCGTCTGAAGGCGGTCTGGGTATGCCGAATATCAAAATACGTAGACACACTCTAAGGCTGATATACCTAGACCGAATGTGTACACCTGACTTAGGGAACGGTGTCTTCTGGATGGAAGACACTAAGAAAGCCTTTCCGGCTTTGGAGAGTGTGCATTCGCCTGAGGGGGAGGCACGCAGGAGGCCCCGAAACGAATGCCATTTCTATCGCGAGTGTCGACAGGCGTTGAAGTTCCTTCAACGGGTGAATGAAAGCCTCTCTGACACCCGGCTGTTGTCTCGCAAAGCGCTATATAGGGTTTTAGTGAGGGGATCTGTCCGAGACGAAAAGATTGAGGAGTTCGGTTTCACGAATGAGGAGCGTCGCTCGATGTGGCCTTGGGCGCCCGGGCTGAGCTGTTTCGATAACTACGAGGCATCGCTCACCTGGCTGGTAATCCGAGATGCCCTCTGGGTTCACAAAAAACTTTTCATAGCGGGTTTTACAATGACACCTAGTTGTGTCCGATGCGGAGAATGGGAGGAAGACCTAAGCCATGCTTTCTTCCGCTGCGCTATCGTTCGACCGTTATGTGAGTTAGTTGAGAGCTTCACGGTTCGCATACTGAACGGGCGTTTTTTTTTGTGCTGGATGCGGTTTCCCCGTGCTGCAATTGGGCGCCGAGTATGAAGAAAGAGGAACGTTATGTTTTTCTGTGTTTGCTAGCTGTTATGAGAGGCGTGATTTGGTCGACACGACAGAAGGAGGTTTACGGAGATGAGACCTTCACTGCTCCCCAGCTTTTTCTCATGTTCAAGCATTGGTTGAAAATGCGAATTAAGCTGGAGAAGGTGAAACTCACTCCTGTAAATTTCAACGAAAGGTGGGTGAAAGCTTCGCGACTGTGTAGAGTGACTGGAGCTGGCCTTGAATTCGTTTCTGATTTGATTTAGGTCAAAAAGGATTTTGGGTATCCTGAACTAACAAGACATCAGTATCGGACCGATTAGTTTAGTATGGGTTAGTTAGGCTTTATTGTTTGATTTTTTAACTCAGCTAGAGTATGTATGTGTTCATCGTCCCAGTCCCTCTTTTAGTTTGCCCTTGTCCCCCCTTTCCCCCCACACCTTAGGTTCGATAACCCCCATTCCCGACCCCAATTTGGTGACGGATGGACTGCTTTGTCAGTGATGCAGGTCGTCTTTGTGGTGTTTATTCAATACAGTCAGTTTTCGTGTAGACCTGCGTCTTTTCGACTGACAAAGCTTTCTATCTGCCACAATTAGTAGTGGGGTGCTCTTTTACTAACTACTATTTTTTCATTGTAAATATTTCATTCTTTTTGTATATAAAATTTTTAGCCCCCCCCCACATCATGTATATATCATTTTTTGGGTTATAATTAGGATTCCCATAGAGTGATTCTGGTATTCTGGTGAAAGAGTCTAGTTAAGTTAACTTTATGTTAGATAGGTCCACATTAACCCCCCCCCCTATTTTTGGCCTTGTGCCACATTTTGTGTATATTTATGCAAATAAATATTAACACCAGAGCTCCCGGAGTCTTTATCGTCACGTTGGTTTGTTATTTTTCCTGCGATTGTTTTACATATTATTATTGTTATTGCCGTGTTAAATTTGTTTTATTTGTTAAAGTTGTTATTGCTGTTATCTTCCTGCTGTTATTTTTGAACGGGACTTTTACCTTTTTTTTTTTTTTATTTAATTATTTTTTCCCCCTCTCTAACCCGTCGGCCATGGCGTCCGCCAGCAATGTGCCGTCGGAAGAGGACAGAAGTGGCGAACAAAAGAATGGGTGGGCAAAACCACCCAAAGTTAAAATAGACGTTAACAACTTTTTAACGGAAGCAAGGAAATGTTTGCAATATGTTACAGAAACAGGAGTTACGTTAGAAGCACCACGGCTACCAGAATTTGCCAAGAAAACGATCTCACTTTTTGTGGTAGATCGCAAGACGAAAAAATTGATCAGGTCAACTAAGGAAACTGTAACTAAATTACTGGCAACGGCAGGAATGCGTGCGGATCGTGTAACGAAATGCAGAGGCTACAATACCTGGGCCGCCCTGTTTAAAACAGAAGAAGAATGCGTCGCACTAACTAAAAAAGAAATCATTACACAAGACTACATTTTAAGAATTGAGTACCTAGGACGGAGGAGAACGACTGTTTCCCTTTTCGAAGTGCCAGGGGCGGTCCTAGGTGAATATCTAGCTGCCTACCTACTGAAATTCGGTGATATTACTGGTATAGAGGTGGACCAGTAAAACGGAGTCTGGTCCTTCGACATCCTTTTAAACAAAGAAGCTTTCCTCGAAATACCCTACTTCCTGGAAGCGAAAGCTGAAAAACTCCCCATTGTGGTCACAGGGAGGAGGCCGACCTGCTGGATTTGTAGTGAAGTAGGTCACTTAACCTACACCTGTCCGAAAAAGACCAAAACCAATGTGACAAACACAACAAACCCTAAAGAGGTTATTGTTGGGCACCTCGAACCTGAGGCTAGAACGCAAAATATAGGCAAAAAAATTGAAGTGATTAAAGAAATCACAACAGAAGAATTCGAAAAAAATTCAACTCCGAGATGGAATCGCCTAAAAAAAGAGAATGGACATTGGTACCGTTTTCTAAATCGCCTCGTAAAACGTACGCGGATAAACTGACCAAAGAGCAGATATTAGACATTAGGACCAGTAAAGACCCGGGGGGCAACAAGTTTAAGGCCCTGCTAAAAATAAAGGACTCGCTTGATGAAAAGCGCAAGCAAAGCGAGAAGAAAAATAAAAAATATTAGATTTCCCCGAATCTCTCTTCCCCGAAATGCCTGCCCCTCCTCCAAAAGAGAAAAGATTACCCCGTAAAGCGCCACCCCTCTCTCCCGCAAACGTACCAAAAAGAGACCTAAAGTTGACAACCCTAGGCTCCCCATCCAAAAAGACCCCTAAACCGTCCCCTAAACCGTCTCCATTCTGCTCCCCAAACAATACACCCCAAAACTCCCCCCCGCTTCCCCTATGAAAATTGACATGCCCCCTCCTCCATCACCTCGCCCTTCTACTTCTGAAAAGAAAAGACAAAGAAGTCCCTCCGTGGAAAAAGACCAAAAAAAGAAAAGACCCCCTTTTTTTCAGGGCAAAGACGTGTGTAAGATCACGGCTAATATAGAGACCATATCCAAAAATCACGTTAGAAAAGACTACCGAAACCTCTACGCGGTGAAGCAGATAAGCAAACTGGACATTACAAACCCAGAAAATTTTCCTAATGCCAAAAGACTTTTAACTGTGGTCAGAAGTCGTGAAGAGGCCAAAGGAGTTTGGACTATGCTGGAGGAAGCAAACTCTGCTTTTAATATCATTCCTCCAGCAGCCTTTTTTAGCGACTCCGACATACTTAAAATGGAGAAACTATGTGTTGGACGGGTCCCCATAAAAATTCACCCTTCACTTTATAGAGCGATTAAGTTAACATTTCCTCTAGACATCGGTGGTCTGTCCCCTGATGGGGCCATCACTAATGAGATGACCTCAGGATCATTGGGGATAGCTATCGGTGTCTTGGCACCGTCCATGTTTGTTAAGGATACCCAACCCTAGATAGATAACAATAGCTTTAAGGTTAGCTACATTGAATCTCCGAGGGTTGAGGGACGCCTCTCGTAAACTTCGAGTTGCACGCGACCTTCAACGCCTCGGGGTGGATATATGCTGTGTACAGGAAACGCACTTCATTCCCAGTGATTATCAGGGTGTGCTGCTTAGGGACTTTCAGCTCTATTCAGCACATTTTGATTCCCACTCGAGGGGTGTTTCCTGGCTAGTTAGACGCACTCTTGATGCTTCGTGTGACCCAGTCTATGCTGATCCAGAGGGAAGAGTGCACGTGCTGGATGTTACCGTAAAGGATGTGGCATTTCGATTTATTGGGGTTTATGCTCCCAATAGCCATGGCGAGAGGGTTTCCTTTTTTCGGGGGATTGAGCCCTTCATGAATTCGTCTCGGCGGATAGTTTTAGCGGGAGACTGGAACGCGGTCCTGGATCCCGATTTAGATCGCGGGGGTAATACTTCAAGGGCTACTAACCAGAACCGGGATGCTAAGGCGTTTCGAGACTTTATTGACAAGTTTGATCTTGTCGATAAATTTCGAAACGAAAAGCCCGGCGATGTAGTTTGGACTTGGACAGGTAGACGCTGCTCCGATCCGGTGCAACTTTCGAGTTACATCGATCGGTTCTTAGTTAAGAGAGTCGACTTAGGGCTTTTAGACTGTCCAAGTTTTCATAACATAGTTTATTCGGACCATAGGTTAGTCCGGGTTCGGGTAAACTTAGATAGCGTTAAACCTAGGATGGCTAGTTACTGGAAGTTCAACACGTCGTTGTTCGACGTGAAGGGCTTCAGGGAACAGCTTTTACTAACAATACAGAGGGAATTGACGGGAGCCATTATCGGGAATAAGTGGTGGGGAAAACTTAAACAAATAATTAGGTCCTTCGCTGCTGATTTAAGTCATCGACTCAATCTTAATTCTAGAGCAGCGAAAGCGGCACTAGATGATAGATTAAAAAGGGCGGTAGAGGAGGGGATAGTGATAGTTATACTTTAATTAAGGCTGAACTGGACTCCCTGGATAACAGGAAGGACCAGGGTCTAGTAGTTAGGGCTAGGTTAAAAAGAGTGCCGAACGAGGCAACAAACATGTCCGCGTCAATGCGTGCGGAGGAGCGTCGACGTGCGACTGATCGACACATCGCCAGTGTCACATTGCCGGACGGACGAACCGTAACATCAAATGATGGAATCCTGGAGGGTTTTCGAGCTCATTTGCAGGAGCTTTTTACCATGGAGCCCGATCTGGAGATTGAACAGTTTGACACGTATTTAGCTGACTTTTCTCGCCTTGAAGCGACCGAAGCAGCTACGTGTGAAGGTAGCATAAAAGAGGAAGAAGTCCTTGAGGCTCTGAAACAAGTCGGGCTAGACAGGACCCCTGGGATTGATGGTCTGCCTTACGAGGTGTACTTGAGGCTGTCGCCCATTTTTATTCCTTTGCTGGCCACACTCTTCAACTCCTGGGTTAGGAACGGGTCTATACCTCAGTACTTTACCAGGGGAATCATTAAATTGCTTCGCAAAGATAAAAATGGAGGGGATGGGATTAGCAATTTCCGGCCCTTAACGATGTAAAACACAGAGTTAAAGATTTTAGCCAAGATCGTAGCAAATCGTCTGCAGGTTGTTTTACATCGTCTCATAAGTCCCGAACAGACGTGTTCTGTTAAGGGTCGGACGATTCAAGATAATTTGCACGCGATACGCTTGATCATAGAGAAAGTCGACACAAAAGCCGCGCTGATCAATTTAGATCAGTCCAAAGCATTCGATAGGGTGGACCATCGTTACCTAGGGGCTGTTCTTTGCTCGGCTGGGTTTGGACCCCAGTTTCGCTCATGGATTCGTCTCTTGTATGCTAACCCCGGTGCTATGGTGGAGGTGAATGGGGTGAGATCGAAGCCCTTCAGGTTAACAAGATCTATCCGTCAAGGTTGTCCGTTATCACCCATGCTGTATGTCATCGCGCTTGAGCCCTTTTTGCGCCAGCTTAGGGTGAATCCGGTCCTTCGCGGGATTACTTTGCCAGGTGGTTCTACCCCAGTAAAGTATACCGCCTATGCCGACGACGTGACTGTGCTTGTAACGAGCAATGCCGAGATTAGAGTCGTCGACATGGAAACAAGACGGTATGCACAGGTAACAGGGGCCATAATCAACCACGTTAAGTCTATTGGCTTACGTGTTGGTGCCTTGAGGGGAACGCCCCTTCAGGGACCCTTTGGCTGGACTGATGGATCCTGCACGCTACTCGGCGTCTGGTTTGGCCCCAACGTCCAGCCGGAGAAAAATTGGTTGGAAGTGTTGAAAGCGGTCAAGACCACAGCTCATTTGTGGTCTTTGAGAAATCTAACTTTAAAGGGTCGGGCGGAGGTATGCAATACTCATATCTACCCCCTGATCCTATACCGTCTATCAGTGCTTCCACTCCCGAAGTCCTCACTACTTGAACTAGTGCGTGCTCTTTTCGCGTTCTTATGGCGCGGAAAGCAAGCCATGGTTGCTCGGGAGATCTGTTGCCTGCATCCGTCTGAAGGCGGTCTGGGTATGCCGAATATCAAAATACGTAGACACACTCTAAGGCTGATATACCTAGACCGAATGTGTACACCTGACTTAGGGAACGGTGTCTTCTGGATGGAAGACACTAAGAAAGCCTTTCCGGCTTTGGAGAGTGTGCATTCGCCTGAGGGGGAGGCACGCAGGAGGCCCCGAAACGAATGCCATTTCTATCGCGAGTGTCGACAGGCGTTGAAGTTCCTTCAACGGGTGAATGAAAGCCTCTCTGACACCCGGCTGTTGTCTCGCAAAGCGCTATATAGGGTTTTAGTGAGGGGATCTGTCCGAGACGAAAAGATTGAGGAGTTCGGTTTCACGAATGAGGAGCGTCGCTCGATGTGGCCTTGGGCGCCCGGGCTGAGCTGTTTCGATAACTACGAGGCATCGCTCACCTGGCTGGTAATCCGAGATGCCCTCTGGGTTCACAAAAAACTTTTCATAGCGGGTTTTACAATGACACCTAGTTGTGTCCGATGCGGAGAATGGGAGGAAGACCTAAGCCATGCTTTCTTCCGCTGCGCTATCGTTCGACCGTTATGTGAGTTAGTTGAGAGCTTCACGGTTCGCATACTGAACGGGCGTTTTTTTTGTGCTGGATGCGGTTTCCCCGTGCTGCAATTGGGCGCCGAGTATGAAGAAAGAGGAACGTTATATTTTCTGTGTTTGCTAGCTGTTATGAGAGGCGTGATTTGGTCGACACGACAGAAGGAGGTTTACGGAGATGAGACCTTCACTGCTCCCCAACTTTTTCTCATGTTCAAGCATCGGTTGAAAATGCGAATTAAGCTGGAGAAGGTGAAACTCACTCCTGTGAATTTCAACGAAAGGTGGGTGAAAGCTTCGCGACTGTGTAGAGTGACTGGAGCTGGCCTTGAATTCGTTTCTGATTTGATTTAGGTCAAAAAGGATTTTGGGTATCCTGAACTAACAAGACATCAGTATCGGACCGATTAGTTTAGTATGGGTTAGTTAGGCTTTATTGTTTGATTTTTTAACTTAGCAAGAGTATGTATGTGTTCATCGTCCCAGTCCCTCTTTTAGTTTGCCCTTGCCCCCCCCCTTTTCTTTTCCCACCTTAGGTTCGATAACCCCTATTCTCGACTCCAATTAGGTGACGGATGGACTGCTTTGTCAGTGATGCAGGTCGTCTTTGTGGTGTTTATTCAATAAAGTCAGTTTTCGTGTGGACCTGCGTCTTTTCGACTGACAAAGCTTTCTATCTGCCACAATTTAGTAGTGGGGGGGGGGCTCTTTTACTAACTACTATTTTTTCATTGTAAATATTTCATTCTTTTTGTATATAAATTTTTTAGCCCCCCCCCACATCATGTATATATCATTTTTCGGGTTATAATTAGGATTCCCATAGAGTGATTCTGGTATTCTGGTGAAAGTCTAGTTAAGTTAACTTTATGTTAGATAGGTCCACATTAAACCCCCCTATTTTTGGCCTTGTGCCACATTTTGTGTATATTTATGCAAATAAATATTAACACCAGAGCGACCCTCACCTGCTCGGTGACGTTTACTACTCTTTTCAGTTGTAACCCTTTTACGTTATAGTTCCAGTAATACTTTATTTAAACTCTATTCCGTTGTTCTGTTTTCTTTGTGGATTATAGAAAGCCATAACACTGGCGACATTGGATTCACGTTAAAAACAGTGTTCTAATAAACTCAGCAATGACGACATTGGATTCAAAGAGCATACCAAAGTCGAAACCAGTTACGGCATTGAAAAATACTCGCGTTGAAATATTATTCTAAAACTACTAATGACGTCGGACTCAAATGTTATCAAGCCTAAGGAAGGGTCTAACATAATACTTGCAACTGAAAAGTTCACGGTAATTAAAGAAAACGCAGATCATTACGGGAAAAAAGAGTTGAAAAGAAAAGTTCATCACGACTTCCAGGAAAAGGTTCGTCGCGACTTATAAAGGTAAATTTTCATACTTTTGGAAGAGAATTCGTCACTTGAAGTTTTCGCTGCTAAAATCGGGCGTTATTTTTTTTTTCTTTGGAGAAAAAAATACACTTGATTTTTTTTTCTTATGGCAATGAACTTATATATTTATGTATTTTTCTGTTCGTTTTATTGTCTGGAGGAAGAAATAAGGAAGAATAAAACGGTTTTGTAAAATTCAACGAACGTTTTGAAATTGCTACTGCTGATAACGCATAATGGACGAACTGAAAGCAGCATTGGAACATTTGATCAAGTTGCATATCGATGCCGTAAAACGTTAGTCACAAGCCGAAAAACACTGGACTGTACATCAAATACGATTCGAGGAACAGCAAAAGGACGTTCAAAAACAGTTAGCCGAACGTCAATTACGAACAGAGTTACAGAAATGGTTAAGAATAATGCGAACGCGGAAAGCAATTCAGCATTTTCTCAGAATACAATATGAACCGCGATAGACAATATTAAATACGAGGAAAAATCAGTTTCAGCATATTCTCGGCGTTATGAAGATTTTTTTAATATTGACTGCATCAACTGGTCTGACCAAAAGAAAACCAGACTTTTACTACGAAAATTAGAAACGACTGAGCATGACAAATTCGCGTCGGAAAACAGCATATTTATCATTCAATGAGACGGTAAGTTTGTTAACATAACTCTTCTCGCCGAAAACGTCTCTTCTCCATAAGCGATGGAGATGTTTGAATGTGGTAAAAAAACGATAATGACTATTTTATTACCTACACAGCTGTAGTGAACCAACACTGTGATGACTTAGTTGTCTTAACTAACAGCAGACAACTTTAAATGTCTTGTGTATGCGCAAGGGTTAACCTCGAAAAGATACGGCAATCGGGCGCAGAGTCCTAACGATATTAGAAAATAAATAGAACTTAACGCTTCAAACATTGCCTGAGAATTGTCTAAAAGTATAAATAAATAAAAACATGCAAGAAATATCGAAGCAGGCATCGCGAATAAAAAAAAAAAAAAGTAACTAAGGAAAAATCGTCGAAATGGCACACAGACACTAACACCGAAACCCAGAAAAACTAAAAGCACCGAGCGCTTGTTTCAGATGTGATGGAATACAGTGGGTATGGGATTGTCCATTTTAAGGAAAATATGCAATTTATGCAATAAGATCGGTCATAAAAGTTCGCACTGTAGGAAAACTCAGAATAGATGCAGTGTACGCCAAACCAGAACTAAGTACGTCGTAGATGAAAATCTACGCAAATATGCAACGGATACCATTTTCGGCAAGGATATTAAATTTCAATTAGACAGTGTCTCAAAACGTGGAAAATATTACGAATGCCGACTCTTAAAACTAACAGAACGGCGACGGCCGTTAATTGTACAAAATCATTTTGAAGGTGAATTACAAACGTCACTTTACGGGGAAAAACAAAAACTAAAATTGTATGTGCTAAAAGATAGTGAGAACCTATTCTACTCTTACAGCATGGAGTTTCGTCTCTGGGATCTTCCTATATCCATATTCTGCAAAAAAAGATACCCACTCAGCAGCAACGGAGAAACTTATAACTTGTTTTAAAAAATAATTCACAAACGTATTTACTCCTGGCCTGAGATGTATAAAAATGGCCTCAGATTTTAAGTTAAAACCTGACACACAAACCGTGTTTAAAAAGAAACGTAATGCCCCGTTCTCTTTTCTGAACAAAATAAATCGGGGAATAGACCGATAAGAAAGCATCGGTATAGTGAATAAATTTGAATATAGTAAGTGGGCTGCTCGGGCAGTTTACGTAAAGAAAAAAGGTCTGGGGACATTCGCGTTTACGTCGACTTCACAGCGGGACTCAACCGGTTCTTAAAAGATTTGGACTATCCATTACCTAGTCCAGAAAAATTGTTCACGAAATTAAATGCAATTTTTTTTTCTAAGATCGACCTAAGCGACAATTACCTACAGATTCCGGTAAACGACAAAAGCGCTAACCTCCTCTGCATTAGCACTCATCGGGATTTGTACAGATACGAAAGACTCGCGTTTGGTCTCAAGGTGGCGCCCCCAATATTTCAGCAGGTGATGGATAGTATGCTGTCCGGGTTGGACACAGGTATCGCATATATTGATGACATTAGAAACGTTTGATCGAGTATATTCATGGTGGAGAATGATTTTTTTTTCTGTTGACTATTGCTGAATGTTGTTGTCGAAGTTTCAGATGTATTTAATCAATTTGTTGAAAATAGTTCTCCGGTGAAATACGTTCGACAGCATTCCAAAAACTATGGGGTCCGACTGGTCGCAGACAACCAAGCATTCATTTAGATCTCCTATTGAGGCAACTCTCATTCGGAAAATGTCGTGGAGATTAATCGACGCCCATCATTTATTAAGCACAATACTTAATATTTTTTTAACATTTTTAATGGAGAGTAGACAATGCATTTTAGGTGCGTTATCGGCAGCTCCCGTTACTATCACTTCTCTTTATTTGCCGCTGAGTCCTCATATATTTATGAGCGATTTTTCTGACAAAGTTAGAAGAAAAAGATGTGTCCTAGGTTGGCAGTATTTTGCATGAACAGCACCCAGAAATGTCGGCAACTTTCTGTTTCTATGTCTATCCGTGTAGCCATGTCATTAGTAATGGTGCTGGAGATAAACGTTTTATCTGGGTTGACGGTATCCGCCTGATAGTCCGGGACCCGAACCTTGGCGTAACTACTAAACAGGCTGTCCTAACAGCAGCTGCAAAGTACTGGGGCTGTTGTATTGCCATTCGATGAATGGATTCTGGACCACGCAGTAGCTTCTGGTGGGGCATCTCGATGCCTTATTAGTGGGCAATTGTTACGGTTTTACCTATTCATGGGCTACAAAAAAAAATCATGTCTATTTCTTTCTTACTTTAACACTCTGCCCTGCTCCAAGCATGCATGTCGACCAAGTCCAAATATCCCAAAACTCCATGAAAAGTTCCAATAAAAAATACACGATTAAACCTGGATCTTCAACTTCTAACGTAGCCACCCACTAACATGTCTTCTTCTCGAACATCAGGGATCTACGTTCTAACCTCCGTGAGATTGAAACCCAATTACAAAAGACTAAACCAGGCATTATTTCTTAGCGAATCTGGCATTGTACCGACTATTTCCATATATGATTTCGTAATTTATGGATACTGTGATTTAACTTCCAAATCTGATCTCCAAGATCGCCATAGGCATGGAAAATGTGCCTATATAAAAGATGACTTTCCATGTGGTAGGGACATCTCCAGAGAAGATCCTAACTTACCCTATATGTGCTTCCAAGTTGCACTTGCCAAACTACTGCGTTTATATTAGCTCTCTATCACCCCCACAACAGCGGAGTTACTATCTTTAAACGCTTATCTGAGAAAATTGACCACGCCATACTTGCTTATCCTTAAGCTAAAATTCATGTTTGTGGATACTCCGATGTTCACAATGTGGAATGGTTAACTCACTCAAACAAGACCGATGATGAGGGAAGGTTCTGTCATGATTTCTCCATTGCTTATGACCTCACTCAGACTGTTCACGAACCCATTGTGTGCCTGATATTTACGGCCAGTATCCAATTCTACTAGGCATTTTCTCACAACTTGCCCTGAACTGTGCTCAGCTTCTGTTCTTTCTTCATTAGGATCTTTAGACCGCTCTGTTGTATCAGTTAAGATAAAAATTAAATGTAGTACGTCCTTAGATGTACCTTTCAATCGTACAGTATATCGATACTATATGGCTGACTGGGATAACTTCCGTGCATTTATATCAGATCTACCTCTGCGTTCCATATTAAAAAGGATATGACCTCTATAGCATGGGACCTGGCGGAATGATTGATTGAAGGTATAGACCGTTTCATACCCTCGAAAACTTCCAGCAAAAACCTAACGACCAGCCGTGGTTCTCTCTAGAATGTGCTGCTACCAATAAAGAACGCAAGAGAGATGTATGCTCAGTTCATCAAGTCTAAAGTAGCTGAGCAGCATCTTGGTATCCACCGGTTTTGGCAAATAGCAAACGTAATCCTGAACCAAAACGTGTGTTCTATGCCAACTATCATAAATAGACCTGAGGTAATCTCGCCAGCATCAGCCAAAGCCAAACTATTTGCCAAGAACTTTGCAGCAAATTCTACCCTTTGCGACCAAGACCGCGAACCCTTAATATTTTCTCATGTATCAGAAAATCCGTGTGTGATATGCAAATATATGTACGTGATGTTACCAATCTAATAAAAAACCTTGATTCAAGTAAAGCAACCAGCCCTGACGGTATTCAATTATACTACTCAAAAGACTTAAACCAGTACGAAAACTGTTTAAACGTTGTCTTAAGAAGAATTGCTTCCCATCACCCTGGAAAACCTCATCAGTATATCCTGTATTTAAGAATTCAGGTAATCGCTCATCTCCCTGTCGGTGCAGGTCAATAAGTCTCCTGTGCGTTATGAGTAAATTGCTGGAATCTGTTAAATAGAGAGGTAATCAAACATCTCAGCAAAAATAACCGTCTTAGTTACACACAATATGGTTTCCGTTCTGCTATATCTACAGCAGGTATGCTTACAGTTATATCTGATAGAATTAGAGAATCTCTTGACGTTGGCTACATTTCTAGGGCAATTGCTCTTGACATATCATAGGCATATGAGAGAGTATGGCATAAAGGTTTAATTCAAAAAATCTCCAGCTACGTTATAGCTAGAACTGTCTTAATTATTAAATCATTTCTCTCTGCTATGTTGCTAAGAGTATTGGTTGATCGGCAGAGATCAGAAGCTCACAGTATTAATGCTGGAGTCCCTCAAGAGTCAATCCTGGACATCAACGATCTTCCAAATCACATTTTCACATTATACGTAGACATTTATGCCGAAGACAATACTATCTATGGTAACACATTTAAGACTGTAAACGACCAAGTTCTCTCCGATTCTCTCTCCTCTGATCTTGAGCAAGTGGTACAATAGGGAAAGAGGGGGCTTGTTACTTTTAATACATCTAACACCAAGCTTTTATCTTTACATAATCAACGCTCTGATTCCAATCTGTAATCACTTGAAATTAATGGTTCTCGTCTTAGTAAGGCCTGATATTTTGCCAAGTTTCTGGGCTTGAACTTTACACCTGATCTTAAATGGAACACATACATTAAATCCGTTGCCAAGGGCGCTAGAAAAATGGTGGGATCCTTCTCTATATCCAGTAGATATCTCACTGCTCATGTAATCCTAGATCTATATAAGAGCCAGGTATGTCTAAGTATGGAGTACTCTTGCCACATTTGGGCAGGAGCAGCTAGAAATGACTTATCCTGCCTTGATAGTTCAAACTAGACTTCGTAGCCTCGTAGAAGGATGCCCTTTCTCTTCCCTGCAACATCTTTCTCACAAAAGAGATGTTGCGAGTTTGTCTCTGCTTTATCGTTGTTTTGATGGCAGGTGCTCGACTGAGCTCCAATTTATGGTCCCCCTTCGCCAAACCTTCACAAGAAACACCCATCTAGCAGAAAACACTATCAATAATTACCCCCACTGTTTTTTTGTGCCTAAAGTTTAACGTAGATTCAATGCACAAAGCTTATTTCTTGGCACTGTACACCTATGAAATTGTTTTGTTTTCCTGCTTTCCAGCTTACTACAATATGGTTGTCTTCAAGTCGAACGTAAACAAGTTTTTGATGAGACGTTCCATATAGATTTACAAATTTACTGAATTTCCATTACTAACGATTACTATATTGATAAGTCATTTCTAGCTGCTCCTGCCCAAATGTGGCAAGACTACTCCATACTTAGACATACCTGGCTCTTATATAGATGTAGGATTACATGAGCAGTGAGATATCTACTAATGTACACTCTTTAACCTTCGCCCTCAAGTGGATTCTTGTCCTTGAAAAGTGGTGATGCCTGTGTAAAAAAAAAAAAAAAAAAAAAGTGGGCGTAGCGTTGTCGGTCGTCGGAAAGAACCCACTTTTCATCGCATGTCAAAAACGTGTCGAGAAACGTGTCCCTTTTTGTTGCGTAAATGAGAAGATAAAGCTTAAGAGCTTTTTCATCGTTTGTCGTGCGGCACCAATTTAGTAAGTTATATTTTGTTATTCCAATCAGTCTTAATTGGTTGTTAATTGTTTAAAAATCCACGTATATATTATGTCTTCCTTATAACGAGTTTTTGAAGAGGTTTGCGTGTATTAGCTTTCAAATAAAATGAGAAAAGTCCGCAGGAACGTTTGTGTCAACCCAATATTAGTTGCAGATGGAAGTTGCTGCGAAGAATTGTAATTTGTTTCCAAAAGATGTATTTTTAAATAAGTATTCGTTATAATACCTTTACTATATATATATATATATATATATATATATATATATATATATATATGTATATTTAAAGAGCCTTTGATTACTTTATCTAATCATATTAATTTCCATCGTCTTAAAATAATTGGGTATTATATAAAGAATTGTGAATACAAGATAGAAAAAGTCAATGTCGAACATTTTTTAATTTAAGTACAGGCTAGACCAAAAAGTTCTTATAAGAGCTTGCAATATCAACGAACCTTTTCCTCAGAAATCATTTACTAAACGTACACCACAATTCGGTTTCAAGCAATTTCTTTGCGGTGACGAGTCTTTAAGATAATCAACGTAGTGGTCGGTTATCGGATATTGACACTATAAATAACGAGTCTTAGTCAAAGGGAATACAAGCACAATTGTTCGATAACTTGTTTCTGAATTAGACTTAATATATCCGGTTTTTCAACCACTAGAGAGAGATTGGACTCTGCAGAAGTTGACGGATATTGCTACGAACAGATGGATTTCATTAATTTGGTAGTTACAATGAATTTTAATACTTTGTTAAGAAAACTGAAAAATGTAAAGGAAGATAGTTTTTACAAAAATGTAATGATTATTTATAATTACGAAAATATGTTATGTTATTATTGTCTTAAAATTATTCAGACTGCAGTTAATGTTCCGGGAAATTAAAAAAAATTTAAAACAAAACAGAACCATATGTGTAACATTTTAAGGAAATTTCTATCAGAAAAACAAACAAAATAATAAAATGAAAATGAACATTTTTAGTTGAAATTAATATTTGTTTATCTAATCGAAAAATGAGTAACACTTATATATATATACACATGTTTTCGTATATTTAATGTACCGTCTGAAATTCTTCTTTCTTAATAAAACAACAAAAAAAAGCCGCACCAATTTGGAAATGTATGATGTTTTATGACATTAATATATGTTTATCTAATCACTTAAATAATCAGGAATGAATCAATATGCATTTATATATTTGACTTAACGTTTAAACTTATCATGTCTTTATGAATAAATGAAAATTAGCGTCTGAAATTATTAAAACTTTCAACAAAAAAAACGCACGCATTCCGAAAAGTAAAAATATTTTGTACTTTTACAGTGAAAGAACCATGTTGAAATAACATTATTATGTAAAAAAAACTATTCCTAACATTGAGGAGGGTGCGTGTTTACTATTTTGCACATTCCCCGTAGAATTTAATGGAAAAATACCATAAAATGATTATTTAACTTTGAAATTTTACCTGGAATGTAACACGGTGCGTACACTTCAAAACACTGAATGTTTATTTTCTACGACTTTTTAGCACTGCAATTTGAAGAATAACTTGAAAATAAATTTTACAGTTTACTGTAGTTAATAATTACATTATTAGAACTTTTTGGTATACAAGATACATAAATATTCAGATAATGCTTATTCTTTAAATCTTTTTATCTGAAAAAAAGTATTTACTTATAATTGTTGAGTTCGAAAAAAATTCCAGAGAAAAGTAAAAAAACAAATGACGAGGTTAAAATATTTTTTTAGCAAATTATATTCAACTTTTAAAGATAAAATTTTTGCTTTAATTTTTTTTTTTCAATGAAAGTTTAATGTGCACCGTATTTTTATTTCCTGAGTTTTTTTTCATATGAATTATAAAAGAACAAATATCAATTCGTTCGCACCATCTTTTACTTAAAAAAGAAAACTATAATAAAACACTTAGTCTGCTCTCAACATAACTTTTTTTTTAAATTCTGAAAAAAATGCTTCTCTTAGACCGTAGAAAGACACCCAAATCATTTGTTCGGATGGGAAATGGTCTGTATATTATTTAACTAATGAGGTAGTAGAAAACAAAGGTAATTCATTTGTCATTAATGAATGTTAGCGATGATGATGTTATATTTGTGACACCAGACGTACGGACAAGTACATAATCATTTATATGATAATATAATGTAGTTTATAATTTTCTAATAGTAACTTCATATATACACATTATATCTAAATCCGCCGTTGTTTAGACGCTAACATGAATAATATTTTTCTAAAGGTACGTATATTGTATTTACGATTGTATTTCTCTCTCTCTATCTACCTATATATATATATATATATATATATATATATATATATATATATATATATATCCTTGTATCTGTCTCGCTGTATTTTCTCCTTCTTTCAATGCCTGTCTTACTCTCTCCCCCTCTCTTTTTCTCTCTCTTTCTCTCTCTATATATATATACATATATATATATGTGTGTGTGTGTGTATATTTATATATATATATGTGTATTTATATGCATATATATTGGTATATCCACCTTTATATGTGAGGGTTTGTTTATAGTACGAGTGCGTATGTGAAAATATGTGTACACTTCTTACATGCCGACTTTATTTGCATCTCGCCTCATCGCAGCATATGCCGCTTACATCACTAAGCGTATCACGTCCAGGCAAATACCGCGAAACTAGTGTGTGAAAATCGCAACAATGAAAAGAAAAGACATCATCAAAACAGATTCCGACGAGGCGTCCTTCCAAGAATCTGCGACTTTGATGTGAAAATTTCATTTGCAAATCTCGGGAAATTGCTTCCGGCCTCCATTTACGAATCAGAAAATATGTCTTCGAATATGCCGTTCCATATTTTGCAATACGCCACGGTGATTGCCCACGTTAGATATTCACATTCTTATTGTGTCGTCACATTTCGCGATCAATATATTATATTTGCACACTCACATACACTATATTCTACACAGATTATACACATGAACACAAAAAAACACGGACCAACTATATAAATATACATATATATATATATATATATATATATATATATATATATACATATAATATACAATATATATAATGTATATTTGATATATATATATATATATATATATATATAATATACAATATATATAATGTATATTTGATGTATATATATATATATATATATATATATATATATATATATATATATATATATATATATATATATATGAAATTTATAACATACAAACAACATGGAAACCCGGGGTCGATTACATATAACATATTAAAATAGTACTAGTTTTTTTTTACTGCTATTATGGACAGTATAGGATTTTAACTGAACATTTTTTCATGAACAAAGGTGTATTTTTGTAACTAACACTTTATTTTAAAGCGTGTGTATATCATACATTACATGAGTTTTGACCCTGTTTTGCAATTATTAATTTTTTACTTTGCGGCTCGATCTCATATCTGTAAGCCCACTGAGGGATAGCTGGGTACTTTCCTCTTATGCAACTTACTACTTCTGATTATTTTTCTAAATTTGGATATTTTTTATGTGATAACTTGATTGAATAAGTAAAAATCTCTAAAATAATTTCTACACAATACCAAAACCATTGAATCACTATCGCTGTATTATTCATAATTTAAAGTTCAACACTTAGGAATATAACCATTTATATATAAGCATAATATATTTTTATTTACGTTGGAAATGTATGTTTTATTCATTTCTGCAACTATTTTAATGTCATGAACGAATATCCATTAGCTAAAAGATTCTGAAATCAACGGAAATGTTTTATTTGGTTTGCAAGTTATCTATTTTTATCTCGTAATAACAGGTAATAATTCTTTTTCTAACGGCATATGTTGTATTTAAAACAAACATTTAAATAAAAATGATGCTTTTCCGGAATTTTCTATTGCACTCTATGCACAAAATATATATTACTTCATTCACAGATATTGGTGGTTTACAGCGCAAAATCTATTCTTCCCATAAATAAAAGAAATGAAATATTTTCAGATTTAAGACTACGTACTACTTTTCTAAACTATATGATTAAAAAAGCTGTAGATATTCGAACACAGCCTTAAAGTATTTAAAAACTAAGCAAAATATTAATTTACACTATGATGATAAGGATTTTACTAGATTATTTTAAACAATAATTCATCCAAAAAATGTTTCGGTAGAAAATAAGTTGTTTTCCGCAAGTATTCTATTATATGACCCCCCTCCCATAAAAACACGCCCTTTAATATTAGATCACTATAATAAAATACACATGGCTCTAAAACAAATTATTTAGAAGTGGATTTTATTTGTATTTTCTTAGTATTACACAATTATGTTCAAGCTAAATATTAGTGTACGGTTTCATACATCAATCGTAGTTTGGGGTTCTATTTCCTATTCCCGAACCTGCCAGATTTCCTGATAATATCGCTGGCATTTTTACTTACTTATAATATTAATTTAAAAAAAAAATGTATTTTTGTTTTATTACATTTCATTCCAAACACGGCGCATTGCCACTTTGGTGTAGGGGGCTACTATCAGGGGCAGCATCTACTGGGGCCCTACGTTGGGATTTGGGCAGCAAGATGTCGGTTCACGTTGCACTTGAACGTCTGCATTCCAGCATAGTAAGGGAAGCGGGAACCTGGAATGGAATTCCAGAGTCTAGCGGTTATAGAGAATAAACTACTGGGGTAGAAATATATTTTACATCTAGGGATCTCTACTGTGTGGGGGTGGGATTTAGCTGCCTGTCAGGTTTGTCGAGCATGGCTACGTCGTGGGGGCACAAATGGCTGCAGTTCGTCAGAACATTCACCATTAAAATACTTGTAGAACAGACAGAGGGATGCAACGTTTCATCGATGGGACAGAGGCTTACGCTTAGATGCCAGTTCAGGGCCTATCAGATTGGCGACTCTTTTTTTTAAACCTTGTCAAGGAGCGAGAGACTAGTAGCTGATGCACCAGCCCAAATGTGACCGCAATACTCAATACATAGGCGAATGGTGGCTTTATAGTGTAGAGGATACTTTAAGGTGTCAGTTGTTTTCTAGCACGGTAGAGAGAGCCTACCTTTTTCGCAGCGGCCCTGGCAATGTTTTCAATATAATTGTTCCAACTCATGTTTCCTGTGAACGTTAGGCCAAGCAGTTTGATAGATGTACTCTCAGACAGGGAGTCACTGCCCATTGCTATTGGTGGCAGAGAAGGTTTCTTGTAATTATTGAAGGAAAGCAGTTTAGTCTTGGCAGCCTTGAATGTGCCCATCCATTTATGTCCCCATTCCCCTACAGATTGGAGATCATCCTGTAGTGTTTTTTCCATTTCTTTAGATATGTGTTCATTTGTTTTCCTGTCATGCCTGTTATAGCGTGTTGTGTCATCAGCGTCTATACCTTTCTCTGAGGCAGTTTTGTCGGGGAGGTCATTAACAAATATTAGGAACAATAGAGGTCCAAGGATAGACCCCTGATGCACTCCCGCATTTATATCACACTGTTTAGATGTACGACCGTCGAGGACAACCTGAATTTTTCTCTTATCTATGAAGGATTTAATTATGTTAAGTATTCTACCAGTGATACCGTATGACTTCATTTTCCTGAGGAGACCCTTGTGTCAAAAGACTTAGATATATCTAGACCTACCGCTCTGCCCTCCTCCGCTTTGTCCAGTGAATGGTATATGCGCTCAGATATAACAGTGACAAGGTAAGCTGACGAACGGGCTTTAATAGCACAGCTGGGATAAGATCAGGTCCAAATGCTTTTGAAGTGTCAAGGTTTTTTTATGATAACTTGTACCTGAGCAGGGGTGATTTTTCGATCGTCTAGCGTGGCGTCTGTCCGCAAAGGAAAGTCAGGCAGGGGGTGGTTGGTAGGGCCCAGTGTGGAGTTTGAGGCAAACCGGCTGGCAAGCATATCAGCCTTGTCGGTTTCTGAGCAAACAACCTCGTGATTGTTGGTTAGCGAGGGAATTGTTGATTGCCCATTATTTACTACACTGTTATAGATTCTCCAGAAGTCACGATTTCCTAATTTTTGTGCTTCGATGCGTTTTTAAGTGGTTTCAGTAAATTCTCTCTTAGTTGTCGCTATTTCTTTCTTAACATTACTTCTAGCTTCTATATACTTTTGTTTGTTTGAATTGGACTTATGTCGGTTAAATATGCGGTATGCATGCTGCCTTTGAGCAATGGCAGTTATGCAAGCTGAAGTAAACCATTGGAGAGAGTGCGGATTAGTATAAAATTTCCGCATGGAAACATGTGCTTCCATTGCTGTTTTGAACAACTCAGTGGTCTTATTTGCGAACTATTCAGCAGGAAGAGAAAATATTTCCCCATGGGGCATCTCTGATAAGATCTCTTATGGCTTCCCAGTCAGCTTTTTTTATAATATCTGGTTGTTTTGAGCACTGGCTCTTCAGTTTTGGATCTAGAATTTAGGGCGATTTCTACCATTATCGCTGCATTGTAAGCGTTCCTGAGTAGACTGTCAGCATTTGTTGCACACTCCTCTGGAACTGTAGTCAGAAACAGATCTAGAAGTGATGCTTCGTGTTCTTGCTGGTCAGGGAAACGGGTTGAAACGTAACAATTTATGATAGGGAGTGAGATATAGCAAAACTCTGTGTTGTGCTGCCCGCTGCATCTGTGTGAGTAGAGAATCCAAGCGATATTTTGTGGTGAACAATAAAATCACCAAATACATGTACTTGTGCACTAGTGTCGAGGGAGAGTGCTGTGTCTATGCTGTCAGAGACTTTGTTTATTATGGTGCAGTCCTGGGTCGAGGAAGAGAAAATAAAAGTAGCTAATGTTGTGTTGTATGTTTAGTCTAAAGCACATAAAGGCTTGATCTTCCGTTTCTAGGTTTGTTTTTCTAGTCAGGGGGAGGGTGTTACGAATGTAGACTCCAAGTCCGTGCATATGTCTGTCACAGTCCTTACGGCAGAGTGGGAGATATCCAGACATGTTAAATTAGTTAGAGGGGATGGAGGAGTGTAAGTTAATCTCACTAAGTGCTGAGGTATCCGGGGCATTTGTAAGGATAAATGCTTCAACATCAGCTACATTAATTCTAAGCCTACGGATGTTAGTGAATGCACGCCTCAAGTGAGGAGGCGAGTTGGATTTGTTTGTCCCTAGGCCTGGTTTCAGCTTATTTTTTTATTGTGCTGTCATCATGTTTTTAAAGAGTTTCAGTAAGGTGAGGGGGGCTGAACAAGAGGTTATGCAGTGTATCAGACATGCAACACAAGTAGACTATTAGCTGACCTTTCTTCAACTAGGATTGTTGCCTCGGGAAAGCCCATCAGGGCTGAGTGCAAGGACCCTTTCCATGCGCGTTATGGCACTACAAACATCCCGATATTATACAACTGTTGATGAAGCAGCCGCTGTAAGCGCTATCAAAGAGTAAGGGCACCTGTACTACCAGTCGGAAACAGCAGCCAAGAACTGTCAATCACGTACCCCAGCCCACCAGAAGAAGATCACCCCAATCTAATTGCACAGGCATACGTGGTACTTAAGCACTCCAAAGTGCCCAGTTATGAGGGGTGGGATGTGTCGGGAGTGGGGGAACGGCATTCAATGCCCTATACAAGAAACAAGATCTACCACTAACTGTTTTGTTGATTCACTTGTGATAGTGTCTCTGCGCCTGACTAATAGGAAAAGAAGGAATATGGAAGCTTGCGATAGACAGAGCCTATCTATGCCTTAAGCAATTTAGGTTTGCAAACCGGTAATTTGTTTGAGTCACCAGCTCTAGGAAGGTTGTCGTCCAAGACTGGAGAGGTCTCCCTCCCCTTTTGTTTAGTTTCAGAGTGTTCCTTCTCCTATACAGTCGATCTGGGAAGATCCACTGGGCCCATAAGCCCTGAGGGGGTTTGCTCCGCGCCTGGGTCCTACTCCAGGTATTTCTGCGACCTCGCGTGGTTAGTTAATGTTACAGTGTTAGTGTGTAGAGGTTATATATCTAATGAATAGTTACACTCCTCAAAGTGATTTAGGGGATGCAGTGGAAGCGGTTTTGTGGGGAGGCTTGTTAGAAAAGCGTTAGTTCGGATTAGGAATCCTACCGTAGGTTTTTCCATTCTTTTTGTAACTTTGTTAGTTTAGGTTCAGGATAACGTTATAGTTTGAGTAGGTATTAGGAATTGAGCTAAGAAATTTAGCCCACTCACTGTATATTTAGGTTTACGAAGGTTAAGGTGTAGGTGCAGCTATAATTTGAGTAGGTATTAGGAATTGAGCTAAGAAATTTTGCCCAGTCACTGTATATTTAGGTTTAAGAAGGTTAAGGTGTAGGTGCAGTACACTCGGTGTAACTGGGGGTACATTTTAAGTTATGGTGTATTTCGAATGTATAATTAAGTAAATAGATATTTGGGCAAGTTTTCAGTAGGTGCAAATAGAAGTGTATCAGTGTTTCTACTATTGAGGGGAAGATAATTTCAGTTTTCATTGAAGAGTCATAGAGGGTTTTGCATGACAGGGAGTCTTGGATCTTGTTTAGTATTGTTTGTTAGGCAATTGTTATGTAATGAAGATCGCTTTGCATCCGAGTGCATACTTTTGCTGGTAAGTACCTAACTGGCTAGGAATGAACTCTAATGTGTGTCACGGGTAGAAATGTATAGATATTTAGTGAGGACTGTTAGGCGGTTAGTATGTGAAAGTTAGGAGCTTGAGATTAAGGATTCCACTATTAAGGCGTATTTATAATGTAAAGTTTTAGTGGCAGCTACAGGGGGTAGATTGTTAGCTTTCAATGGTCGGGGGGTTATTTACTATTTTCAAATACAGTAAAGTTTAATTTGGATTTAGAGTTTACAGTATTGTTTTAGCTTGGGAGAAAAGAATAAAATCTTCCTTTCTTTTCCCCTCTTTTGCATGCAGGTTAGACATAGGCAGTCATCTTGGAGGTAAAAAGAACCAATTATTTCGTGATTCGGAATTCATATTTTAGGAAGTCATTAAGGTTGGGGATAAAACATTGTATCTGTTCAGAAAAAGTCCTAGTGCCACAGCTAATATCACTGTAGATTTCAGTTACAATCATAGTAACAGTTAATTACAAGCTATATCCAGTGGTTTGGTGGAGATATCAAAGAAGTCTCGTTATTAATACAAGCGAGCAAAGGGTAATTGTAGATATTAAGTATATTACTTAAATCAAGTTCTTCTCACTTCTACGGTAGAAAAATAAATCCACGTGTGTGCTAATTTCGGAAAATTTATCAGACCTAATGCTATTTTATCTCTAGCCTTAGCACAGAGCGTGGAATTATTTTAGCTGGGAAAGAACGTGATTGAGTTTTTCTTGTTGGGGGGGTGAATTTAAAAAAGCTAACCATTAAAAAAGGCAAATGCATAAATAAATTAAAATACACATAATTGAAAAATCAAATAAGAAATTTAAAAGAGAAGAAATGACAAAATTAATATTTTTTAGGACTAGAGTGATTTGGAAATAATACTTATCTTTACATCACGTTCGACAGCACTTACAGTATCCCGGCTAACCAAATTTAGAGGGGGGGAGAGTGATTTTTTGGACCGAATATTGTGTTTGTTCTATTTTAATCTCCTGAGTTGTACGCACATGCGTGGGTATGTTAATTTTACTTCTTTTTTTTTTACTTTATTTCTTCTAGCTTCGAAGGTAAATAAAATAAATCCACGTTTGTGCTAATTTCGGAAAATTTATCAGTCATAATGCTATTTTATCTATTTCGTAAATATTGGCGAGGGTTGACTAGAGATTGGAGCTCAGACGAGCACCTGCCATGGAAATAACGATAAAACAAAGATAGACTCACAACGTCTCTTCTGTGGGAGAGAGGTTGCAGAGAAAAGAAAAGGGCATCCCCCACTACAGTACTCAATATCAAACAGGGTGTACAAAAAAGATTAAAAGCGATGAATTTACATCTATATGAGACGGGTTAATATTAGTGTACTCTCATTATTTGCAGAAAGTTTTATTGATTCTTTTTCGAGGTTTGATAGTATTTTTTCCACGGTGACCAGCATTTATCAAGGCCGAGAAGCCACTCAGGGATAAGGGTTATTGCATGTACAGTACGTTAGTGTGGGGATTAAATAAGTGTCTACTTAAGGGGGCGGTTCATCAGGAATTTGTTTACGTTGGACTTGAAAACATCCAGGCTGTAGTCAGGTGGGAAGCAGGCAGACGGATCAGAGCTCCACATGCCTGCAATTCTAAGAAGGAAGCTTGTTCATGGAATCTACGATTTGGTTTAGGCACCGATAAAGAGTGGGGAAGTTTTTGACAGTGGTTTCAGCTAGACGGGTGCTTTTCGTGAATATTGGCGAGGGTTGACAAGAGATTGGAGTTCAGACGAGTACATGCCATGGAAACAACGATAAAACAAAGATAGACTCGCAACGTCTCTTCTGTGGGAGAGAGGTTGCAGAGAAGAGAAAAGGGCATCCTCCACTAAACCACGAACTCTATTTTGTATTCTGTCAAGGCAGGGTAGGTTGTTTTTAGCAGCTCCTGCCCAGATATGGCAGCAGTATTAAATCCTTGGGCGTACTTATCTTTTATATAGACAGAGAATTGCATCAGTAGTGAGATATCTTCCGGGGCGGTAAAATGATCCCACCATCTTTCCAGCGACCTTGGCAACAGACTTGATGTACATGTTCCATTCCAGATCAGAGGTAAAGGTCAATCCCAAAAGCTTGACAAAACATGGGGCTTTTCCAAGACGAGGGCCATCCATTTCAATTTATGCCAAATGGGGATCAGAGCGTTGATTATAGGAGCTTGGTTTTAGATGCATTAAAGATAACCAGCAATGTCGTCCCCCACTTAACCACGCGCTCGAGATCAGAGAAGAGAAAATCAGAGATGACTTTGACATTTGATGTGTTGCCGTAGATGTTCGTGTGATCAGCATAGATTTCAACGAATGATTTAAGTATGTGTTTAGGGAGAGTATTGCTATACTTGCGATAGTTATGTAAGTATATTATATGGCAACTGTTGTAATAGTAGTATATATACATCTAGTAATACGCAAAACTCCCAGTGTATTATACAGTTTAACAAATGGCGACTACTTGTTACCTTTACGTATCTTTTATTTCTCTTCCACTCCTCTGTGTCAAAGCCAAGTTTACTTTACTAATTTTCATATCTCGGCCATAGCATTCTCATGACTACTAAAGTCGTAAAATGCTTATCTATAACCAATCGAATATGTCGTAAACTAAAAACGAATTAGTCTTTTCGATCCGGTCCTCAACCTAATATTTCGTTGTTTTCAGAACATGGTTACTTTATATTTTGGAATTTTACAAGTAAATCCAAACTTTGTTGTTGTACAGATTTAGTTCATACCGATTACTATTTGTTCACATTTTAATTTTAGTCAGTTTTGTTTATCGGTTTTCTATGCTTAAAACATTTCATTTAACTTGTTTACCTATTTGATTTTTGTTTCAAATATAACATTTATATAGTTTAGATTCACTATGAAAATTGCCTAGCTTAATAAACTGATGGACTCAGGCACTTTTTCATTGTTGTAATCTGTTATTACCTTTCGATTAATTAATTGATTTATTTGTATTTAATAGAGTAATGCCTGCAATAGGTATTTCTAGGAGATAATGAAGATAAAAATATATAGAAATCAAGCATCTCCTTATCATTTGTTTTTCTACAAAGTAATTTGAATTGCCTTTATTTCAACCAATTAGAGTGCTTGAAAAAGTTCAAGTTTTCTTTGTGTTGTTTTCAGCCACGATGATTGTTCAGAGTCTGGACTCATTTTGAGATGTTATGTACTACATTTTTCTAGCTGTAGTAATATATTTGATAAACACTCCTGCGGAAATCAGCAAATAATTATGTAGAAGGTGGTTTTATTAAATTAGACAAGAAAAGCGTAAAATGTCTTAATTTTACTTGCTAATTCCACCCTGTATTGAGTGAATTCACCCGTTTACCATCAAATTTTTAAGCAAAACGTGTAGAAAGTAGTAATGCCCATCCGTATTTAATTTGTATTATATACATAAAAACATGTATCAAACCATGCTGTGTACCTTGTGAAACAGTCTGAACTCAGTTCTTCCCATTTCTGTATTATTTGCCATAAAATATGCATTTAATATCAGGAGGCAAACGTCGAGTGCTCAACAAACTGTGAGTAGTCATAATAACCCTTTTATACGGCAGTGAACTGAATTTCATCACGTTTGAATATCCTTCAATATTTCTTAATATCATTACTTAAATACTTTTAATGGAAACTGTATCTATATAATATCATTAGCATTAAGAAAAAGTAAAGCGTATAGTAATATATGACATTAAACCAATTGTCCTAATAAAACAATTGCTCGTAACCGT
The DNA here is from genome assembly GCF_053919585.1 of Euprymna scolopes. Classification (NCBI taxonomy): domain Eukaryota; kingdom Metazoa; phylum Mollusca; class Cephalopoda; order Sepiida; family Sepiolidae; genus Euprymna; species Euprymna scolopes. The sequence goes on from NC_136519.1 coordinate 38,921,614, forward strand.
CAGATCAAGATGTAGTTCTTGTTGTAAACATTATTCGAAGCCGAGTGAAGTATAAAACTTTAATTTTACATATGACTAATTAACATACCTAGAACCGAAGACTCCAAAAATTATCAACTTTACTAACCTAAAATTACTAAACGTGTATGTCAGCAGTGCCTCTGGTCTATATTTTACATGCCTTTCTTTTCTGTAAGCAGGGCGCATAGATATATTACAAGTGAATTACAAGATGATCTTAATGTTAGGTGCTGCTTTCCTGGCTAGGGAAATCACTCATTCTCATTAACGCTATTTGATTCTTACTGATCAAACAAAAGACGTTTTACTTGCACTTGTTTCGATACAGCTAACCCTACAGATTTAAAATACAAGTTTGAAAGATTTTTGCCTCGCAATACAAAAAATGATCTGTTATGTAGAACTATTATCTCATGTTCTAGAAGCATTTGCATGATATCAGTATAAATGTAAGTATATTTCGCAAATTAAAAGAATAAACTATTTCCTTTCTAGTTAATTTTCCCTAGGTTACAATGCGAAAGATAAAGATTCAATTAATAATCGAGTTCCATGGTCATGCGTTCATAATATATGCTTTGATCACTTCCGCTATAACTGAAAAAAATAAAGTAAATACTATACCGAGCAAACACGTAATTCAGCTAGCAAATTAGTTTCCTGACTTTAGACACACTTGAACAAATAGCCGATGGCACAGAACCAATCTATATGATTTAAAATTATTTATCGCAGTAACTAAAACCGGATAACCTAGTGAAAAAATTTACCTACATACCTACATGCCCTTTTGGATATTTTTACATTACATAATGCATCCCAAGAATTTCGACGATGTTAATCTCATATAAGCACGAGCCTTCAATCCATATAGAAGCTTCATCCGCTAGAATCGAGATCATCATCTAGAATCAAGCGGTTGAGTACCAGACTTTTATATGCTTTAGGCTAAGCTTGCAATCATGCGTTACTAACATATTCTCCGCCGTTCTTTTTTAATATCCAAAAGTGTACTTCTCTCGAATGTTAGTATAATAATATAGAAGAAGGAATCTACTTATTTAAATACAGGTATTTGGTTATTTCAATGTCCATGCAATAATTTGCTATTTTCATCCAGTTAGCATGACCCAGCTGCTATAGGCATACGTATTTTCTCTATGGAAAAACATATCACATTTATAGTTTTCTACTCTCTTGATATGAATCCCAGATTTATATTTTCTTGATGAATGGCAGAAACACATTTGTAAATTGATTGACCATGGTCTTCTTTCTACACTGCAACTTATATATCACTCACGTGATTTTGCTAGTTCCAGTCTATTGTATAGATATCATTGCGGCATGTTTCCCCAGAATTATCTTCCTTTATCTCACCTCGTTTGAGTCATTAGTCTAAACGTCTCCATGAATTCACTGTTTTAATTCCCCAATGTACTACAAATTCGTATTACAAAAATTGCAAGGTTGTTGAACTATCTTGCTTTTCACTGTTCTCAACTGCCTACATTCTTGTTGTTTTCAAGAAAGAGTCACTAAGTCAATGAGTATCATTTATTTTTGCAAACATCAACTTTTATTCTTATTTGTTCCTTACCACAAGTGGCGTTAAGCCTTATTTCGAGCGATTGCTATAATAAAAGAATGTAAAAAATAGCACGTATCATTTCCCGATGTATTCCTCACTACATAGACAGACATGTGTGACACATGCGCGTTCAAGAGAATGTTCGAGGTCATGTTACAACAAAATGCATCAATAACACGCAAGAAGACTGATCACAATCTCATAGTTATTAAAATCACTCTTAATTTTAAATACCAAGCCTAAGTGCCGTTAATCGAGAAAAAGTCTTCATGAAAAACCAAAACTTTGTTTTCTACGAAACCATTTATTAATTTTCTCAAGAACCTTATGCATTTTTATTAGCTTGTTATTTGTTAATATAACAAGGCAATAAATTAAATGCCTCATGCCTTATTTTATTTCTATATGAATTACTAGTTTAACACGTTGGATAATAATTTACATATTATTAAAATAATTTCATAGAGTGAAAAGCTGAACAAATAGATGAAATCCCTTTCCTCAAAGCATTCTTGTTCCAATCCGTCCACATGAAGGACAACGTGTTGAAATATTCGAAAATATTTTTTTCTGAATTTAATCTGAAAATAATGAAGCCAATTTTAGCTTGGCAAGCAATTAATCTTTGATGATGAATGAAATACCAAAACTTGAAAAAAAAACATGATTCATCATAGTGATAAAAATAACGTGAACTGATAAAAAGTAGCTGACGCCATTTAATGACAAAATAGTAATAACAAAGCAATTTAGTTCACTATCGATAATAATAATAATAATGATGATGATAATAATAATTATACAATAATAATAATAAACATTAACAACAACAACAACAAAACAACACCAACAATAATAATAATAATAATAATAATAATAATAATAATAATAATAATAATAATAATAATAATAATAATAATAATAATAAAAAGAAGAACGACAACACTGAAAATGCCGACAGCGACAACAACGATTGCAGCAACACAAATAAAGAGATGAAGGTTGCTAAGTAGTAAACAACATTGCCTGACAAACTAAATGCGCCGAGTTGGAATCTATTGAGGATCACAGAAAAAAATACTGTTTGACGTTAGAAACAGTTATTTGGTATTTTTCGTAAGTAGACGATATTATGCTACAAAAATTCTAACAGAAAAAAAAACGGGAAAATGGCAATAATACCTTCATGCATTTTGGTCTAAAACAACAAATGTTACAGGGAAGGGATGTGCTCTTCCCATGTAAATAAGAAGAATATTAGATCAGTGAAAATTAGATGAGGATAAGCCTAGAATCGATCCCTGTACGCTAATTTTTAGAAATGGAATGTTAGAAATCCAGTCTATTGTTAAATTCTATAAATAATAGTTACATATTGTTTATGTCGAGTGGATTGTCCATTTGTAAGAAATCCGAATATTAAATATGTCAGTAAAACAATGAACAATGCAACTTAAATTATATTGTTTATAACTAGGTTAGTTTAGAATTGAGGATTCTTTTGTTGTCAGAAGTGGGTTGGACAAACATATGTTAATCCACGTGATATTGGTCACGTTTGAAAAACATAGTTCTGATGTTATAGACAAAGGGCATTTCTCATTTTGGGGGTTCGGATTTTTGCACATAAGTCAGAAAGATTTGATCAGCCAAGAGTTGACATAGTCAGAGGAGAGGCCCCTTGGAAGCGAGGGAATAGGAGTAAACCAATATAGCCATACCATTTTAATTCCTGACGTACATCGACCGGTCGATCCGGTGAATAAAGAAATCATCATTGTGTTTTGTAACTGTTGTGTTGTGTCATCCTTCACGAACGAAAAAAAGTAATATGTTTGTCATATTTTAATGACCAACGTAAACCCTTCCAAGTTTTGCGCCCCATCTACTCCATCACAAGTAATGTATTTAAATGCCTCCTCTCCTCTGTCTTAAAAGAATTATATATATATATATATGTATATATATATATATATATATATATATATATATATATATATATACAACTGTCTTTTCTTTCTCATCATCAGAATCGTAACTTCAATTATAAATGTACCCGTTATATATGAACCGCGTCATCTTCTTAATATGTACCCCTATGCAACACACAATCAACGCCTAAGACCGACACAAACAAAACATATCTGAAGAAAACAAAAATTAAAAACAACAATAAAAAGTAACTAAACATGCACTTACAATAACCAACATTAATGCACATGTTAGAATGTTTTTACCCCAAACTGACAACTTCGGTGTATGAAATTACAATGCATTTCGTGGCACAGAAAACCTGATACTTATAAATGCGTGCAACGTTTATATAAAACGTACTTATGCATGCATAAAAAGAAATAATTACAGGGTGAAACAATATAATTGTCACCCTAGAAAATATGTTAAGATTCCATTTCCGTTTTACGAAAATTTGTTTTCTTTTTTGCTGCATACCCTCTACTAGTTTGCTAAGTTGTGTACAAATCTTAATCGCGAGAAGAGCGTAGTTCCATGTCCGAATGTGTAACAGTGTTCAACGAGCGAGATGGGAAGTGCGCCGCTTTACAACTCATGTTTTCTACCGATAAATTTTATGACAACAGGATCATTATCGGAATCCTCAGAATACATCTTTGGATAGCTATGGATAACAAGGACGAGCCCAGCGTAAAGCAAACAAATATATGCTCGATTATAGTATTTAATGTGGTTTCAAATGTGAGCCACATCATGCCACCTCACATCTTCGAAGGCGATTTTAAAGTAAATGTCAAAGTGTATATGGATTAAGTGTGGTTATGCTCGGGTACAACCATGCGGCTGTGACAGCTCCTGAGTGTGGCACCAAGATTTAGCACAGGTCCAAAGAAACTGAAGCTTTGCTTTCGAAGTAGTGTTACGACGTTATACCCTACTCTCTCTCTCTCTCTCTCGCTCTCTCTCTGGCATTCTTTCTCCACTACCTGACACCATTAGACTACACCGTTTGGTCATACGTCAGAAATATCACCGACAGGACACCCACAACACCACAGCCAGACTAATCGCTTTATGCTGAGTATTAAACTAGTATACACCAGCACTTGTGGAAAATGCATGCTCTCATTTTTAGAAACGGATCGACGCTACATTGAATAGCTGTCAGCTCTACTAAATAATAAGTTAAATGAACTTATTTTGTGTTCAATAAATGTTATAAAATAAAACTATATTGCTGTTTACTTTATGGCGAAAACTTTATCGTTCCTGTCTCTAAAATGAGATAAATATTGGATTCATTCGAAATCGAATAATGACTAATGCTTAACAAGAACAGAAATACACGCCAACACGCGACAGATGTAAGAGGGGACCTAAGCAAGAAGAAATGATGATCAATAACAACTATCAGTCACTACAGAACAGCGTGAACAATAATCAGCAATAATAAATTATCGAAAACAGAGCAATATTAAACGAATAAAATGAATTAGACACAACAATGTACAACAATACGACGCATGAACATATTTAACCTTACTACGTTTACACATGGAACCTACAAAACACTTTATAAGCAGTATACCTCTTAAAAATCAAAGGACATGTAATAACTGGGTTTCATTCTATTTTCCCCCGCCACGTGTTGCTTCTCTTTATGGCCGTGACGTTATAACACTCTTACATATTCTCGGATTTTCTCTCGAACGCCATCCATTTCTCTAACGCGATCGTACTTTTTAACACACTTCTTTTTATAGTTCTTTACAAAACGATACAAATCTGCTGAAAATCCGTTGATTCTTTCGAAGATTTAGGCAGCATTACAAACATTCATACACACATACATGCATTTATACATACATGCACTCATGTATAGATACATTCATTCAAACATTTAAAAAAGCAGGTGAGATTTATATCATAGCTGTATCTATGTATATATATATATATATATATATATATATATATATATATATATATATATGTGAGAGAGAGAAAGAGAATTTGCACGTGAAATGCAATTTAGTCTATTTCAAATTTTTAGAGATGAAATTATTAACCCTTTTCTGTTACACTTCACAGATCTCCTATATAATTTATTAAAGAAATTTTGTATCGCCTCCTTCACTTATTTTGAATTCATGAATGCTATATATTCCTCGCTTTTATTTCTTTTAAATTTAAAGTCTTTTTCACAAGAAGAATTATAATTATTTAAAGTAACATTGAATATTATTACTTGTCGTGGACTGTTAGTATATTTTTACATTCATATTTGTTATTAATTATTTATACGTTATATCTATTTTCTCTTCCCTGCAAAATCTTTTCCACAGAAGAGACGTTGCGAACCTGTCTCTACTTTATCGTTATTTTAATGACAAATATTCAGCTGAGCTCCAATCTTTGCCCCCCTCTGCAAACTTTCACGAAAAACACTCATCTAGCCAAAACCACTATCAATAATTTCCCACACTTTTTATATGTGCTTAAACGTAAATGAAAATTCCATGCCCAAAGGTTCTTCCTTAGAACAGCAACCCTGTGGAACTCTCTTCCGATTGTCTGTATTCCAGCTGACTGCAATAATTGTCTCCAATTCCAATGTAAAAAGTTCTTGAGAAACCGTCCGTTTAAGTAATCCAATATACAAAATGCACACTTCTTATGTACTATAATCAAATTTTATAATGTATAACTACAAACCCTAATCCTTGAATGGCCACCGGGCTTTGATAAGTTGTGATGCCTGTGTAAAAAAATGACTTCTTCTATAAACATAAATAAATAAATAAATTATTGAAATCGGGAGATATACGAGGGGCGTGAAATAAGTAATCCCAGGTGTCTGATCTAGCTAAAATTTTGCATGCGCATTGATTTATATCTCTAAGGGGTGTGTGGCAAATTACAGCTCTGAACTAATTGTAGTTTCTGTTTTAAATGGGTCTTACAACTGAGTCAGGTGTGAAATGGAGCTTGTTGAATGTCGAGCAGTGATCCGGTTTTTGTATTTGAAAGGAGGCACCCCACAGGAGCCTTTTGATGAAATGAAAGAAACTTATGGTGATAATGTCCAATCATATGACCTTATAAAACGCTGGCATAGTGAATTCAAACATGGATGGAAGTATTTAGAAACAGCTCCCAGACATGGGCGCCCCCTTCCGCCATTGATGAGCCATCTGTCCGTCAAATTCAAGCTTCCGTTTTGGAGGATCGGCGTATTACTATTCGCCAAATAGCCCAATATGTCAAGATTAGTACCTGGGCTGGTGGAAACTATCACATATCCATTTGCATATGCATAATGTGTCTGCCAGATGGATTCCCAGGTTGCTCACTCCATTCCAGAAGCGAGAACGCGTCGAGTGCTCGAGGATGGATTTGGAGATGTGCCAAGAAGATGAGTCACAGTTTTTCAAAAGACTGGTTACACAGGATGAAACCTGTGTTCATCACTATAATCCAAAGACCAAAGCCCAGTCAATGCAGTGGAAGTACGCGGATACACCACCTCCAACGAAGGCACGGGTGCAGCCCTCCGCTGACAAGGCCATGCTCACAGTCTTCTGGGACCAGGACTGAGTAGTGATGACAGATTTCCTGGCAAAGGGTATCATAATTACAGAAGCCTATTATGCTTCAATTTTGGGGAAATTAAGGGAAGCTATCAAAATCAAGAGGCTGGGCAAGATCAACAAAGGTACCCTCCTCTTGCAGGACAACGCTCCGATCAACAACTCGGATGTCGCTAGATCAGAAGCACGGGCGGGTGGTTATGAAATCCTTCCCATTATCCCTACTCTCCTGACCTTGAACCCTCTGACTTTCATCTCTTCCCAACCAGGAAGTTGTTTTTGGAAAGAAAGCCCTTCCCAGATTATGCAGCCTTGATTTCTGAAGTCACGTCGTGGTTGGAGGACCAACCTGGGGGATTCTAAAAAACTGTCTCCTAACTTCATCAAATGATGAGAGAAATGCATAACTCTGGGTGCTGCCTGACTAATAACTGTGCCAAGTTTCGTTGCTCTACTCCTATGGGAAGTGGGTCATAAGCATTACTTATTGCACCCTCCTCATAGCTGAGTGATTTAGCATTCGACTAAATGCCCCCGTGTATAAAACCGAGGTACATCACCATCTTGTGTTAATGTTTTCTCATAATAAGTACAATTTCCGATAAAAGAAAATGCACCATGTAAAATCGCCGCAAATTATTTCTTCCTTTCATATTATAAAAAACAAACATAAATTAGAAGTGCCTTTTCAAGCGCAATTATCCTCAATAAAAATATCAGCTGACGAAATATTGTAAACGGACAAAGAGGGGATTTAATCAACGACATCATTATTTATATTTTTTATTTATTTATTTTTTCAACGAATAGGACCATTGGGAAAATTATATGTTCGCAAGAAATAATATTCAATAGAAAATAGTTTTTCAAATAATACATACGCAATCTCTATGAATATAAATATGAAGTTTAAGCATACTGAACTAGCAAGCAAAACTAAACTAAGTATAGTATTCAAAGTTGGCAACGTTACCCCTATTCCAAGCACCACGTATACAAACTTATGAAAATAAGCTAAAATGAATGTACAATACCTACAACTATTTTTCCCCAATTTTGCCCTCGTTTTTGATCCCTTAAATCTATTTTAACCTGCTAAAGACCCATAAAAGAACCGTCTATAAAAAAAAACATAATCTGAGGCCCCTAGTTGTGCTCTGTGACTTTTATTTTCGGAAACGCTAGCCTTTGAAAATATGGAGTGAGACGGACATACAGACATAAGTAGTTAGTTTTATAAATCAAACTAAATGGGGTTGTGATGGGGACCGGCTTTACGTGGTCGTAAAGAAAAAGCTTGAATATGATAGCATATTCTTTTCATTGTTTTAACTTGTAAGTATATATCCGACACATTTAAGAACAATTAATCAACCGAGAACAACATCACACTACATAAAAAAAACATATACTATATCAATAGATATATACCTTAGAATAAACACAAGGAGAATAATATGCTGTTGTCATATCCCTAATTATTACGGAGTAGGGATTTCAAAATAAGATAAATGGGTTCCATCAGCTAGAGTCGAAACTGAAAAGAAAAGGGCACTGAAACTTGTAAATCTGGTGACTTTACCATTGAACTATTAATATATATATATATATATATATATGCATATATAAAAATATGTATATATATATATATATAAAAGTGAACGTGTCTGTGTGTGTGTCTGTGTACATTTTCCTACGCAATAACTCTGTCAATTCTTAGTCTACAGACTCGAAATTTGATATACAGGGTACTGAGATTTGGAAAAATCGATGTGATCGTTATTTGGCCAGAAATTTAGCGATTAAGGGGTCAAAGTTCACCGATTTGACCTTTGAGATCTCTACCGAACTTCTCCGACTATTTTAGGACTGCAACTTGAAATTGTAGATATAGGTTCCTTGGACATGGATCTAAATTAATAACTTGATTAGAGCCCAAAACAATAAATCTTGAGAGGTCATAATAGAGGTCAAATTTAAAAAAAAAATGGACATCTGCGGTCTCTTCCAAATTACTCAGACAATTTCGGGACTAAATATTTGAAATTTTACATAAAGGGTTTAAGAGATAGGGCAAGTTTTTCATCAGTTTGGATCGAAAATTTTAAGTTAGTAATATATGATTGTATGTATGTATGTATGTCTGTTTGCATGTCTGCCTTGACCTTTAAATAGAGGCGACGGATTTTACCAAGATCAATATCGTTTTTTAAGTTCGACCTTTAAGACGACAAATATCGAAAAATTGGCTAAAATTATTAATAACTTCCCCTTCAACTAGGCACTTTTCTACAGGGGAGGTCACTTTTTTCGCCGATTTTTTAAAATGTTATCCTCTCCTTTTGATCGGTTAGCTTTAATTTTTTAAAAAATGTCGCTTCCGATTCGGCGGTGGTCGTAACAGCATAAACGTTAGGTTTTACCAAGTTCTTTTCCTTCTTTGCGGTACGGGTTGAGCCTGCATTCCTACTACCACTTTTTTCTTTTGCTCAACATACACAGCCAAACACCCGGGCAACGCCGGGCTGAAATACTATTATATATATATATATATATATATATATATATATATATATATATATATATATATGTGTATGTGTGTGTGTGTGTGCTTTATTTTTTATTACCGTTTTATCTGTTTGGTTAATATGTTTCGGATGGTGGACCATGATTACGATCCAACATCTCGTCAGACCTTACAGAATTTGGGAAAATCTATGTGATCGGTTTTCGGCCGGAAATTTGGCTGTTAAGGGGTCAAAGTTCAATTATTCTACCTTTGAGAACTCTACCAAACTTTGTACATTATAGATATAGGATCCTTGGGCATTGATCTAACATAATAACTTGATTTGAACGCAAAACAATAAATGTTAAGTGGTCATCATAGGGGTCAAATTTAAAAAAAAATGACCGTTTCTTTTTTTTTTCTCAGCATACACCTCCAAACACCCGCGTAAAGCCGGGTACCCATGCTAGTTTAAAATAAACTAAGATAAAGGTAAAAATGTACTTCGAGTCTCTAAATTTTAACACCATTGAGCCACTTCAAAAACAATTATAATCGGCTACAGGCCAATAGAAGAACGGTTGTAAAAATTCAAGAATTTGAGGTCCCTATGGTCGCTCTGCGACTTGTAGCTTCGGGAGAGATAGCGTTTCAAAATATAGAGAAATATACAGAGAGGCATCTTGCGTATTTCATATAAGAATAGATCGGGGAGGGTGGCTTTGCCCGTGGAAAAATACGCTTAAATTAGATTTTTATAAAATTTGTCCAGATTTCGTATATATTATTAGCGATTCCCCTTGTTTGCCTCGTCGTAAAATCTACTTTGATATCATAATTTGTTCAGATTTCGTACATATTCTAGAGTCGTGAATACAAATAAAAAACAAAATTCATTTGTGCCATCAGCTAGAATCGAAACAAAGACTTTAGCACTAAAAGCTGATGACATTTCCACTGTACTAACATGACACGTCTACGAAAAGTTTACAAATAAATTAAGGTAAATATACAAAATATATAATAACTTTGAAAGAGGTTGACCCTTTTTTACGTCTTAAAAACTATTTAACCGTCTAATAAATCATAAAATACGGACGATGAAAACACCCAATTTTAGTTTTTAGTTTAGAGTTTGAACATTATGGACATAAGCAGACAGCCAGAGATACATGCATATAGTCTTTTTTATATGAGACTAGCAGTTCCATCTCCAAGGAACTTATATCTAAAATTTCAAATGTTTAGACCCAAAATTGTTGGAGGAGTTTGGTAGAGTTCTCAAAGGTCATATTGTTGAAGTTTGACGCCTTAGCAGACAAATTTCTGGCCGAAAACCGATAACAAAGATTTTCCCAAATCTCAGGACACCGTATATGAAATTTCGAGTATGTAGACTAAAAAGAGTTATTGCGAAGGGAAATGTAAACACACACAGACACACAGACACGTTCACTTTTATAGATATCATAGCAGTTCTGGACGGTTTTGCTCGGACCCTATATACTGTTCATAATTTTATGTGAATATGTATATATATAAAAAAAAGTGTGAATATGTACAGTAGGGAATTGAACACAGACATACAGACAGACATACATTTTCACTTTTATAGATATACTAGCATTTACACACGGAGTTTCCCGGCTGTTTGAACGTGCATGTTGAGCTAAAAAAAAAAATGTAGTAGGAAGGCATGCTCGAACCCGTACCGCCAACGAGGAAAAAAAACGGGGAAAACCTGACGTCTTTGCTATTACGGCCACCACCAAACCGGAAGTGACATAGTTTTTAATTTAGGCTAGACAATCGAAAGGAGAGGATGGCTTTTAAAAATATTGGCGAAAAAAAAACGACCCCCCCCTGTAGAAAAGTGCCTAGTTCAACGTGAAGATATAAATGTTTTTAGACATTTTTCGATATTTCTCGTCTGAAAGGTAGAACTTCACAACGATACTGATATTTTAAAATCCGTCGCCTATGTCGAAAATTTTAGAAAGACATGCAAAAATACATGCATATATACATACACACATACATACATTTATTTATTGGTAGCTAAAAATGTTCGTCTCAAACCAATTTAAACGCTTGACCTATCTCTGAATACCCTTTATGTAAAATTTCAAATGTTTAGACCAGATATTGTCTGAGTAATTTGGTAGAGACCGCAAAGGCTATATTTTTAAAACATTTACCCCTATTATGACCCATTAACATTTATAGTGTCTGGCTCACGTCAAATTATTAAGTTGGATCCATATCCAAGGAACCTATATTGAAAATTTCAAGTTTTTAGTCCCAAAATTGTGGGAGGAGTTTGGTAGAGTTCTCAAAGTTCAAATCGGTGCACTTTGACCCTTTAGACGCCAAATTTTTGGCGGAAAACAGATCGATAGAAAAGTAGTGATTTTAAAAGTAATATAAAGTAAGTGCGTTATATCAGCTAGAATTGAAACCGAAAGTAACCTGTAGTATTCTACGCTGGTCACGTTACCACTTCAACATCGTGACACGTCTATAAATGGATTAAAAATAAAGTCAGATCAATGTAGAAAATGTATAACGATTTTTTTTTTTTAATGTTGACCATTTTAGACTTTTAAAAGCTATTTTGGCCGGCATAAGACCTATAAAAGAACGCTCCGTAAAAATGCAATAAATTAAAGCTCCTAGTGTCGCTCATCAAATTTTAGTTTGCGGAGAGATCCAGTTTGCATATATGTAGACAAGGGACCGCACATACAAATATAGTGGCTTTATATATTAGATTTGTTAATACCACATCAGTCTTCTCTGAGCGTATGTTTTCGTCGACATTCTATCGTGACATTCCTCAGCATTAACGATATATATTGAATGTGTGCATTTTACTTGTCCGATTCTGAATGTTCTTTTTTTCGGTATGGGTATTACTATTGTTTAGAATGGTATCGATTCGCTTGTGTTTTTAAATATAAATCCAGTTAAGTTGTCCTATAACAGTTTGTTTGAACACAACATCGCGAGCATATTTACGCCTTAGTCATATTCATATTCCATGCGCACAAATTATTTTCATCAATTTCACCGAAGTCAGTTCATCACATTAATCAATAACTAGCAGAACCTGTGGAAATTCCACAGGAGACTAATTCATACGAACTATATTAATGTTGGCATTCTGTAATGTTCACTGTAAATGGAGACATTCTGATATTATTGTAGCTTTTTTTGTTAAAACTGCAAAATATTCATCTACGCTAGCACGAACACCCGGCAAGGCCCGGTTGTATAGTAGGCTTGAATATGATACTTTACTTCTTGCGGATTTCATATATATTATTATAGAGATAATGTTCCACCGATTTTTATATATTATTAAGTTGCGATTTCAAAAATAAAAAAGTATATCCATATAACTTTAGAGCATTTGCTTGAGTCCGAAATATATATATATATATATATATATATATATATATATATATATATATATATATATATATACATACATATATATATATATATATATATATATATATATATATATAACTTGAGTTACTTCAAGCCAGAATTGAAGCCAAAAGTAAACCTTATGAAAAAATATTAACACAATTATTCATTAAAAAAATTGGTTACTGAAGAGTCTTAGTAAAAATCGAAACCGAAACAAAAACTTATGAATAATTCTTGATTAAATTAATGATAAAAATATATGACTCAAGTGTCATCAGCTATAATCGAAACCGCAAAAAAAAAACTTATGAATAATTTTTGGTAAAATTACCTATGACAAAAAATGAAAGTACATAAATATTAAACGACTCGGTTTTAAAGGTGACACAAAATAAAACACACATTATCATGTATATATATATATATATATATATATATATATATATATATATATATATATATATATATATATATATATAAAAATATATGCGTTTTATTTTTTTGTACCGTTTCTCTGTTTAGTTACATTATTGTTTCAGCTACGGGACTGTATTTCGGCCGTCTTGTATAAGTATATATATATATGTATATATATATATATATATATATATATATACATATAAATATATATATATACATATAAATATATATATATATATATATACATATATATATACATATATATATATACATATATAAAGATATATTATAACGTTTTATTTTGTGTCACCCTTAAAACCGAGTCGTTTAATTTTTAATGTATGTATATATATATATATATATATATATATATATATATATATATATATAAATATATATATATATATATATATATATAGATAGATAGATAGATAGTACTTGCATAGCTTTCCTCATTTTTCAGCTCCTACATTAGTTGGTTCTTCTGACTTTTAAATGTGATGGCGTAATAGTAAAAATAATATTCAAGCAGTATTTAGTGATCATATCTCCGTAGATTTAATGAACGCAGAATTCAAGATATCCGTTCGGGTGTGATATATGAGAGGAAGAAACAGCGGCACCATATATGTTCTCCTCTGTACATCATATTGTTCATCATATTCACAATCAATATAATGTCAGAAATGACAGCAGAAAACTAATAACGTATACTTTTCGAAAGATGACAGATTTTGTTAATTTCGCTTTTTTCCCCGTCTATGTTTGTGTGTATTGAGCGAGAACTGACAGCTCTGGGTCATCGAGCAGACGCAATAAACCGACTTGTGAGGAATAATGGGGTATACTTGTGACTAATGGGTCAATGCGTTCTTGTAGATGTAAAATTCAAGCAACAGTGATCAGATGTTTATTTACGACACACAACTATATCACTTACGTTACAAAGAGATACACATAGATTGGAGCGTCCATGTTTACTTGCCTCTCAACAAGAGCAAGGTAAGACAACACGTTAGAATGTAAAGTGATGTATAGATTGCTCTCTGAAAAAAAACATTTAAAGCATGGAACGTGTCTTAATCTAGAAGGATTTTTTTTCTTGCACGTGTTTAGTTAGACCATACAAAAAGAGAAGATTATTTATTGACAAATATAACATGTAGCTAGTGTACGTATCTCACAGCCCAATCTATATATCTATAAAAGTGAAAATGGCTGAGTGTTTCTGTCGGTCTGTCTATCTCTCTATATGTATACATTTCCCTACTAAAAAAAACTATGTGAATTTTCGGTCTACAGACTCCAAGTTTACATACAGAGAGATTGAGATTTGGGATAACAATTTTAGCCGGGTTTCGACCAAAATATTTGCTTTTAAGGGGTCAACGTTACAAGATTTGACATTTGAAAACGCTACCAAACTCCTCCACCAATTTTTCGTCTAAACAATTCAAATTTTAGATATAGGTTCTGTGAACATTGACTTAAGTTTATAATTTGAGTTAAGTCCAGAACCATAAACGCAAAGAAATCATAACTGGGGTCAATTTTTTTAAAAATGACTTCTGAAGTCTCTACGAAATTACTCAGCTAATTTTAGGCCTAAACATTTGAAATTTTACATGAAGTGTCTTTAGAAAAAGGGCAACATTTTTATCTATTTTTTAACCGCAATGTTGTCTGCCAAGGGGTCAAGATTCAAAATGTGCCACCTTTGCTATCTCTAGCAAACTATTAAGCCAATTTTGGGTCTTAACATTTGACTTTTACATAAAGAGGATTCAGAGATGCAGCAATATTTTAAATCCGTTTTTTGCGTAAATTTCGGTGCCAATAGGCCAGAGTTGAAAGCGTTGACCTTTGTAGTCTCTACCAAATGCGTCTGCCGATTTTTGGTCCAAACACTTTAAATTTGATATGTAAGTTACTTGAACATGGCTCAAACATTTTCATTACATTTGAGCCCAAGGAACGAAATGTTTAGGTCTCACATTTAAATTTAAAAAAAGTGACATCTGCTTCGACGAATGGCGAGTGTCCTGCGTCGTACAACCGGACCTCGTCTGCCTTGTGGGATAAGGTTATTAAGCCAAAGGCTAACCCTGACAGAAACCTCCAGAGGAGCTTAAGCCCTGTAAGCTGTGGCATATCTGACCCACTGGCATAGGAATATGCTCGGGTGACCAAAACCTAAGGTCCAATCATGGATCAAATGGCATGGTGGGTGAAGAGGGCTCTGTAATCCGTGATTGCGGCAACCTCCTAGGAGAAGGTAAACTCTGATATAAACCCTGCGGTGACTGCTGCATCCAATGATGTGGGCTTGCCCTTCTTTTTAGGTTAATGTGGCAGTTGTTTCAAGAGTGGGATTGTCTCGGGGCAAAGTCTTTTCTCACTATAAAAAGTCTCATGCACAGGCATTGCTCGATATAAATTAGATACACTTTTTACCATCTCGTGTATCTTAATAGCAAAAAAGGTTGGCTGTAGCTTAAAACGGCAAAACATTCAATGAAGTTGGCAAATGTGGTTATGAACGTAAATTGCAATAAGGGAACAGGAACTTCCAGCGCCTGGCTGGCAGGTGTTTCAGGGTTCCACAGCCTAGACCCGGTCGCCATCATGCTACTGCGAGGAAGTATATGACAATGACCATCGGCTATTGGAATGTGCGGACGCTGCTTGACTTGTCGTCAGCAATAACCCGTCGAGAGCGTAGATCTGCTCTTGTGTCTAAGGAATTTAAACGTTATGGCATGGGCATAATTGCTCTGGCTTAGACAAAGCTGGCTGATGAGGGACAGTTTTCTGAGTTGACTGGGGCGTACACCATTTTCTGGAGTGGTAGAGCGGATGGATGTAAAAGAAAATCAGGCGTGGTTTTTGCTATAAAAGTATCAATTCTCTGTAGTCTGGAAGAACTTCCCTGTAGTGTGAGTGAACGGCGTATGACTATGAGGTTACCTTGTGTAAATGGTCGTTATACAACTATTTGAGTGTCTATGCACCCGCTATGGATTCAAAAGAAGATAAAAAGGTTGCTTTCTTCCTTGCTTTGTGCAGTGTAGTTAGACGTATTCCCTTTGCGTAGAAGATCTTCATTCTTGGAGATTTCAATGCTAGGGGGGGAAGAGATTTTGAAAACTGGGATGTGCTGAGTAAACACGGGGTGAGCAAGTGTAATAGCAATTGTCTGATATTGTTGCAGTTTTGTTCAGAGATGGGTTTTAAAATCAGTAACACTGTTTTTCAGCAGAAGGACAAATACAAGATGATCTGGATGTATCCTTGTTCCCAAAAATGGCACTTGATAGACTATGTGTTAGTCAGAAAACGTGAGATGAGGGTTATCTGTAGTGTACGTGTCATACGGGGTGCAGAGTGCTAGGATGACCATCGGTTGGTCTGTGCAAATATTAAGTGTGTTGTGAAGTCCAAGAAGAATATAGGATTAATTGTGCATTCTAAACATCTTTTAGGCATATGGAATAATAAAGGAAAAATAGTGATTTCTGTTTTAACGTTTCCTTAGTTAAAGATCTATTTTATATAATTATTCCTAGTTTAGTCTCAACAAGTAGTGGGCAATGTAGTATTTAGTAAGAATTTGCTAACTTACAAGGAAAACACTCGTCTTGCTGAAACCACTATTAATAATTTCCAACATCTTTATCTGTGCCTAAACGTAAATGTAGATTCAATGAACAAAGCTTCTTTCTTAGAACTTTACGCCTGTGGAAATATCTTTTGATTGCCTGCGCTTCGAGTTGAATACAATCGGATTGTCTGCAAATACAATGCAAACAAGTTATTGATGAATAGCCCCCCTAACTAATCCAATTCACAAAATTCCCACTACTTATGCTTACTACGTTATAATCACATTGACTAATGTATAGCCATTAACCCTTATACTCGAGTGGCATCCAGGCCTTGATAAGTCGTGATTCGTGTCTAAACAAATGAACAAATAAATAAAATGTTAGCGATTAAAAAATACACATCAGCCACACCCTCTTCGAATCAGTTTAGCTGAATTAACAAATCCAGGACATCAGGAAGCAATACCTAAATAAACAGAGATCCCCACCAACACAGATAACCTCGTATGCTAAATGGTTTCCCATCTAACAATGATCTCACAAAACAGCAAAGCAGTATGATAATCTTACGTGAAACGATGTGTCAAACTGATTTTGACGTATATTTTTTCTTGGAGAATAAGTGTTTCATTTTTCCTCATTTTGTGTTCAACCCAAAATAAATGAATGCATCACGTATTCTCTAAGGAAGTCACATTATAAACAAAGGAGAATAAAATGTCAAGCGAAACACACTAAAATCCAAAAACATAATGTATATGCGAGATACCTGGCATATGCTGAGATATACGAGACAAACAATATCATGTATCAAAACAACGGCTTCCATACATGATTATAATTAATGATATATTCTGTATTTCTGAACATATTAATGTTGTTTTATGATGTGTGCTATTCACAGAGGGCTTTACTCAATGTATTATTGGATATAATTATATGACATTAAATAAATGTTAATACCATTTAAATATTTTTTTTAAAAAATGTAATTAAAATATGAATTTGGATTTTATATGAATAATTCAATTTTAATAAACACAGAGATAAATTCAAAACATCGCAAATGTGGTTACACAGATGAACAGCAACAAAATGATTTAAAAAAATGTAAAACCTATTTGGATCGATACAGTTTGGTGAAATAAAAAAGTTGTAAAAAATCAGATAAATATTAATAAAAAACACATTTTATATTACATATGCACATCGAGCATGGCAAGTGATATAGTTGAGATAAATCTTTGAAAAGTAAAGGGACTAGTTGTTTAAATTAGGTAAGAAATCGACAAGATGTTCTAGTAAAAACATAATAAATTCCGAACTCAAAATATTGAAGCCTTAAGAATAAAAATATAATGTTAAAATGAACTTGCAAACACATTCTTAATGCTGCAATATTTTAAGTTATGAATTTATTATATTATATACTATAATATCTTGTCTATTTATTTTCCCATTTTAATAACTAGTTCTTTTACTGTTTTAAGCTCATTCTTTTGTATTATTTTTCATGTACTATTTTTTCTATTTAATCTATGATTTCATAGGGTTTTCTTGGACTTTTTTTCTTTTTTGTGTTAAATATTATACGCACTATCAACAATCCAGTTTTACTAACTTCCTAAACTGACTGAATAAATAGCCTTACCAAATCCTTCAGTTTACTTACAAAAAAATTAAATAATTAAGTAAACTAACTGATAAAAGGATAAAAAAGAGAAACATGATACGTCATAAGCAGGAGATTATCTGCCCTAGAACGTCAAAAGGGGAATATACAAAATTAACGGGCGAGATTGTAAGCGAACGATTATTAACCCAGCACGGTGAAGATCATCATTATTTTTTAAACTATCTCTATATAATCAAAATAAGATGCCATGTGGGTGACATTCCCGCTATGATTTCTGAAGTTGTATACGACGGAATGTTGCTATGATAACCAACAGGTAATCAGAAGACACCCTCTCGAAAACGTCAATGTTAAAATTGCTACGGTAACCAAAGCCACTCAAGGAAATCAGCCTTTCACGTGTTTTACTTATTCTGAACACTTTTAAACACAAGTATTTTATTATAACTTTTGTTTTAATGAAGGTGAACATCTTTATTTCAAAATATAGTTTAGAATGTGACATATGAATTATAAAATATGTTGGAAAATTGGTCGAAAATTAGTGAAAAGCAAAGCATTACAGCTTTAATGTTCTAAGTTAGGAAAACTAACACTTGATCACACATGCAAACACGGTAGTGGTTTAATGATAACATGATCATAAGTAAACAATAAGGAAAATATAAAACCAAAGCCACTCTAGCAAATATAAATATAAGCATTACAAACAATAACTATCACTAACACATTGAAATTAAGTATGAACTTATTATTTATTTCGATACATTATATTACGGATGTTAGTAAAAAAGGAAAGAAAGATCTAAAATAGAAACAAGTGAAAATTTACTAATACATTTTAAATATATATGGATACCAAAGATCCCTTATTGCATTTTTATAGTGATATTCTACTAGAATATATACAAATATATAATTTATACTTGATAATTCAACAAGAGATAATTTAATAAATATTCAAATGCGGGTGGATTACATTGTACTAATGATAATGTAAACAATTATAAATAAGAGAACTCGAAATAATGAATGATGTTTATCAACAGGTGAGTATTTGTGCGTGTGTTTGTGTGTGTGTTTATGCATGTGTGCGTATGATATTAATCCAAACGCATGCGTACATATATGTGCATTTATACAGCCACATACACACGCCAGACATAATAAAATCAATCACAGACACGCAGACTCGCACAAACTCGCTGTCGAATCACACACATGCGTTCATATACGCACATAAACACATACCCACATATGAAGAAAAGCAATCACAGAAACACATAAACATTCGCACTCACACAAAATACTTACTTCTTCTATCCAAGCAAGATGAATGAAAAAAAATATATAAAAGATAAACAACATTTGACGTACACACGATTCCAAATTCTATTAAATGCATTTCACATATTCTAATACAACTAAGAGCAAACGACAATTATGTAAGAAAAATGACAATTAAAAATACATCTCACTGCATGGTAAGAGCATTAATTTCTGGCAATGGCATTCTGAACCCTATCATTTCGACAATGTATATGATGAAGACAGTATATATATATATGTATATATATATATATATATATATATATATATATATATATATATATATGGGTGTGTGTGTGTATGTATATTAAGATATATATGTATATTGATACATATATATATATATGTATATTAAGATATATATGCATATTGAAATATATATATATATGTATATATATGTATATTGAGATATATATATATATATATATATGCATATTCATATATATATATATATATATTGTGATTGATATACATATATACATATTTAATGGAGAGTAGATACTACAGTGGATGTGTTATCGGCAGCTCCAGTAACTCTCGCTTCTCCTATTTTGCCATCCAGTCCTCATTCAATGAGTGTTTTTTCTGACAAAGGGTGAAGAAAAAGCTGCTTAAAGGGCGGTATTATTTGGTGACCACTAGTCTGAGATGTCGGACATTTTTCTGTATCTGTCTTTCCTTGTGGCCATGTCACTAGTAAGCGTGCTGGAGGTAAACGTTTTATCTGGGCTGATGTTATCCGCCTGATAGTCAGGGACCCCAACCTTGGATTATCCACTAAGGAGGCTGCCCTATCAGCAGGCGCAAAGTACTGGGACTGCTGTGTTGCCATTTGGTGAGTGGATCTGGACCATGCAGTAGTCTCTGGCGGGCCTCTCGATGCCATACTAGTGGGTAATTGTTACGGCTTTACCTTTTCGTGTGCTACAAAAAATTGTCCTGTCTTTTTCTCTCTTACTTTCCCTCTCTGTACTGCTCTAACCAAGTATGCCGACCTATTCCACAAATCCCAAAATCTCAACATGAAATATCTCCAGAATAAAAACTCGATTAAACCTAGAACCCCATCTTCCAATGTAGACCCCTACTACCAGGTCTCCTTCTCCAACATAAGGGGCCTACGTTCCACCCTTCTAGAGGTTGAAACCCAATTACAGGAGACGAAACCGGACATATTATTTCTAAGTGAAACTGGAATAGGGTCGACCACTTCCCTAGATGAGTTCATAATTAACGGGTACTCTAATTTAACAGTTAAATCTGACCCCCGAGATCGCCATGGGCATGGAATATGCGCCTACATTAAGGATGGCTTCCCGTGTGGCAGGGATATCTCTAGAGAATATCCTAATTTACCCTATATGTGCTTCAGGGTTGCACTTGCTAACACCACTGCATTTATATTTGCCCTCTATAGGCCCCACAACAGCGGCGTTACTATCTTTAAGAGTATATCTGAGAAAATAGACAACACACTGTCTTCACATCCCTCGGCTAACATCCACATCTGTGGTGACTTCAACGTCCATAACGTGGAATGGCTGATCCATTCAAATAAGACAGATGATGAGGAGAGGTTTTGTCATGATTTTGCCATTGTTTATGACCTCACTCAGATTGTTCGCCCACCCACCCGTGTGCCCGATACACCCGGTCCATATGCAAGCCTCTTAGATCTTTTTCTCTCAACTTCCCCTGAACTATGTTCATATTCTGTTCATTCTCCTCTAGGATCCTCCGACCACTCCGTCGTATCAGTTAACATAAAAACGAAATGTAAGAAGCCCCCAGACGTACCCCTCCACCGCACTGTATACCGGTCCTCTATGGCTGACTGGGATAGCTTCCGTACATTCATATCCGATTTACCTCTGCACTCCATGTTTAAAAAGGAAGTGTCCTCTATAGTATCAGATCTGACCGAATGGTTAATTGTAGGCATAGACCAATTCATACCATCGAAAAATTCCAACAAAAACCTAACAACCAGCCATGGTTCTCCTCAGAATGTGCTGCTGCTATCGCGCACAGAAATCACATTTGCCATAGCTACCAACGTAATAGATGCACTGAGACTAAAGCTGGTTTCAGGACTGCCAGCAACAACTGTAAAAAGAGTAATAAAAAATGCAATGCCCAGTCTTTAAAATCCAAGGTAGCTGATCAGCGGCTTGGTTCCCACCAGTTTTGGAAAATAACAAATAGGATCCTGAACAGAAGTGTGCGTTCTATCCCGACAAATATCAATGGACCAGAGGTTATCTCGTCAGCGTCAGACAAGGCTAAACTATTTGCAAAGAACTTTGCAGCTTATTCTACCCTATGCGACGAAGGCCATCAACTCCCCATATTTCCTCCTATAACACAGAACAAGCTAGGTAACATACAAATATCCGTGCATGGGGTCGCCAAGCTAATCAAGAACCTAGATTCCAGTAAAACAACTGGTCCTGATTGCATCCCAATTATAGTGGTAAAAAAGCTTCAACCAGAACTTGCTCCCATACTTACGGAACTATTTAAGCGCTGCCTTAAGGAGAAGTGCTTTCCGACTCCCTGGAAGACCTCATCAATTTGCCCTGTATTTAAGAATTCAGGTGATAAGTCATCTCCCTCTCAGTACAGACCAATAAGTCTCTTGTGTGTTATGAGTAAGTTGCTGGAATCCATATTAAATAGAGAAATAGCCAACCACCTCAGCAGGAATAACCTTCTTAGTGGCACACAACATGGCTTCCGCTCTGCAAGATCTACCGCAGATGTGCTGACGGTTATATCCCACAGGATAAGTGAATCTCTTGACAAAGGCTTCCTTTCCAGGGCAATTGCTCTTGACATATCAAAGGCCTTCGACAAGGTATGGCATAAGGGTCTACTTCACAAGATTTTCAGCTACGGTATAACTGGAAATGTTTTCTCAATCGTTAAATCATTTCACTCCGATAGGCTCACAAGAGTAGTGGTAGATGGACAAAAATGTGAGGGCTGCAATATAAATGCTGGAGTCCCTCAGGGGTCAATCCTGGGCCCAACTCTCTTCCTGATCTACATCAATGACCTCCCTAAACACATACCTAAATATTTCGTTGACATCTATGTTGATGAAACGACTATCTACGGCAACACATCAAATTTCTGGCAATGACATTATGAACCCTATCAACGACAATGTTCTCTCGGATTCTCTCTCCTCTTATCTCGAGAGCGTGGTTCAGTGAGGGAAGACGTGGCTTTAATGCATCCAAAACCAAATTCCTATCCTTACATCATCAACGCTCTGATCCCCAGCTGGCATCAATTGTGATTGATGGCTCTCGTCAGGGTGAGGCCCCGTGTTTTGACAAGCTTCTGGGTTTGACATTTACTCCTGAGCTGAAATGAAACACGTAAATCAAGTATGTTGCCAAGGTCGCTGGAAAGATGGTGGGATCCTTCTACCGCTCCAGAAGATATCTCACTACTGATGCAATTCTCTATCTATATAAAAGCCAAGTACGTCCAAGGATGGAATACTGTTGCCATATATGGGCAGGAGCTGCTAAAACCAGACTATCCTGCCTTGACTGAGTACAAAATAGACTTCGTGGCTTAGTGGGGGATGCCCTTTTCTCTACCCTGCAACCTCTCTCCCACAGAAGAGGCGTTGCGAGCCTATCCTTGTTTTATCGTTATTTCCATGGCAGGTGCTCGTCTGACCTCCAATCTCTGGTCCCCCCTTGCCATTCTTTCACGAAAAACACCCGTCTAGCTGAATCCACTGTGAAAAATTTTCCCTACTCTATATCTGTGCCTAAATCAAAACGCGGATTCCATGAACAAAGCTTCTTTCTTAGAACTGCACGACTGTGGAACTCTGTTCCGTCTGCCTACTTCCCACCAGACTACAACTTGGATGTCTTCAAGTACAATGTTCACAAATTCCTAATGGACCGCCCCCTTAAGTAAACACTTCATCAAATAGCCACACTA
>NC_136519.1:38948189-39303189 GCF_053919585.1 Euprymna scolopes
GCGTTTATGCAGTGTGCACAGATTCCTAACGTTCAATTCTTCTTGATTGGCTAATTTCTTACCCCGACTTCGGTGTTTCATTATTCTTAATTCCCTTCATTCTCCTGGAAATATTTGGTCGCCTTTATGTAGAAGCTTAGCAATTGTAGATAAATCGTTGCTGTGTTCAAATCTCATAATATATACAAATTGTCCGATCATACATTGATAATTTCCTACTATATGTAAGTATAACTATTAATAATTGTTTAAGTACGAATGACTGTATACCTATGCGTTTATCTCCCACGATAAATTCATACCTAAAGATTGTTCCTATTTACAATGTCTCTTCACGGGAGAGAGTTAGACACCAGAGTCGTTCTTTAACGTGGAGAAAAGGAACAAAAATGAAAATTGTCTCAGTCGTGAAGGAATTGTTGCAGCGTCTGAAGAACATATACTACACTTTGAGGTAGTTATCTGCTCCCCCACTGAGCAAATTAGGCACAGCGCCGATTTTTATTGTGAGGAGTGAAGGGGAAATGGGGACCAACTCCCCGGGGAATAGGGGAGCTGGATAGTGACAATTGGTATGAAGGGTTGCCCCTACATTGACCAAGGGCTTATATGTGGGGTCACCCCAACATATGGTCTTTGCTTGCAGTATCTGCCGGAACAGGCACTACACTTGATCTTGCCCCGAAACGATTGTTTGCTCTCGACAAAATTTACCCTTATGCATATAAAGCTGTGTTCTTCAGACGATCAGAGGAAACTTTACGATTGCAGCCGGTGGTTTCTATTTCTGTGAGAAGCAAAATGATCGAGCGCCCTAGAAATCCACAGCAAGCAGCCGTAATTGTAATCACATGGTTTCTCCAATCTTTTTCCACGCAGTAAGCACGCAGTTTTTCCTATCATTTATTTTGTTTTGTTCGTCTGCATCCTTCTGGTTTTTTTTTCACTTAAAGGATAGTAAAATATAAATAAATGTCAAGCGACACTTTTTTCACAACTAAAAATAAACAGAACCTTTATACTTTTTAATTAAAATGATAATAATTATTACTGCAACTCTTAATTTATTATGTAAACTTTTATTTTCATTATTATTATTATTATTATTATTATTATTATTATTATTGTTATTATTATTATTATTATTATTATTATTATTATTATTATGTTGATGGACGTAAAATATCCTATGTTGTGAGCCAACTCAATACGTGTTTGATGTTTGTATGCACCCAGGCATTTAATTAGATGACCACCCGTCGTCTCAAGTCTTAAGTCATCCACTTACTTCTAACAGGAACAGTGAGAAATATTAGAGAATCGTTGAATGAGAAAATACGCGCTAAATCGGGGAAATACGTTGCTAGCTAAGAGGAAGATACGTGATCAGTGCCGATTATATTAACTTATTTCTTTTAAACAATAATCAATTCTAAAGGGAAGACATATTTGGAAATGTATTTTTTTCATGAAACACTTTTTGATATAAGTTGTATTAAATTCCCATATTACTAAGCATTAAAATTACAACTATAGTACATCAATAGTAATATAGTCTGAAGTAATATGGTATCGGTAGAGAATTAAAACACAAAATCCACATTTTCACGATGGCAATCACACACACGTATTATGAGCGGCATCTCAACGTAAGCAAATTCCAAAACCACGAGGTGAGCTTGATTTCACACAAAAGAATGCGAGATTGAAGGAAGAGGAAGGGTTTTAAAGAAGAGGAAGAATAGCTCGTTCTGGCGACAAAGACTTCGAAGCACATAAAGACACGTGATAGATTTTAAATACGTGACAACAGGACACGAACCATAAACAAGATGTAAGACTCATTTGTCTTCCAAATTAAAACGATACGTTCGGACGAGTACATTATAACTGGTCTGGAAAATACGCGTCAGTCTTTCTTTTTGTGGAAATGACTGGTGATAAATGCAATAATATTCAACTGAAAATAAAAAAAAAAGTGTCGAATTTCTATCAAAGTTTCTTTCCGAGACATTAATACAGCGAATGAGGTCCATGTAACATTACACATTTTTTCCTGGCGTGTTTTTAATTTTTGAGATGAGGGTTCGTTATTCGTATTGCACTTCAAGTGTATCTTGTCCAACTCAACTAACAACGGTGGTTAGAGTCCTGCAATAAATCAATGGTAAAAAGTGTTATTCTCCTGAAAGTTGAAGGTTCAATTATCAGTGTGGACGACTTAAAAATACAATTACGAATTACGTAGGACTACAATCTAGCCATGGCTAATGAAAACAAGAATATACTAAATAAACAATAAAAAGGGTTTGATCGAATTTCCATGAAAATTCCCGAGTTCCACAAGATACATATAGAGAAGGTCGGATGTTACATCGACCGAAACGTCGTAAAATGACACTTATGATGAGAACTGTAGTCCTATTAATCAAAATAAAACGAGCACTTCCTATTTTCCTTTTATTCTCATTAACATTATATTATACTTGTTGTTGTCGTCGTGTAGAAGTAGTAGTAGTAGTAGTAGTAGTATTAAAGTTAGTAGTATTTGATAACCTTTCTATATATTTATATTGTGTTCACTATCTGTATTGTTCTTTTCTTTGTTTTAACTTTTAAATTTGATTTACTATAATATTCTACCTTTATTTTCTACTAGTTTGCATTTTATCTTCTTGGTCCCTTTTTCATAAACCTTAATTATTATTAACGTTTTCCTTACGTATCAATATGATTCGTACTTCGCTTTATCTCTCTTCCCAAACGCATAAACTTGTTTTGTTATTTATTTCATCTTTATTAGAATTCGTCCATTCTTTAAATCTACCCGCCCACATAAACCAGTCATTTGATACAATTACATTTTCCCCGTTTTCCTTACTTCCTTCTTGCATATCCCAATGCATGTCTTTTACCTCTTGCTCATTTTACAAGAGAGTTATGGTTTATCTTTCTCAAGGGTCAGTTTATAGACCCAATCCGATAAAATCCAGCGCAACGGCATCGACCTCAAACGATGCATTTGATATTAGATAAATGGGCAGGAAACGATAATAAACCCGCTATTTGAGTCAAGGCCCAACCTCTTCCTGTTCAAATGCAACCGCAATGCAGTCCAGATAGATCCAATACAACTCAAGAATATGCCAATTCTTTTGCGAAATGAAATAAGCATAATGATGTTGGCAGCCTTCTATGTCATGAATCTTTTTGCAGTCACCTTTCTTCAGGAAAGGGCAGTTTTAGGCCTTTGCATTTTGGATCGCCTACTCATCATTCTTTGCTTACGTTTAGTTTAGATTAACACAACTTCCTTATAAAAATCTTCGATTTTTAGATGCATAATCGTTTTGTACACAGACATTTTCATAAGCATATATCTATATAAATATATATATTACTGAATTATAAGTAAAAATTTAATTATCTATAGAATATCAGAAAATAAATTACGGTCTGGATTCATAGTCTCTTATTTTTCCCTGAAACTGAATGAGAGTTATTAATGTTTAACTAAGCGTCCATTTTGAATGTAGAGATATTGCCTATTTAAATATGGTTGCAAAATCTTTTAAAATAAAAAAAAACAATTTCTGCATATATGTATATATATATATTTATATATATATATGTATATATATGCGTGTATATATATATATATATATATATATATATATATATATATATATATATATATATATATATATATATATATAGCTGTGGACGAAGGTGTATGGTCATTTGTTGGGGTTATTTGTGAGCGCTCTCATATGGGTCGATTGGCAGAGCTGCCAACTATAACTGCGATGGGTGTCCTCGGCTAGGAGAAGGTACTAGTCTAGTCACACTGATGATTTTAGATATAACGAAACCGTACTCTATGTGTACGACATATATATATATATATATATATATATATATATATATATATATATATATATATATATATTCGACGCACGACAAAATACTACAATTTTTAAAACTTTTATTAAAATAAAATAAAAATAGTTCAGATTACTTGATTATGTAGTAGAGCTTACATCTATTAAATTTAGCCACCTTTAGCGTCAATCACCACCTCGATACGGCTTCGCAACTGGTAGCATGCTTTTTTCACAAGTACAGATGGCGGATATCAGGTAGACGTTAGTGTTGTGTGAGGTCATATCGGTGACATTCTCGACGTATTACTAAATAGGTAGTCCAGCGAGTCCAGGTCGTGGAGGACACGGGCCAGTAAGAGAAGTGTAGAAATTTTACACAACTCTTTCTGGGGTTAAGTCTAGGTTTCTTTGGACTATTTGGTCGCCGCCGAGTCCTGCGACCACGTTATTGTACCAGGAGGTTACTACACTCAACAGCCCATGCAATAACACTTACTGTAGACTTTTAAACTAACGAGTTTATAAATAAGGTATATGTTAAATATTAAACAATTAAAATTAG
Source organism: Euprymna scolopes (assembly GCF_053919585.1). Lineage (NCBI taxonomy): Eukaryota > Metazoa > Mollusca > Cephalopoda > Sepiida > Sepiolidae > Euprymna > Euprymna scolopes. The sequence continues at coordinate 38,952,636 of NC_136519.1, forward strand.
AAATACTTTGTTGCCAAAAGTATGTTTGGACATATATATATATATATATATATATATATATATATATATATATATATATATATATGTGTGTGTGTGTGTGTGTGTGTATATAACTACTTAATTTACTCACATAAAATTAATATACGAAAGTATAAATTTATGCGTAAACTTAGTATCATGGATTGTCTAGAACTGTTTCCTTCTTGAAGTATTTAAGTCAAAAGTTGTCTATACGTAGGTAGAGCTTGTTAGTAAGTTATAAAATATATATGGCGATTAAGCTACACTGAATATTCCGCGTTTCACCACTCTAGGATTTTCAGGTTTATGCGCGAATTTTGTGGTTGTCTGTCGTTTTTATATATGCACCTTCTATTAAGATTTTAGTTAGCCAATCAACTTTCTAGTATCCAATAAATAATAATAATAATAATAATAATAATAATAATAATAATAATAATAATAATAATAATAATAATAATAATAATAATAAACAAACACCGGACAAAAACAACCATACTAGAAATAAAAACACAAATACTAATAACGAACAAGATAAATGCAGCTGTAGACACCTCAAACTTTGCCCACTTAGTTTTCCAAACTCGATATTATGACCACAAAAGTACATTCAACAATAAATAACACCGTATGAAAACAACGCTAGCAAATAAATACTGGGAACTCAAGGAAAGCGGACATTCGTTGGAAGTCGAATGGAAAATAATAAGACAAGCTTCCACGTGTAGAGACTTACACGACGCATGTAGATTATGCCTTTATGAAAAAATTGCTATCCTGTACTTTAAAGATCCCCAACATCTATTAAACTGTAGAAGAGAAATAGCGAACTACTGTGTTAACAAGATAAAATTTACTCTAGGATAGCGATACAAAATAGTTTTAAAACTAACGAAAAGAATAGAAAATAAACAAATAAATAAATGAAATAAACATGAATATACATAAACTATCACACATATATGTATGTATATATGGGTGTATATATATATATATATATGTGCGTGTGTGTGTAAGTATATATGTATATATATATATATATATATATATATATATATATATAAATATAAACAAACAGAAAAAACCTAACCTAGATTTAAAACAGGTCAAGAAACTAGATATCCAGGCTAAATAGAGCACACAAAGGAACAAATCAACCAAAGGTCAAACATGCCTTTGTCCGGTAAGTGCATATTCATTGGCTAATAGGACAGGCGCGCTGGATACTAGAAAGCTGATTGGCTTACTAAAATCTAAATAGAAGGTGCGTATATAAAAACGACAGGCGACCACAAAATTCGCGTATAAGCCTGAAGAGTCCTAGATTAGATGAAACGCGGAATATTCAGTGTAGCTTAATCGCCATATATATTTTATAACTTACCATATATATATATATATATATATATATATATATATATATATATATATATATATATACATATATATATATATATATAAAATTATAGTGTATATTGAGCAATTCCTATTTAGATGGGATAATACGTAGAATATTACGACCAGTAATATTTTCTAAATCTTATAATCACAGGTTTACATAACAGCTGCTTGTTTGATAAATCGATTCGAAGTGTGTATATATATATATATATATATATATATATATATATATATATATAAATATATATACATATATATAAATATATATATACATATATATAAATATATATATATATATACTTCGAATCGATTTATAAAACAATCATATATATATATATATATATATATATATATATATATATATATATATATATATATATATACTTCGAATCGATTTATCCAACAATCAGCTGTTATGTAAACCTGTGGTTATAAGATTTAGAAAAATATTAGTGGTCGTAATATTCCACATATCATCCCATCTAAATTGGAATTGCTCAATATACACTATAATATATATATATATATATATATATATATATATATATATATATATATATATATATATATAAACCCTTCGTGAAATAACATTAGAAACCAAACTTCTAGCCTCATAAACAAAGGATATTTCTCACTATAAGCATCGAGGGTTCGAAGTTGATTGATGAGATAATCGCCGCAGATCACACGCAGTGATAGAATCAGTTGGAGACTGGGTACACCTTTGAGGCGAAGGAGAAGAGTAGACCATGTAGCCGAGAAGGCATGAATTACTGACGTCACCGATCGGCCGGTTGAGGAATAAAGAAATAATCTATATTTTTTTTTTAACTGTTGTCCTCTGTGTCGTGTTTCCAAGAATGTTAAAAGGTAAATGTGGTGTATTCAACTATAAACGAACTATTGTGTAACCCATTTAAAAATAATGTGTTTCCCCCAGCAGCAATACTGTATCTCATTTCCATATATGTGTTAAGAACTGTTGCAACATATCTCCCAGTCCGTATTAATATGAAGTCCTCCAGAATAATCATCACAGTCGTCATGATGTACAAGGAACTGTTATACATGTCTTCCCCTCAGAATTGTCATCTTTATCGTTACTCGTGTATTATGAATCCCGTTATACATGTCCCGTTAATGTGTCTGCGATATAAACCCGGCTTCTCTTTAAATTTGTAACCGCTACACAACATACCTCTTTCAACTTTAACCTCTTGACAGTCAAATTCTCGCCCGAAAACTGATTAAAAATCTTAACCCATGTCTGAATACATTTTATGTAAAATTTCATATATTTAGACCAAACATTGACTGAGTAATTAGGCATAGACAAAGATGTACTTTTTTTATGTGACTTTGATTTTGACCCTTTAACATTTAAATTTTGAGGCTCAAATCCACTCTGAATGTTTGATCCATGTCCAAGTAGCCTGTATCTTAAATTTCAAGTGCTTACACCCAGTATTGGCGGAAACATTTAGTAGAGTTTTCAAATATGAAATCTTTGAATTTTTACCCCATGACAATTAAATTTCTGGCCGAAAACTGATTACGATTTTCTCCAGACCATCATATCACTTTATGTAAGATTTCGAGTCGGAAGACTGAAAATTGGCAGAGGAGTTAGGTAGGAATATGTACACACATAAACTCGCACACCCACAACCAATTTCACTTTTATAGGTAAGATGTCCAGAAAATCGCAGAAGGACTAAATATCTTTGTCATTTTACCAATTAAATTTAGATAAATATAGAAATTAGTAACGCACGCAAGTTGTGGAATTGTTTTACCAAAATAAGGTGTAAATCGTGTTTACTAAAAGGACTTATTTAAGAGCAATACCAAATATCGACCACATTTCACAGACTTGACTGGACCTTTCTTTTTATTGTGGGGATAATTTAAAGAATGCGTCTATGTTAAGAAACTCAAAACACTGCACGAATTCGGGGAAACATCCGGAAGGAAATAAGGGAGATAATCGCAAGTTTTAGATCCTGCAATCTTCAAATATTGTAGGCATATTCTGTTCAAATAACAGAAAGATATCATCAAAAATAAAGAATCTATTTAAGTTCAAAACCTGTTAACGACTTTTTGACAAAATGTAAATATAAACGTTGACTTACCATTCGTCAAGGATTTTTCAATATGTGCAGTCGTTTATCAAGTAAATATCCCACGCAGAGAGTAGTTTTAAAAGATATGAAGAAATTATTGTTTAAAAAGTACATATCACTGTTCTATATTAATTTAACGGAAAATAAAGATATATTTTATAGCAACCTTACTGGTTAGGAAGGCTTTTTTCGGGTTGTGTTTATTTGTTAATTATGGTTTCGTAAAGCAACGGAAACCCTACCTTAAAAATCTGGTTTCATAAGGTGTGTTAAAAACGAATCTCGCATTAAAACGTTCCGAAAATATATATTTATCGAGTGTTAAGTAATTAAATTCTTTATGTTAGAAGAAGTTGCCATTGTTGTACACGAGAACGTACGAATATGTTTGCATAATACGAAAATAGAAAATTAGTTGTGGAAAATTCATCAATTGTTGCATATTTCAATGCCATATTTGTTTCCAGCAGACCGAAAACTTATCCCAAGCAGGTTTTTTGGGGAAGGTGGTTTCTGTGTCAACCAGGAAACAATAAAAATCACCTCTAAACAAACAAAAAATTATATAGAAACCTTTAAAAGGTGGACATTAGTTGATTGTTTATTATACGTTTAATTAATAAAGGTGAGGAATTTAAGCTAAGGGAAAATGTAACATTGCCCACTGCACAGTTCAGGTTATTAGCTTTCCAACGAGTTTTTATTTGTTAAATACTTATTATAAGTCGGTCAAATCTCCGACTTGTATATATATATATATATATATATATATATATATATATATATATATATATATATATACATATATATAGGTATATATATATATACCTATATATATATATATATATATATATATATATATACATAGATAAAATGAACTCATTTTTACCCTACGATTTTGACCTTAGTATGATTTAAAAAAAAGGCATTTCGTGCGAATGTAATATGCACAAACTGTAGCACTATATCTGAGGTGTGTTATAGGCATATTATCTCTCAACTTCCTCCATATTCTTAGATTCCTATATTTTTTCTGCTAAAAGTTTACTGCCAAAATCGGTTAAAATCAATGGAAGTAGTAAAATAGTTTCTTTTTAATTAATTCCCCCTTCTCCGCCACAACTTATACCGTTGCGGGATGGTTCACAAGGGAAGCTTACGAAGGAACACCAGTTTCGGTTTTCGTAGTTGCTTTAAAAACCTGGAATGGAATTTACCGTGATTTTCTGTTCTATGCTTCTTATTAACTGAAACGCACCGCTGAATAAAACGACATTAGCTACATTCCCACCAACATTAATTCTTATCCCGTGCTTACTTTTACGTTGCTTAATGCCCATTTTTCCCAACATTTTTACACTAAAAAAACGATTATTTCCATTTCTTTTTTAATAAACATAAAACATCATTTCCGTTTTATTTCATTTTGTGGTTGCTTAAAAAACCTTGAATTGAATTTAACGTTCCTTTTCTTTCTATGCTTTTTACTGGGTTATAAGCACCATGGACTTAACCCAATCGAAGGGTTATTTATGCCATTTTTTCGCTTTTTTTTCGTTGTGTAGTTGCTTAAAGAACTGGAATGCAATTTTAACGTTCCTTTTCGTTCTTTGCTTTCTACTGGGTGAAAGACACCATGGACTTAATCGAATCTGAGGGCAATTTATGCCACCTTTTTATCGCGTTTTGCTGTATTGTTTGTTTCTGTTTTTCAGAGCATGTTCAACACTTGTTCGCTTATTTTTGCTTTTTCCAATTTATTCTTAAAAGAGGTTTTACGTTTGTTCGCTGTTTTTTGTTTTTTGTTATGGTTTTCGCGACTTTTTAAAGAAGTTTAACATTGTTTTTTTTTTTTTTAAAGAGGCTTATTACTTCGCTTATACTTTACTTTACCCCCCAAACACCCGGGCAATGGCCGGTACTTCCGCTAGTATATATATATATATATATATATATATATATATATATATATATATATATATATATATATATATAAATATATACATATATATAAATGATATATATGCATATATATATATATATATATATAATAAAATTTTAAAAAATGTAGTGTTTACCTGGTATATTCAAGTGTCAATTTCAATCTAACATTAATATCTACATTCATATATAGACAATTAAATCCCAACCGAATAAAAAAAGTTCATTTTTATCGTAAATGTCTAGGTACAGTTTAATTTTATTTCTGTTATACACACATAAAAATACATGCACAATTAATATTTAGTAAATGACACCATGCTCTCAATGACAGTTGCCCATCTTCGACTACAAGAACGACCCTGGTCTCTACAAGCCTAGATATTATTTTATAACATTCTTCTTGAAACTTCACCCACACTTCTTCCGTGTTAATGGAATTTCTTTCCATAATTTTCACTCTAAGTCTCCCAAAGATGTTCTATTGGTTTTAATTTTGAAATCTTGCTCATTACAATCTTTGTCTTGTGACATGGGGCATTATCTATCATAGAGGTAGCCCTATCGAAACCTGATGATGATTGGTACAACATGATCTTGAACAATGTTTTTCTTTATAGATCTTCGCGTTTACTCGAGTTTGTTACAGGACAAGAGGCGTTGTACCTTAAATAGAAAACATTCCAAATACCATGACGCTTCCGCTCTCAAACTTGACAGTTTTCTTCGTACATTTTGCCCTTAATCTATCACGAGTAGGTCTCTTTACATTGTTTTTCCATCATTTCCAAATAAACTACACTTGGTTTTCTCACTGAAAAATAGTTTTGCCCATTTTTGATGTGTCCAAAGTACATAGCTGTTTGCAAACTCTAACCTTTTATTCTTATTCTTCGAACTATCAAATTGTTCCACTGCTGGGGTTCGATTAAACAACACTATTTCTTGCAGTCGTCTATAAACAGTCTATCTTAACACAATAACACATAAAGTATTATTCATAACCCTTTTAAATTTCTGTGCAAGTCTTAAAATGGTCCTTTAATGGCATACGCTCCATTATTCGATCTTCTCTTGCCGAAGTTTATCGGGGTCTGTCGGTTTAAAAAGCACTAACTATTTTGCCAGTATCATTAACCAACACTACCTACAATAGTTTGGGAACGTATCACTTTCTCTGAAATCTCTTATGCAGCTGCACAATCACTTGTCTCACAAAGTATTACAGTTTTTGGCGTTTCGCCATGATGCCGGCTGATAAAACGTTGACAAATAACTAAGTAAGCCTTATTCTTTAGAGGAAGTAAAAAAAATAATATAGCATACTGTTTATATTATTTTTCTCATTTTTTTTCCTTTACTTTTGGACGAACTTATATTTAAAATAAATAAATAATTGTTATAATTCGTTTTTCTTTTCTGTGAAAATGATTCAAATTTTAGTATGTTATTATGGATAATAACGACTACTAATTGTAAAAATTCAGCATTTAACTGTTGTTATTTCTAACAAATATTAGATTTTCACAATTTCTACCTTAGTTTTGGACACCACACTATATATATATATATCAATATATATATATATATATATATATATATATATATATATATATATATATACTCCTTGCCAAGTTAAATATCGAAATCAAATATATTTGGGTCTATGCGACGAAACTACTTTAAACTGTGCAGGATTTTTTAAAGATTATAACACTATTCTCTGTTAAATTTTTATGCCAGTTTGCAATAAAGACCACATATTTTCCAACCATTAATACGGTAAATTTTCCTACACGTGTTTATATTTTGTCTGGAACGCTAGATGTCTGTTTTACTGCCCTATATTTGTTCGTTTTGCTGCTTCGGTGGTTTACGCTGTGATTATGCCCGACTACTAATAGTTATAAATATATATATATATATATGCATGTGTATATATATATATTTGTATACACACATATGTATATACATGGACATATATATGTATATATAAAATGCATGTTAAAAATGTATGTTTGAAAAACTGTTTACAAATGGAAGTCATACCTTCTATATCATATTTAGGGTTTAAACTGTATATCACCAAATGCTAAATATGTCTGCTTAACAGCACTCTTTAAAGTTGATGAATAAAAAATAGCATAATCACCTTCTAGCAGGAGATGTTCCAAGGAGTTTTCGTTTTTGCGTACATGGCAGTAATTAGAAACACACACACACGCACACATGTATATATATATCTATGTACACACACACACATATACACATATACACATATATATGATAAACCAGTTAAGGCACTTGTAAGATATTAGTATACTAAACAACCTGTTTCTAATCCATCCGTAATGTTTAGTGTCACTAAATTTTGTTGCATGCATGTAATGTAATATGCGGCCGCAGCCGAGATTGAACTCACTACACAAGTTTTCAGTGTAATTCAAATTCTGTCCGTAGCTTAATACTTGAAGTTTCCTAAGGACTATCAAGCGTATTCTTACCTTTGGGGTCATCAGTAGATTGGTTGTTTGTACTAGATGTAAAAAAAAATCGGTGTAATATGCACTGTAAATGAGAGGAGGGCCTCACTTTCTTGCTGTCGATCCAAAAATCTTCAACGTAATTATCTTATTGATGTGTTATAAACATACGAGCATGCGACACTTACGGATTTTATATTCTCCCAAAATGTCTTGAATCGTATGGAATAAGATTCAATGCAATATTTAACGAGTAGTGGATACGTCTGTTAATACGTTCGAGCGGTGTTTGCTGCAGTATTAGGAGAATATTCGAAAACACCCTTAATAGAGATACTTTCCTGAGTGGAACTAGTGTATCCAAGGGTTTCGACCCTTTCCCGAAGCTACTTTTAACGTTTGGGTTTCTTTATATATTGCCCTGCCTTTGTGTATGTCCACTTTTATTGATAGTGCTCAAACCCTAGTCTCGTTCAAAATAATTTTCTCCGGACTCAATGCACTTGTATCGTCCCAACAATTTTGTGAAGGCTCCAATTAAGTCCATTTGTGTGAGCGTGACAATGACTCTCGACAATCCTCTTTCATCTGTTTAATTGTCTCATAATGCTAGCTTGGAAGGTTATTTTATGGGTTTAGCGTAAAATCAAAAGTCAAAGGGAGCAAGTTTGAATATTAAGGAGGGTTAGAACGCTCCTGATTCTCATGTTTGATATAACGTATTTTTTCTTCGCTTTACATTACTTGAGTACTCAGCGTGCAAATATTTGCATGTTCAGTTCTTTTTTGCGAAACATTGTATATACAGTTCACAAATTGACATCGAACTTTGCATTTATTGTCTCTATATACACATAACGGTCCTTATCCATGAAATTCTTTGTTTGGCCGTACAACACTGGTGTACTGCTTCCTTATTCCTCTCTATACTCTCATTACCCTTGCCATCCTTTAATCTCATATGCTACTCGGAAAATGATGCTTTATTTCTGCAAGATGGCCTGAAAGAAGTCTAAAGAATTCGCTACTCTTCTGAGGCATTTTTCTAAGTTTACAACCGAACAATATTGCATATCCTTCTTCCGAATATCTTCACATACAGATTGCATTTTTGAAATTCACCAGCTACCACAATCAGCCTTTAGTATGTTGTATTCCAATTCCTGTTGTAGCTGATAATTTTTTTTCGGAAATTATAAAAATAAGTAAGTAATCACTAGGTCTATAGCAAACGCATATCTTTTTCATTGTTACGACTCTCGACTATATACCCGACAAAGTTAGGCACAGTTAATCAACCGAGACCCAGATAACTCTAATAAAGCGCCAGATATCAACGGATACACACTCGAAGGTCAGAACAATGAAAAGATTATGCTATAGTTCGAGCTCTAGTCATCACATGAGATGTATAGCTATGCCATTTTGAATTTGTAACGGTTTACGAGATTTTAAATGTCTGAATAAAATGTCTAGACATTTATGGAAGGAACCTCGTAAATACTTATTGTTTAGCTAATGTCCTGAGGTAGTACACGCATGTACCCACATTCATGGAATTAAAAGGACACAATATGTATGTCAACCAAAAACCAAAAAAATACATATTGAAAACGTAAATAATCTCAATAGAAATTTTATTTCTCTGAAAATAAGATTATTAATCATTAAATAACGTTCTCTTGAAAAAAAAACAAAAAAACAAACCCTGTCTGTTTTTATTCGAGTCTGATCGACCATTATGTTTATCGAGACTTGCTTCTTTCCCTCGCCGTTTACTCTGCCCATTGTTCACGTGAAGGTCACTGGGTCACGCTTCAAACGCCCACATTGCTTTCGGAGAAATAGAATACACCTGCTGCCAACGCAGAACGTTTCTTGTATAGTAGAGCATAAATCGAACATCAAACGCAAATTAAAGGAAATCGCCTGAAGACGTTCGCTGCGGTATAGTCGAAGCCTTATTATTATGCGTCGGCAAATAACATCGATAAAAGAGGTTTGTTTGAGAAAAGATGACGGTATGACGGCGTCGTATTAAGAGTAAACAAATTACTGAACGAAAAGCACAATTCGAAACGGCCGTAGAGACGGAAGAAAGTGCAGAAGAGAAAATGCAGGAGAAGATTAAAACTGGTTAGAAATATGCAAGATGAGTTCATGATAAATACGATAAAAACAACATGAACTCGAAATTAAGTAAGTAAAAGACATTAAAGATGGCAAACCAGAAAACGGAAATTGAAAGTCAAGGTACGATAAATCGAAACGTGTGAAAAAAGAATATGATATAAAATAAGATCATAAACTGGGTAATAATGCTAATACTACTACTACTGCTACCACTACTACTATTACTACTACTGCCACTTATTCCGTTATTATTGTTACAATTGTTATTATAATGATAAAAAATTAACAATAATAATTGGATAGGGGTCTAAAATTGAACGCACGCCTCGAATTAGGAGACAAACGTATTTATACATGCAGCGGGAAATGGTGAAACATCAAATACAAAAGAAAAGTTTTGTTACAGAAGCATGTATGTAAATATTGGAGTTGATGAACAATATTGTTCATATAACGCTGATAAGAGTATATGCACCTTTTTCAAGGATTTTTGCAAAAAATAAAAAAAAATATATACTACATCTACTACTAATGCTAATACTACTACTACTGCTGCTAATAATAATAATAATAATAATAATAATAATAATAATAATAATAATAATAATAATAATAATAATATGGGATTACAGATGTGAAAGAAGAGTCAGAGCACATAGAAGTAAGGATAATATTTAATCCCCAAAGAAAACCTTTAAAAAACATAGACAATTGCAAACTAGAAAACATGAATATGGGTTTTAAAAGTTCCCATTACTATATGGAAGACTAATTTAGAACGTAACAATTCGATCCTATGAAGCAGATGTGCAAGAATAGATGGGCAAAGGTAAAAACACATCTGGGCATAAAGACACAAACAAAAGGAAACATCCTAAGCAAATACAGGCCTAACATTTGTTTATCTACTATGTGCAAAATATTAAAAGCTCAACTGAGAGAACAAATTTAGGAGAGCCTACATGATTGCCGACTACTCCCCGAGGAACCGAATGGATTGCAAAAAATGAAAAAGAGTGCCACATGAACTACTATATATATAAACCAAAATATCAGAAAATTAAAAATAACCATTGCATGAATCGACTTGAAGAAAAGAGTAGGGCAATAATAAATGCCTACGATTATACAAAATATCATGTGAGATTATGAATTTGATTAAATATTCAATGAAAACTATGATACCTTAACTGACAGCTTATGAAAAATACATCAGTAAGATTACACTACAAATATGTATATTCGCACGTGATTAAAATTGCTATTCTTCATAGCCACAATGTCCCCTAATAGTATGCTAAGAAAATGATAATCCAGAAACAAGTTCAACAATAAAGATAAAAGAACAATATATGTAATGTATATGGATGAGATGAAACTGTTTGCAACAAACCAAGAGTGAATTAAAGAGGCTGATACATGCAACTGAAGACAGCATAAAGCATGGTACGACACAATCAAAGAGAGATAAGTTCTCTCGATAAGGATGGCAGTGTGTGATGTCTGGAAGCATACACCAGCAAATCCAAACAAAATAAAAGAACACAGGAAAGGAATACTTTAGAAGAATAAAAAGAAAACTAATAGAAACTAAACTATATAGTAGACACCTGATAAAAAGTGTAACACATTAGCAGTAACCTTGGACTACAGAAGAAATGTGACATCCAATTCGAACATCAGAACATGTATGACACCTTACAATGCAGTACACCAGACGGAATATACTGGCTGACACTGTTTTAATAAGGAAAATGATTGGAAGACGAATGGTTTCTATAGAAGTCTGTGTAACTTACACAAAAATAATTAGAAAGCCACAAAAGGCAGTACACCAAAAGGATCATTTCTACAGAAAGAGTCATTGAAAAACACAATACCAAACAATAAAAGAAATACATGGAAGACGACGAGAAAAATGGAGAAAGAAACAGCTGCACATACGATTCATCATGGTTACAAAAGATGAGACAAGCGAAAACACTTGAGACTTGTTACAAAAAGCAAACCTAAACAGGAAACGGAATTCTTAATCGACAGCCGCAGAAGATAACGCTATTAATACCCGCCTAATCAAAGCAGGAATCGACAAGACACAAGAAAACAGCAAATGCAAGGCCTCTGTTCATTGGTGCATATCTCTTATCTGCGTTTCCTTTTAGTTACACATCCATATTTGAATTAATACGGACATATTGGTTCTAAACAGAATATAGATTATATCATATCTTTACGTATTAATTGCTATATGACTTTATAAAAAAACTTACTGTCTTTTACACCGCCAAACCTTCCCTTTTTAAATTAGCAACGGCTTCTTCTTTTATGAAATAGAATATAGTCATACATTTCATTAGATCAAAAATATATTTTTTTAATATTTGTATTAATATTTTTTTAAAAACTTTATTCATCCAGACGAAGTCCCAAAATAAAATGAGGAATTTGATAAACATGTCACTTGGTTGTTCCGTTTTTATTTCAATGTTTGGTTGGAGGCTATATCTGTTATTTTCATCATATATATATATATATATATATATATATATATATATATATATATATACATGTATATCGCCCAATTTTTAAGACAATCTATTGTTGTCTTCTCTACAAAGGGACACCCACGCATTGTACAGGGAGAAAGCATCACCTGCCACTTAGCAGTTAATTAATCCAAGATACATTGCAGTCTATATTATACTGTCGAGATTCTTTTTTTACATAGGAGCAAACACTTATCAAGGCTAAGAGGTCACTCGAAGCTAAGTTTTAAGAGTATACAGTAGTGAATGGGACTAATCGTTTGTATTGGAAATTTGCTAAATTGGATTACTTAAGGGGGACGCCTCATCAAGTACTAGTTCACGTTTGGCTTGAAGATGGGCATATATTAGTTAGCTAGAAAGCAGACAAACGCAAGAGTATTCCATAGGTGGGCAGTTCCAGTAAATACGCTTTGTTAATGGAAATCTGCGTTTATGTGTAGGCACAGATAAAGTGTGGGGGAAATTATTGAAAGTGTTTTCAGTCAATCGAATGTTTCTCGTGCGAGTTTTAAGTTTTTAGAACTTATCATGAAAACAACGATGAAGCAGAGACACACTCGCAACGTCTCTTCTGTGAGAAAGAGGTTGCTTGAAAAGGAAAAGGACATCCCCTACTAGGCAACGAATCATATTTTAAACCCTGTCAAGGCAGAATAAGATCTTTCTACAATCTCTTGCCCAGTTGTGGCAAGAGTATTCTATCTTTAACGTTACCCGTTTCTTACATAGCTAGAGTATTGCATCAGAATTGAGATATCAAGTAGATCGATAGAAGGTTCCCACCATTTTTCCAGCGACCTTGGAAACGGATTTCATGTACGTGTTCCATTTCAGATCTGGAGAACAAGGTCAAGCCTGGAAGCTTCTCAAGACAGAGAGCCTTTCGAAGATAAAATCCATTCATTTCAAATAATGCAAGATGGGGATCAGTGCTTTGATGATGTAAAGATAGTAGCTTGGTTTTGGATGCATTATAAGTAACCAGGCTCCGTTTTACCCATTCTACCACGTACTTAAGATCAGAGAAAGGAACATCAGTGAGAACTTGGTTCATTTCGGACTTTAATATGCTGTCATAGATAGTTCTGTCATAAGCATAAATGCCCATGAACGATCTAAGGATGTGATTTGGAAGAAAATTGATGTAGATCAGAAAGAGGATTAAGCAACGGATGGACACCTGAGGGGCTCCAGTTTTAATATTGTGAGCTTTTTATTTCTCCCCATTAACCCCTACTCTTATAAACCTATCAGAGCAAAATGATTGAACAATTGAGATGGCATTTCAAGTAATAGCTGGAGATTGGTGAAATAAATCTTTATGCCGTACCATATCAAAGGCCTTTCTATGTAAAAAGCAATTGCCCCTGAAAAACATTATCCGTCGAGAGATTTGAAAATCCTATGAGATATCACCGTAAGCACATTTGCTGTCGATATAGAAGAACGGAAACCATATTGCATGGCACTGAGGAGGTTATTTTTGTTGAGGTGATTGACTACTTCTCTATTTAAAACCGATTCCAGCAACTTCCTCATGACGTTTAGGTGACTTATTTGTATGCACTGAGAGGGAAATGATCTATCAGCTTAATTCTTAAATACATACTAAGAAGATTTTTCAGGGCATTGGGAAGCCATTCCCCTAAAGAAAACACCTAAACTGTTTCAGAAGCATGGATGCTACTTCTGTTTGAAGCATTCTGACCACTGTAATAGGAATACTCTCAGATGCAGTTACTATACTTGAATCAAGGTTTTTGATTAGCTTGGCAACATCGCTCACAAATATCTGTGTGTCTCATTGCGTGTTTTCTGATACAGGAGGAAATACTGGAGGTTGGTCGCCCTGGTCGCACAGGGTAGAAGCACTAGCAAAGTTCGTGTGTTTTATTTTTCTTGAATCCTTTTGTCATCAAATGCTGTCTTCCAATGGTTGTTTTATTTTTGAGTAAATTTGTTGCCCGAATGTTCGTCATTCAGTTGTTGTTAGCAATTATTGTAGATTGATCCGTAATCGTTCTCGTCAGCCAGTTGTTGTAGACTAGTGCTAGTGGTTACAAATGAAAGAAACCACAAGTATTATAAAGTGTATAAAATATATGTGTTTTTCATAAACAATACAAGAGCACCTAATGTGGTAGGAGGTAAACGTGTTCATAAACATGGTATGAATGTCTCCATTTTGTCTCTTTACCCAACGGTATTCATTGAACTGTTTGATTCCTTTTAGTTCTAAAATAGGGGTGATTTATGCCACACAATATTAATCATTCCATCAGATCTGATACTATAGAAGACATGTATTTAAAATATGGAACACATAGTAAATTCATGGAATAATTGTGCTCTAAACAGAAGTTTAATTTCGAACGCGCTCCTGCTTCATCCAAAAAAATGTGCGTTTTCTGAATTTATTTTTAAATAATAACCTTTATTCATTTATCATAGTGCAATTGTGCTTTAAAAATACGAGTATTTCGAACGCTCCCTCTGATTATAAAATACTTTACATTTAATTATATGTTTGGCTGTACTGCCTGTGCGGTTATACAACTTATCAAATGCACTTGTGATTATAAATTGTATAAACGTGTTAACTTTTGTAAAATCAGATTTCATTCGATTATCGATTATTGATACTCATCAAAAATAAACCTGCTACAAAATCTACGTATGAACCTACATAAGAACATTTCCAGACACGTAAAGTACTTTAGTGCTAAATTAGAAATACAAACAAACCTGAAGAACAAACTCAGAGACACACAACAACGATCCTCTACATATTGCTAGACATGTATATATATATATATATATATATATATATATATATATATATATGTGTGTGTGTGTGTGTGTGTATGGGTGTGTATATATAGTTTTAAAATACAAATACATAAATAATACCATATATATATATATATATATATATAAGTTGAATTGTCTGTGTGTCCGTCTATACGTGTACATTTCCCTACCTTATTACTTGTCAATCTTTAGTCTTAAGACTCGAGATTTGGCATAAGCGATATTAAAGTGTGAGAAAATGCTTTAAATCAGTTTCCAATAGTAATTTGGCTGTCAAGTTGTCACAGTTCTACGAGTTGTTCTTTGAAAACGCTACATAACTTATCCGCTAATTTTGGGTCTAAGCACTTGTAAATTTAAGTGTAGCTTACTTCGACATGGATGGAACCTTTTACTTTAATTTAAACGCAAAACAATAAATGTTAAAAGATCAAAATTGGGGTTATACATAAAAAATATTGGCCTCTGCCGTCTCTATAAAATCAATCAGCAAATTTTCGGTCTGAACTTTCGAATTATTACATAAAGTGTATTCAGACACAAGAAAAGATTTTACTCGGTACTTGGCAAAAAAATTAACTGCCAAGGGGCCAAAGTTAAAAAGATTTGACTGATGCGATCTCTAACAAACTACTTGTTTTAAAATTGGGAATTTTACATCAGTCATGCAGCAAGCTTTTTACACAGATTTTTGGGGCTATTATTTGGCTGTCAAATGTTAAAGTTGAAATAGTTTACCTTTTCTAGACTCTACCCAACTCCTCGGCCTATTTTGGGTGAACACTTGAAATTTTAGATGTAAGTTACCTGGACATGAGTCAAACTTTGTTCATGTATATACATAATCACATAAAAATAGTAACAATACATATGGCGCGAGCAAAGCCGGACTAAAATGCGAGTATATATATATATATATATATATATATATATATATATATATATATATATATATATATATATATATATATATATATATATAACAGTGCTGAATATATGTGTGTGTGTGTGTGTGTCTGAACACGGAAAGGCTCCTATATGGGTTACTATTAGACTAAACTAACCGCATACAATAATAGAAAATGTGACGGTGATAAACTATAGGTATGTATAATTTTCAACAGTGGTGTTTTATTTAAATTGTGGGGGTCTGCCTCCAATGTGTGGAAATAAAATATTTAAAAAATTACTGTTACATAGTATAAATCCGAATAACACTTAGACAAGTGTGTGCCTATATGAACAGGAATGGTATAATAAAATTGTGTGGTCTGCATACGCCTTGCCTCCATAGAATGGAAATATGTCAAAACTTTAACAAAGACATTTGATATATATCCACGTATGTGCACTTTGATAATTTTGTTTCCCTTTCAAGAAATATGGTGTAATGAAATTTTGGTGTCTGCGTTCACGTATGAACCCAAGATAATGGAAATATGTTATAAAGTTATACAAGCTTATTTAATATAACGTCACATGAGAATATCGTAATAAGCGGTTTTTCAGTTTAAACAGATGTGGTACAATAAAATTATGGAGTCTATATTGCTTTCAATGAATGCTTATTTATTTTTATTAAAATAATGTTAAAGAAAAATAACTATTTTGTGAGTAATGTCGAGACCAATTTCAGTGATCGAAATCGGATTTGACCTAATTTGTGGTAAAAACAGAAGGTTAAAGTATTGTGTATTATTTTCTGTCTGTATGTCGTTTCCTTTCACTATTTTTTTTAAATGTAAATATCAAATTAGCTTAAATGCGTTTGATTTAACTCTTCCATTTCTTATCATAAATAATTATAATATCGGTTTACTCATATTTCAGTGATCTATTTCTGTTTCGGCAATAGTTACTAATAAAATATGTTACCTAAACTATATTTTAGGACAAAAATAAGAACTATTTATATTTTAGATGCCGATTTATTTATTATTCTATAATGTGAATCTCACACATCTGTTTAAATGTATGTATGTATGTATTATGTTTATATGTGTGTATGTATGTATTTATGTATGTATGCATGCATGTGTATATGTATGTGTGTATGTATGTGTGTATATCTGCCTTAAAGTTTCGACGGAAGCGACAGATTTTCATGATATCGGTATTGTTTTGTCGCTCGACCGTTCGGATGACAAATATCGATAAAATTGCTAAAAAACATTCCTTCGCCCTCAACTAGGAACTTTTCTACAAGGAGGGTTTTTTTTGCTTATATTTTCAAACATCCCCTTTTTTTCGATTGACTTGCTTTATTTAAACGTTCGTCTTTTCTTGTTTAGCAATGGACGCAACAGCAAAGATGTTACATTTATTTTTCACGTTCTTTCCCCCCTTCGCGGAATGGGTTCAAGTCTGCTTGCCTGCTACAACTTTTGTTCTTTTTATTTTTTTGCTTAACTCACATCCTTCAAACACCCGGAAAACGGCCGGGCATTAAATAATGAAAAAATTAAGTAATTACGTATATAGAGTAGGCCAAATAAAACACCCAATTTTATTAAGGATAAATGAAGATATTTAGAACCAAAATTACTTCAATACTGGCAGGAAAATAGCAGATACTGATGTTTAAATTATTCATCTATCTCTCTCTCTCTCTCTCTCTCTCTATATATATATATATATATATATATATATACATATATATATATACATAAGCGAAAATGTGTGTTTGTATGTATGTATGTGTGTTTGTGTGTCACCTAAAAACTTTCGACAAACAGAACAAAATTGGCAAACTTTCTATCATATTGAAGGTCCATCATTCGCCCGAAAAATATCGTAAAATTTGCCAAAAACGTTAATTTTTTCACCCTGAACTCAACAATTTTCTACAGGGGAACCCCAACAAAAACCGTCTTCTCCTTAGGAGGTCGGTTCTCCGCATGTGTCAGATAACGTCATGACCTGATATATTTTAAATAGTTGAAGAACAGACTGAATTTCATGTACGTCGTGTTAGCTCAGTTGTTTAGAGCGTTGGGGCATTATCTAAACGTGGTGTGAGATGTCTTTTTTTTTCGCTGTTTTAAATTTAAATATTGAAATAGGGTTATTTAAGCTATTTTTCATGTTACGTACATTTTTCTGGGTTTTTTTTTTACTTCGCTTATTCTTAGGTTTTCATTAAAATCCCCAGCCCCAACTGACCACACACATCTCAAAAACAAAAGTTTACCTACCGATTTTTTAAATGTTAATATCGAAACAGTCTTATTTATGCCATTTTTCACGTTTTTTATTGTTTTTTTTTGCTTTTAGTTTTCACATTCGTCTGTCTGTTTTCTTTTTGTTTTTGTTTTTTTTCTATTTTTACATTTAACATCGTTCGTTTGACTTACGTTAGTTTTTGTGGGTTTTTTCGATGTTTTGATACCCCCCCCACCGCCGGGTACCCCCGCTTTCTGTTTTCTTTTTTTACTTCGCTTACTCTTAGCTTTTCGTTAACAACCACACACACCTCCAAACACTCGGACAACGCCGGGTAGACCCCCGCCCGCTTTAGTTTTAACGTTCGTTTTCCTGTTTTCTTTTTTTTACTTCGCTTATTCTTAGGTTTTCATTATCAACCCCACCACCGACCACATACACCTCCAAACACTCGGGCAACGTCGGATAGCCCCCCGCTAGTCTATATATATTAAAGCGAAAATGTATGTATGTATGTGTGTATGATTGTTTGTCTGCTAAAAACTTTCGACAGACAGAAGTAAAAGTCACGAATTTGGCCTCATAGTAAACATCCATCCTTCGCCTGACAAATACCGAAAATTGGCCAAAAACGTTCATTTTTTCATCCTGAAATCAGCATTCTTCTACAGGGATGGGCAGCAAAACCGTCCTCTCATAACGAAATCAGTTCTACGCATGCGTCAGACGACATCATGACCTAATTTAGTTTAAATATTTGAAGAACTGAAGTAATTTGATGTACGTCGTGTTAGGTAAGTTGGTTAGAGCGTTGGTTCATTATCCAAACGTTTTGGGTTCGAATCGTTGTGTAAGATGTCTTTTTTTTTCGTTTATTTTAAATTTTCATATTGACGCAAGTGTATTTAAGCCATTTTCGACGTAACGTTCGTTTTTGTATTTGTTTTTACTTCGCTTATTCTTAGGTTTTCATTACCCCACCCCCGACTACACACATCCAAAAACACCTGGGTACCCACCGATTTTTAAAATTTTAATATCAGAACAGGCTTATTTAAATCATTTTTAACGTGTTTTTTTTGGGGGGGGGTATTTTTCAGATTTTTTAAGCAGTTTTAACGTTCTTTTTCTGTTTTCTTTTTTGTTTTTCCATTTTTACATTTAACATTGTTCGTTTTCCTTAAGTTAGATTTTGTGTTTTCTTTTCGTTGATTTGATTAAAGCACACCCACCCCACCGCCCGGGTACACTTCGTTTTATTTTTAAGAACAGTTTTAACGTTCGTTTTTCTGTTTTCTTTTTTACTTTGCGTACTCTTAGGATTTAATAACCACCCACCACCCCGACCGAGCACACGCACCTCCAAACACTCGGGCAACGCAGAGTACCCACCTCAACCCCGCTAGTCTAATACATAAAAGGCAAAATGTGTGTGAGTGTGTGTGTTTGTTTGTATGTCTGCTAAAAACTTTCGACAGACGGAACAAAAATTAACAAACTTGGCCTCATATTAAAGCCCCACCCTCCGGACGACAAATATCGAATGTTTGGTCCATTAGGACCAGTCTAAGGGTGTTAGCTGGGTGTTTTTCTGCAGAGGGACCCAAAAAAAGTGACACTTTTTTTCGTTTTTCCTATGTATTTAAGTAGTAATAATGTGATGATCTAATGATATTTATACGAATTAAATACACGCTTAGTCATGTCACGTGACGTGACGTCACTATTCAGTAATGGCGATGTCTGTAAATAAACAATTCTCATCGGTAAATTTGCGAGAATCATACAATGTCAGTATATATAATCTTACATGTTTTGAAAATGTTTCCAACGTGATTAACGGCTTAAAATAGTAATTATACGAGAGCATAACGAAAAATGTCAAGAAAAAAATGCTGAGGGGGAAACAATTCAGCTTAAAAATATTCACCGATAAAACACCGATCGTTATATTTAAGCTAAAAAATAAACAGCCATTTTCTTTTTTGTATTATAACCACGTGACCTCCTACCTCTGTTAAACTGGAGGGGGCGCTTGAAAAACAAAAAAAATGGCCATTTTCTTTTTTATATTAGTAACACTACGACGTAATTCTATCGAGAGGGAAGAAGGGGGCCGTGAGTTAATCAGCGTTTGTGTCACTACAACCTATTTTAATATTAGACGAAGTGAGAGTTAATTGATTTGGTGATATAAATCCTCATTATTTTTTAGTTTTCTTAGTGGGGGTTGGGGCGAATTCAAAGAACATATACTACACTTTGATCTTAGCCAAAACACCAAGTAACCGTCTGATACAGCTTAATGTTCTCTCGAGCATTATCTGCTATTAAAAAAGATGCATAATTTATATTTAGATGGCATATTCCAAAAATCACAGCTGAACTAAAAACATTATTATTTAGAAGGTCACCCTTATTTTCGATTGGCGTTTGTTTCTCTCTTAGGGGGGGGAGAAGGATGAAACCGCTTTACTTCTAAGAACAGATGCAACCCTTTGATCTTAGCCAAAAGACCAAGTATAAAACAATGCGTATTATATATTTTTGAGGAAGGTGAGAGGTATATTATGAGTTAGTGGGAGGAGGGGGCGAAAGATGAAACCGCTTGATTTCTAAGAACAGATACTACACTTTGATCTTAGCCAAAAGATCAAGTAAAAAAAAAAGATGCGTATTGGGCAGAATTGGTGCATATGTAGGAGCAAAATACCCAGCGTCGCCCGTAATAGTATGACATACCACTAGCACGACATATATACTAGCTGATTACCCAGCATGGCCTGGGATTGGAAGAAATTGGTTGATATATGTACTAGCTAAATGCCCAGCGTCGCCTCGGGATGGATTACATAGGTGGGTATGTGTACTAGCAAAATACCCGGCATCGCCCAGGATTCGATAAAGTAGGTGCATATGCAGTAGCAGAACAACCGGCGTTGCCCGGGAGTGTATGACATAGGTGGATGTTTACTAGCAGAATACCAAGTGTCGCCTGGGATTGTATGATATAGGTGACGTATAGGTCCGATTTGACAATTTTGAAGGAGCTTGTGCAGTATAGCTCCGATTTGAAAAAAATTAGAAGGTGCTTGCGCAGTATATATGTTACAATATGCAAGTGACCTCATTGGATGTAGCTTCATTATCAGATTCCATTATACTAATATACAATCATTGTTATAATATACAAGTGATCTCCCTTGAGTGTAGGTTCATTGTCTAATTCAATTAGATTAATATACAATCATTGTTAAAATATGCAAGTGACCTCCCTTGAGTGTAGCTTCATTGTCGCATTCATTTAGATTAATATACCATCATTGTTATAATAGGCAAGTGACCTCCCTTGGATGTAACTTTATTGTCGAATTCATTTAGATTAATATAAAATCATTGTTATAATATGCAAGTGACCTCCCTTCGGCGTAGCTTTATTTTTGAATACCATTAGATTAATATACAATCATTCTCATAATATGTAAGTGACATCCTTTGGATGTAGCTTCATTTGCGAATACCATTAGATTTATATAAAAGAATTGTTATGATATGTAAGTTTCCTCCCTTAGATGTAGCTTCATTCTATTAGAAAAATACAATCATTATAATATGCAAGTTACCTCCATTGGGTGTAGATTCATTGTCGAATTCCATTAGATTAATATACAATCATTGTTACAATATGCAAGTGATCTCGCTTGGATGTATAATATTTGTCGAATTTCATTAGAATAATACACAGTTATTGCTATAATATGTAAGTGACCTCCCTTGGATGTAGCATCTTTGTCGAATACATCTAGATTGATATACAATCATTGTTATAATATGCAAGTGACCTCCATGAATGCAGCTTTGTTGTCGAATACCATTAGAATAATATACAATCATTGTTATAGTATGCAAGTTACCTCCCTTGGATGTAGCTTCATTGTCGAATACCTTTAGAATAATATACAATCATTGTTATAATATGCGAGTGACGTCCCTTCGGTGAAGCTTCGTTGTCTAATACAATGGCATTAATATACAATCATTGTTATAACATGCGAGTAACCTCCCTTTGATGAAACTTCATTGTCGGCTACCATTAGATTACGCAAGTTGCCTCACTTGGTTGTAGTTTCATTTCCGAATACAATTAGACTAATATACAATCATTGTTATAATATGCAAGTGACCTCCCTTGGATGTAACCTCATTGTCGAATACCATTAGATTACTATACAGAAATGTAATGTTATGCCAGTGGACGCTCTTAGATATGGCTTCATAGCTTGATATTAATACTAGCATAATACCCAGCGTTGCCGGGGATTGTATAAGAAAGGTGGATATATATACTAGCCAAACACCCGACTTGCCTGGGATTGGATGACATTGGTGGGATGTTTCCTATGAGAATATCTGGGATCGGATCAGATGGGTGGATATTTGTGCTAACAGAATAACCCATGTAGGTAGATGGTGCGATTATGTCGTAAAATCATGATGAATTATCGTCCAGATTAGTAACATATCCAAGAATTATGAAAAATGAAGAAATGCGAGTTATTTGTTGGTGTGTTTATAATGAAATACCACGGCAGACAACGTCATAAATAATTATTTTAGCAAAAATATGTTTGGTTAAATTATGAAAAACGATTGTCGAAATTAGTAACATATCCAAGAATTATGAAAAGTGATTAAATGCAAGTCATTGGATTGGTCTTTTTATAATGAAATGAACAGCCCAGATATAGTCTTAAAAGTATTATTTAAATTAAGAGGGCGTCGATTATATGGGTTACATCATTAAAAATGATTGTAGAAATTTGTAACATATCCGAGAAAAGTGACAAAGTATGACATGTGAGTTATGTGATTGGTGTGTTTGTAATGACATTACCAGCACAGGCAATGTATCAAATGTATTAATTTAGTAAGAGGGAGGGGATTATATGGGTAAACTCATGAAACATGAGTGTCGAAATTAGTAACATATCCAAGAATTATGAAAACTGATAAAATGTGAGTTATTTGATTGGTGTGTTTATCATGAAATAACCAGTATCAATGTCTCAAAGTTTTTATTTTCGCAAGAGGAGAGGGGATTATGTCGGTAAAATCATGAAAAACGATTAGAAAAGTGTACAATTATTGTTATAACATGCGAGTGACCTCCCTTGGGTTTAGCTTCATTGTCGAATTCCATTAGATTAATATAAAACTGTTGTTATAATATGTAAGTGCCCTCCCTTGGGTGTAGCTTCATTGTCGAATACCATTAGATTGATATGAAATCATTGTTATATATAAGTGACCTCCTTGGGTGTAGCTTCATTGTCGAATACCATTAGAATAATATACAATGACTGTTATAATATTTAAGTGATCTTCCTTGAATGTAGCTTCATCGTCAAATACCATTAGAATAATATACAATCATTGTTATAATATGCAAGTGATCTCCCTTCGATGTAGCTTTATTGTCGAATACCATTAGATTAATATGCAATCATTGTAACATAATGCCAGTGAACTCTCTTTTATGTGACTTAATTGCTGGATATTTCTACTAGCAGAATACCAAGCGTTGCCGCTGATTGGATTAGACAGGTGGATATATGCACTAGCAAAATACCCGACATTGCCTGGGATTAGATGAGGTAGGTGGTGTGTTTCCTAGGAGAATACCTGTGATCGGATAATATAGGTGGATATTTGTGATAACAGAATACCCTATATAGGAGGAAGGGGCGATTATGTCGTAAAATCATGAAAAACTATTGTCAAAACAAGTAACATATCCAAGAATTGTGAAAAAATGATGAACTGTGAGTTATTTGATCGGTGTGTTTGTAATGAAATAAACAACCCATATATTGCCTGAAAGTTAGTATTTTAATAATTAAAAAAAAAAACAGCCAGACAATGTCTCAAAGTTATTATTTTAGTAAGAGGAAGGGGATTATGTGGGTTAAGTCATGTAAAAAAGATTGTCGAAATTAGCAACATATCGAAGAAATATGAAAAGTGATTAAATGTAAGCTATATGTGTTTATAATGAAATAAACAGCCCATATATAGTCTGAAAGTTATTATTTTATTAAGAGGGGGTCAATTATGTTGGTTACATGATAAAAAATGGTCGTAAAAATTAATAACATATCCAAAAATTATTAAAAATGAGTAAATTATTTGTTTAATGTGTTCTTAATAAAATAGAAAGCCAAGATGATGTATTAAAGTTATAATTTAGGCAGAACGGGGCTATAATTAGTGTTAAATCAAGAAAAATGATAAGTTATTGGATTGATGTGTTTATAATGACTGAATAGCCCAGATATAGTCTTAAAGTTATTATTTTAGTAAGAGTGGGTCGATTGTGTGGGTTACATAATTAAAAAGATTGTTCAGATATTGTCTGAAAGTTTTTATTTTAGTAAGAGGGGGTCGATTATGCGGGTTAAATCTTAAACAATGATTGTCGAAATTAGTAACATATCATAGAATTATGAACAATGATTAAATATGAGTTATTTGATTGGTGTGTTCGTAATGAAATAGACAGGCTAGAAGATGTATCAAAGTTGTTATTTTTGTAAGAGGAAAGAGATCATGTCGGTTAATGAGGCGGCGATTATTTGGGTTACTTTATTAAAAATAATTCTCGGGATTAGTAACATATCCAAGAATTATGAAAAATGGTAAAATGTGAGTAACTTGATAGGTGTGGTTGTAATGAAAAAAAAACAGCCATACAATGTTTGGAAGTTATTATTTTAGTAATAGGAGGTGGCGATAATGTGGATTAACTCTTGAAAAGTTATTGTCGAAATTAGTAACATATCCAAGAATTATGAAAAATGAAATTTTAGTTATTTGATTTGTGTGTTTATAATGAAATAAACAGCACAGTCAATGTAGCAAATTTATGCTTTTAATAAGAATTGGACGATTGCATATGCGCACTCATTAAATTTGATTGTCGAAATTCATTAAATATCCAAGAATTATGAAAAATGATGAAATGTGAGGTATTTTATTTATGTGTTTGTAATGAAATAAACAGCTTCGAAATGTCTCAAAGGTAGTATGTTAGTAAGAGGAGAGGGATTATGTGATTAAACTCAGAAAACATAATTTTTGAAATTAGCAACATATCCAAAAATTATGAAAAATGATGAAACGTGAGTTATTTGATTGGTATATTCATAATGAAGTAGCCATACCAGACAATTTATGAAAGTTATTATTTTAACAAGAGGTAGCGATGATTTGGGTTACTTCATTAAAAATAATCGTCGAAATTAGTAACATATCCAAGAATTATGAAAAATGATATAATGTGACTTACTTTGTTGGTGGATTTGTAATGAAATAACCAGCCGTACGATGTATAAAAGTTATTATTTTAGTGATATATGGGGGCGATAATCTGGATTTATTCTTTAAGAATGATAGCAGAAATTAGTAAGATACCATAGCCTATATATCAATGTTATTATTTTAGTAAGAGTGGAGGCGATTTTGTAAGTTAAATCATGTGACATGGTTGTTGAAATTAATACCATATCCAAAAATTATGAAAAATGATTAAATGTGAGTTATTTGGATGATGTGTTTGTAATGAAAAATCAGCCAAACAATGTCTTAAAGTTATTATTTTAGACAGGTGAGTGATAATGTAGGTTAAATTGTAGAAATGGGATTCAACGAGATACGTCAACATATATACTTACATATTACCAGGAGTCGCCCTGGGTTCAATGAGATACATGCAAATGTATGCAAGCAGAATACATGGTCATCTGGAATGTAATGAGATAGATGCAAATATATACTAGCAGAATACTTGGCGTTGCCTTGGGTTGAATTAGATTGATTGAGATATATACTAGTAAAACACCCAGTGTTGCCCGGGATTGAATGAAATAGGTGAGAATATATATGAACAAAATAACTGGCATCGCTTGGGATTTGATGAGATACATGTGTTGCATATTACATGTAATTGCATATACATGCTGTAAATTACCTACCCTAGGTAAGATGCAATTATTTCACATGTGTAATACCCGTCTTAAGTAGGTAAAATATTATTTTGCTCGAAATAACAAATGATACATAAACATACAAAATTCCTCTCTCATAAGAATAATAAATATATTGCAAAATCAAATTCAATGTTTTCATTGTTTATACGGTCCCGAGCAACGCCGGGTAGCCCCGCTAGTCTATATATATATATATATATATATATATATATATATATATATATATATATATATATATATATATATATATAAGCGAAAATGTGTGTATGTATGTTCGCTTTTTGTGTATGTCCAAGAAAGGCTTTTTTCAGAGAAGCGGTCGGTTGGCTCACAACTTCTTAAAACTTTTTATATCACATATAAATCATAATATCTCCGTGTTAACAACGGAGGTCGCCTACCTATTTAATTTGCTCGAATTTGGGAAGATAAATATTCAACATTTTTCGCTCGCCGCATTTGGATTAGGTTTTTTCGTATAATAAAAGCGACACTAATTCTGGCGGTATTTTTCCGGCTGCGATCGCGGGAAATGTCCGAAAGGCATCAGCTTTGATCAATGAGGAAATATTTTCCTGATATCAAACAATTGCTATTGAATTTGGACAAGGGGAGCTGGTCCCCCCACCAACATATTGTATGAATAAAAATAAAAAAAGCGTGCCTGCAGTAAATGAAATACTATTTCGCAGTCAAAGTTGAACTAATTATTAAGTCATTAAAACGTGCACCTGCCACATCTAAGTAATTAAATAAATTCAAGCGTGTTTCCGTTAGCATCTCTCGGTGGCCCAATGGTAAAGGTCGAACCCTTTTTTTCACACTTTAATTTCCAACTTCGCCTCAAGGGTTCGGGTTCAACCCTCATACTCACCTACTAAAACTTTTTTTTTTAATTTTACCCCCCCCCGAGTTTTGATTTACCCAAAACCACACACACCTCCAAAAACCCTGGCAAGTTTATATATATAAAAGCGAAAAATGTGTGTGTGATTGTGTGTTTGTATGCCTCGCAAAAACTTTCGACAGAGGAGACGGATTTTCACAAGTTCGGTATCATTTTGAAGCGAAATCTATTGAACGACAAATATCGACAATTGACCCAAAACATGAATTCCTTCACCTTAAACTAGCCATTTTTGTACAGGCAGGGGTAGCCAAAAACTGTTCTCTCATGACAAGGCGGCTCTACGCATGCGAACATAACGTCGGAACATGAATTAGTTGAAATATTTAAAAACGACCTAATTCCCTTTACGTCCTCTTAGCTCAGGTCATTAGAGCGCGACGTCATTATCTAAAGGTTGTGAGTTCGAATTGTGGGGTGAGGTATCTTTTTTTTCAATTTTTAAAGGTTTAATATTGAAGCAGTTTTTTTTAAGTATATTTAAGTGATTTTTGACGTTCTATGCTTTTTGTTTTTATTATGAGATTTTATCAAGTTTTAACGTTTGTTTTTCTGTTTTTTCCCCGATCAATATTTTTTTATTTTTGTTTTTCCGATTCTCAAAAATATGAACATCGTTCGGTTGCCTTACGCTAGTTTTTTTTTTAAGTTTTAACATTTTTTTTAAAATAACATTTAAACAGGGTAATTACTTAGCTTATTCTTTTGTTTTGATTTACCCAAACCCCGGCCGAGCATACACCGGGTAACCGCGCTAGTACGTATATATAACTTAGGTTTCAATTATAGATACGACAATTGAAACTATTGATGCAGAAATAAAACATATTTATATACAAATATTCTTTAATGTTATTTTAAATATTAAAAAAAAAACGTATTTGTTTACATTACGCATACATTTTTATTGTTTGATTGATCGAATCAAAATTTATTTTGTCAATAAAAATAATTTTTAAAAAGGAAAAAAAATGTCGGTTATATATTATATATTATTATATATTTGTCACATCTCACTTGACCTAAAATCAGTTTAGAGATACAACAAAACATGCGTGGATTTTTATGTGCATAATTCATTATTAGAGATGTTCCTCTCAATCTCCACAAACGACTCAATTATCCCCACTAGATTGCAGTTTATAGGTTTGCAAAACTTTATAGCCAAATTTATATATATATATATATATATATATATATATATATATATATATGTTTTATGTATGTATGTATATATGTATGTATAATGTCTTTTCTTTTTCATTTCGATACTTTTTTGTGACCAAGAGCGGAGGTCCGCTTGAAATATAACAAGTACAATAAAAATATTAAATACAAGAAGTAACATTGTTTTCCATGCTTACAAAAACCCTCATAGCCTTTAAATATATATATATATATATATATATATATATATATATATATATATATATATATATATATATATATATAATTTAAAGGGGATTAGAATAATAGTCTAAAGAGCTAAGTGTATTTTAATGTAATAGTGAAATTACTAGTTTAATTAAAATACAGGAAATGCTCGTTGTAATTTAGATATATAATAAGCTCGATAGTTAAATGTCCTAGAGCTAATTCAATATTAAGTAATGTGATTTATAATTTAAAAGTTTTAAAAATTTTTAAATTTAACAATCAAAATTTAATTAAATTAAAAATCAGTTTCATAAGAAGGAACAACAACAAAGTCAATTATCTGTACGATCGTTTCGGAAATCCGTGCTTTTTATTTGTGGTATACATGAAGTCACGTAGAATAATTATACATAGTTTTTTTGGTAAGCACGGTCTCCTCATCAGCAAATTTAGGAGGATTTCTATTGAATTGAAAAGACACCAAAAATAAACCTAGCATTAAAAGTAAGGCAGATGAATCTTTTGGTTTTTCTTTTTTTGAAATCAGGAACTGTATTTAAAGTAGTCATTTAGATGTTTGCTATAGCTTTTTATTTTATTGACTACTTTAAATACAGTTCCTGATTTCAAAAAAAGAAAAACCAAAAGATTCATCTGCCTTACTTTTAATGCTAGGTTTATTTTTGGTGTCTTTTCAATTCAATAGAAATCCTCCTAAATTTGCTGATGAGGAGACCGTGCTTACCAAAAAAACTATGTATAATTATTCTACGTGACTTCATGTATACCACAAATAAAAAGCACGGATTTCCGAAACGATCGTACAGATAATTGACTTTGTTGTTGTTCCTTCTTATGAAACTGATTTTTAATTTAATTAAATTTTGATTGTTAAATTTAAAAAATTTTAAAACTTTTAAATTATAAATCACATTACTTAATATATATATATATATATATATATATATTTATATATTTATATATATATCAACATTCATAAAACGAATTTAAGGGTAGATTATTTTATATATCTCCAAAATCATATACATAATTATATAAGTACCATAAGCATATTGCATCATAGCTTTACATATAGTTTATGATATATGCTTGAAAGGGCCCAAGATGCAATAACTTATGTCAGAAATTATGGAAAACCACACCTGTTTATCACATTCACTTCAAATCCCAAGCGGAATGGAATTCCAGATAAACTTCTCCCTGGACAAACACACATCAACCGACAAGATCTATTGGCCAGAGTGTTTCGCCTAAAGATAACAAAGCTGATCAATTTGGCAAGCAAATAAGGAATATTTTGCTCACTACGATGCTACATGGACACAGTGAAGTGTCAAAAAAAAGGGGGCTCGCTTCATGCGCATATATATTTGTAGACTATCAGAAAAATCAACTATATTCAAATTAGTTATATTATATAAGATGGGTTATCTTATATAATAACTGCTGTATTATTTAAAATAGTAAAGCCACACTGGGTATTGGCCTTGTGGTTTTATCTATAGAAATCCGCCTTGATATTCAATGTAAAATATATCCCCACCACTTTCCATTTAGAACTCAGTTTAGTGAGGAGTGTATTCTGTCTCATAGGAGAATATCGGCTGAAAATGGTGGCTTTAAAATTATAATTTGCAGGCATTCAATTGGTAATTGATGGATTGTAATTCACTCGTCATTCAAAGACATGCAATGCTCACATAAATGTTGAATTAGGCAATACTGCAAAATCTATCACCACTACTACAGGAAGAGTTTACGTTGTGCACCAATGTCAAGCCGAATGTTTCTTTTTTTAGCCGCTTTCTTCATGAAAATAGAGGACGGACTTTATTTGAATTATTAAGAAATATTAATTAAAAAACTATTGACAAGTATTTTTTTGGGTCTACATGCTTTTGCAGTTTTTTTGTCATTGCGAATTTAAACTGAAATTTTGGTGAGAATAAACGAATACTCGTTTTTTCTGCTTGTCTAAAAACATGTATATATATTGTTATATTTATATACATGTATATTTATATATATGTATATATATATACATTTATTAACATATCGATTGATAGATAAGAAGGTATATAGTTAGATTGATGAATAGACATATACATAGATAGCTACTTGAATAACGAAATGAATTACATAATAGATTAATGAATATAGTTGTTTCAAGTCTTTAATCCAAATATAACAAATGTAACCGGATTTAAAATTCCAATTATTATCTCCTGATTTTTTTAAACTAATTGAAATATTCTCCATACTAGTGGAAGTTTATTTTATAAAAAGAGAACTAACCGATAAGTTATAGCAAGAAAATGTAATTCTAAATTTTCTATTCGCTTGTAACTCTAGATAATTTATAGAAGATAATTGAATGTAACCTTCAGCCGATCTGAAACATTACATTATACTCTTCTGTTCTGAATATTACTATTATATTTGGATAAC
Organism: Euprymna scolopes; assembly: GCF_053919585.1. NCBI lineage: Eukaryota > Metazoa > Mollusca > Cephalopoda > Sepiida > Sepiolidae > Euprymna > Euprymna scolopes. Next base: position 38,984,061 of record NC_136519.1, read on the forward strand.
ATTATCCAATTATATATATATATATATATATATATATATATATATATATATATGTGTGTGTGTGTGTATATATATAATATATATATTAATATTATTAGGTATATATATATGTATAAATATATATATACATATATGTATATATATATATATTTATACATACACGCAAACATACACAGACACACCCACACCCACATACACAAGACTTAAAAAGCTAAGTTTATTTTAATATATTAGTATTTTAAAAAATGCTACTCATTGGAATGCAGATATATAATAAGCTTAATAGGTATATTTATCCTTGGCCTATACTAATATTTTTGCGCTGATAAGGAGACCACATTCAAATAAATATGTTTTGCCTATAATTCTCAATAATGTTGTCAATATCAATGCAATAAATATCGTTTCAGAAACGATCGTTAACTCAATTTGATTTTGTGTGTTTGTGTTTATTAAACTGATTCCTAATTTACGATATATATATATATATGTATACATATATATATATATATAAATATATATATATACATATACATACATGCACACCTATATATATGCTTATAAATATGTATATATGTATGTATATATATACATATATAAATATATATATATATATATATATATATATATATATATATATATATATATATATATATATATATATATATATATGAACATTTTTCGGGGGGTACATAATTTAATAATGACTAAATGCATACAAATTCACATAAGGATTTAAAAAAATTAAAAAAATGAATATAAGGGGAAGCTATTAATATTTGTTCTGACGCTTTATATCCGAGTAACTTCCAACTCCCCCAATTCCAGAAAACATTTTTGTAGAATTGATGAAAATCGCCACCATGTCGGTTGAATAAAGTTTTAATGATATTATATACAGACAGACAGATGGTGTGGACATGAAATCTCCGTTGAGACCAGCGTTGTCTTATATCTTTCTGGGTTTTCATGAGCAGGGTCTATTTTCTGGTTCGCATTAACAGGACATTTACATTCCGTTCGTTGATGACACTTTTGTGCTTATTTGACAACGGGGCGATTGCGGATGCTTTTTTGTGCCCCTAATAACATTCATCCAACCCTTAAGTTTGCGGTGGACAAGGAAACGAATTCTACTCTTCCGTTTTTGTATGTCCTTGTGTCAAAGATATCCTCGGGTTTTCTTACTTCTGTTTATCTTAAACCAAGCTTTACCGGTCTCTAATCTATACGTATTTGGACATAATTTTTCCTCAAACCAAAAATGCAATTTAATTAAGACTTCAGCACATAGGGCCCTGATGATTTGTTCTAAAGTTAATCTGGATGACAAGCTTAAACTTATTACTAAACCCCTTTGTAATAATGGTTATTCCTTAGATATTGTTGAAACAACTATTAATAAGAAAGTTTCTAATTTTTATAAACCTAAAGAAAGCTTAGTTAATGTCCTGTTCACCTACGTCTACATGGGCTAGGAAATATCAGCGATCGATTTGCTAAGCAAAGTTCGTTGTCTGTGCAACGGTGTTATTTTGCATCGAACGCACGTGTTGTCTTTTCAACCAGACTTATGTTGTCCTCAATTAGCAAAGATGTTCTTCCGTTCACCATAGTAATTCTATTATTTATTTATTTAAATCGTGTTGCAGTGCGCACTATGTTGGGAAAACATCGCAAATATTAGGTTTCCGTTTGAAACAACATGTGCCATCAAAGATTCGTTATGCATATTTTTCACTCTAAGATATTCTGAATAATACGTATAGTTCTACGATTTGCGAACACCTTATAAATGGCCATTCCTGTGCAACGAGTTTAAGTGTTGGCATCTTTACGATTTGGAGTAAGTCCCATTCGCCCTTTCATTTAAAAATTCCAGAGACTATTTTTATTAAGTTTTTGAGACCTTCGCTTTTGTGTGACAAAGGATGCGACAGAGATAAAGTGTACCCGCTTGTTTTCTTTTCCTCATAACTGCAATGTTTCTTTTCCTTCATGTTTCATTGTTAAAGTGTTTTTTTTTATTTAATAAGCCTGAAGAAAGGTTGTTATTGTGAAAATTTTCAAATGACATATTGTTTGAATTTGTCGAAATGGTATTGAAACAATTGAAACTAACAATGAAATACACTTTTTTTGTTATCAACTTATTTCTTGAAGTCTTGGTTTTTGTTAAAACAGTATGAATATATATATATATATATATATATATATATATACAAATATGAATATATATATATATATTAAACATTTATTTACTGAAATATATACATATACATATATGAACTGAAATATATAATTACATATGAAATAATATATATATATGCACTGAAATATATACTTATATGTGAACTGATATATATATATATATATATATATATACATATATATGTATATATATAGATATAGATAGATAGATAGATGTATGAAGTGAAATTTGAAATAATGTTATATTACAGATTGCGATATACTGTAAATTCTAGTCCCTATAAATATGAGTATCCATATTTATAAGACACTATTATCATGTCACTTTGTTCAATATATAAGAGAGCAATAGTATATTTTTGAAACTGTAAATTAAAATCACGAAATAAGAACTTTGCGCAATTTTTTTGTAATTTACATTAAATCAGTTTGTAGTTACGTTTGGTCTGAAGTTGAGTTCTTAGCGTCATTACTTCCATAACCACTATATGCATTGCCCACATCGCTAAATAAATTATAGAGATATATTTATACACAACACATTACAACAATTGCAACAACGTATTTTCTTTGATTCGTTTTCAATAAAGTCTATAGTAGATTTTTTTGCGAAAATAATCGCGGAGTGAACAACGCCTTACATGATTATAATTCTTATCAGGTCGAAACAAACAAGAGACAGGGGGGAAGCGACAAAAGTAAGAAAGCTTCATAAAGGAACAGGAAAGCGCCATAAATAACGAATACAGTAACTGGCAGTACAATATTTCTAACGTGTTTGTCTATTTAGCAGGGATTTTGGGCGCAGTATTTTCTTAACAATATAGACATCCTCGGATTGGATGTAATTTAATTCATGACATTATCTGAAACCGGTACGTTATAATAGTATAGTTATACTTGTCGCCATTCGATGTCACCATTATTACAATGGATTTATATTTGTTGATGTTCGACCAACATAAATGTAGGACATAATAATTCTAGCTGTAGTTTTTTTAGACTCACCAGTAAAATTTATTTCATATGTGTGAACAGTTGTTTTAATTGGTCTAACACAAAAGTTCTTGTTGGCATTATTTGGTTATATAATGAAGCTGAACCCCTTCTTATTTATGAGAATACTATTAATTGGTAAAGACATAAATGCAGACTTATGATGCAGCCTAAGAAAGAGGGCGCAAGGTACGCAATCTGCTCCATGCTAAAATTACCAGCAGAAAAGCGTATTTAATCACTATAGTCACTAGACGAAGCAAAGCTTACACAGCTACTCCACACGAATACGCTATCATTCCATGAAATGTATCATTCAGTAAATACCAGGGAGAATCCAAAAAAAAAAACGATAATACGATGAAATCCATAAAAATTAGTGACAATATGACAACACATTATAATATATCCTTTTTATAAAAATAAAAGTCTGTATTATACGAGATGTTTATTCAATCAGAGAATCCTTATTAATTGGTTATTATAAATAATATAATCCACAGCATTACATATTGACTGAGAAAAAATCTAAGCAAGACTACTATGACCATGTAAGACAGACAGAACACAAAGACTCAAGTCATGAAAGTGTTATCAACTTGGACATCCACAAAAGTGATGCCATGCAGTCTCAGCCGCCTCGACAAAGAGAGGGTTGATATGATGCTGAATGCAGCAGTTGATGGTCATTTCTCTCTGATTTCTTCCGCTTAAAAGGCCATTAAACTTGATTGTTTTTCCTTAGGTTGACTTGCAAAGCCGACTGTCGTCATAGTTTACAAGAAATGAAAACACCCATCAAATGGTAGACTTTGCTGTTCCAGCTGACCACAGGGTGAATATCAAATAAAAGGATAAACGGAGCAAATACACAAATTTAACCAGAGAGTTGAAAGGGATATAGAAGGTGAACGAAATCAAAATGATACCTCTAGTAGTAGCACTAGGAACACTCTCGTAAAAAAATTTAAAAACAAACAAAGAATAGGAGAAATTGCAATCAAAGGAATGACGGGGAAAAATACAAAGAACAACAATCAGAAAACAACTGCAATTTTAAGTAAAAACACTTTAATTTGGAAACTAACACAACTGAGCAAGAAGCGCGGGCCAGACAAACTGCTGCACGGAACAGCAGAAGCGTTACATGGAACCAAGTACACTGTATCCGCATATCTATTAGTTCTCTTATTCCACCCATCCTCTCATCCCCACATAACTGCCCCCCAAATATAAAGGGTAAGGCCAAATAACAAAGTAGAGGCAAGGATGAAGGAAAGACCGAGAAACTGACCAGACTTCCGCAGGATATGTGTGAAGAGAACTTGGAGCTTGGGGAGACTTCTTGCCTCTAAACTACTAGTAAAGACAAATAACCACTACCAACCATCAAATCAATAATAAGGGGATGCTGCGATAATGCAAATTAATTTACAAATAATATCGAAAGACGTGCAGAGAACTGGAAATTTAGCGAGACTTGATGTCACTCAGCTTCCCGGGAACACCACACACTGTTTTCAAGAAGTCTTTGATGGCCTGTGAAATTTCCTTATGAGCCAACAACAACAACAACAACAACAACAACAACAACAACGACGACGACGACGACAACAACAACAACAACAACAACAACAATAATAATAATAATAATAATAATAATAATAATGATAATAATAATAGAAGCTAACTCTGGATTGTAGATTTCGGATGAAATTAATTATTCACAAGAATACTAAATTCAACATAATTGTGTATAATTTTACTTAGGTGGAAATGTCGATTAAAACTTTCTTTTCTGGTAGTCAACGCACTGGACGTTTGTCTTGTTTTCAATACATTTTCAATTCATTGCTTATTAATTGGTCAAAGGGTCTATGATTTCTGGAAGGGATGTAGTGTGGGCGGTGAACAGTCTCACTTCGAGTTTAAACAGACCCCAAAACCTGAGTTCAAACTCAATTCAGACAGATCTCCTTGCTCTGCAATGGGTTATGTATAAAGGTGTGGCTAGTGTCAAACAAGACATATGTTTTCTTTTAAAAAATCCTTGCTCGCTGCATCACAATCATTAACTCTGATTCGATAATCAGCCACCTTCCCCATACGTACTAATCAGTTAACTTTTCACAGAAAAAAAGGTTCTCATCGACAATTTTCTAATGCACCTAGAATCTTATGTTCCTGGCCACCAGGTCGAATGTTTTTGCATGATAAGTGAAATTTAAATTGAAAATATGGTTGAAAAAATATTAGATACCTAACTACAGATGTAGTCTAAAAACTTAATCTGAATTTAATTTTGTATGCGTCTTTACATTATTATCCACATTAGCATATTATTATTGAATGTATTTATTGTCTTTTTTCTGAAATAGTTTGAAGGTTTTTGATATTTTGTATATGTATTTTAGTATAGAAATACAACATCTAATATATGCACATTGTTCGTTTACACATCTTACTTAATGTCATTTTACACGAATGAAGACAGATTAAAGGTCACAAGTAATATTTAAATTTCATTGTTTTCAAAACACCTTGTCTGAAATATGCCAGGATTTTAATTATTTTTTTTACATAGGCATCGCCACTTATCAAGGCCAAGTAAAATGCAATCGCGTTTAAAACAAATACGTACACGTGAATTATGTATGGAAATATTTAACTATATATCACAATAAATGCATGTCACATAAAATATATACAACAATACCATTTACACTATATAAGTTTAATACACTATTATCATATTTAACATAAATACTTGCAAAGTGGGCAGTGTTTTTCGCTAGTAAAATACGCATGCGTATTAAATTTTAAGCAATACAGAAGCAGGGGCATGTTTATGGGAGTATTATGTGTTTGTTCTAAATAGTTTAATACTTCTAGGTAACAAAAATACTCGAGGATAGATCAAAACACAACCTAAAGACAGTGAGTCAAGTGTGGTAATGATATATATATTATATATATTATCTAAACTAATTTTTTTTACATAATAAATCTGTAGTGTTTAACGTCAGCACATGCGCCTTCATGAAACAGTTGACAAACAGAAAAATACCCGAAACCTTCCGTACGAATATTTTAATTTAGACTCCTTCGCTGCCTCTTTTTTCTCATATATATAGATTAACAATGTAATCACATACCTGAATGTCTTATATACACAATATATCGTCTGTAGATCGAAAATTCGTGTTGTATATACGTTAAGAACTGTCGCCAAACGTGTGCACATACCTTTCCACTTATAGATATTTAGATTTAAAATGTTATAGATTCATATTATATTATATACACTGCTGATCAAAACTTTTAAACCACTTAAAAATTTTAAAACATACCCTTTTTTAAGGTTAGATTTCATACTCTCCCGACTTAAGGTTACTAATACTACAATTAAAATAGTGATGGAAATAAAAAGGTTTAAAATATTATTTAAAAATGTGCATTTTACTAAATTAATCTTTTTAGACATGATTCAACAAGAAATGAACTCCGTGATGCCATCTTCAGAAACTAAAGCAGCATCCCTTGCACCTTATTTCTAGCATCCCCCACATAAATTTTGAAGTCATCAAAGGCAGTGGAGGAAGAACTAATTATTAAGTTCGAATGTTTTTTTTTTGTACAATTTAATAGAATTTTTGTCCGTGGTCTTATAATTTTGGATCATGTGTAAAACGTCTAATTAAATAAAAATGTAAATTTAAAAATATATCTTTGGAATGTAGCTGTTTTGTCTCCATAACTCTTTAGATTGTAGTATTGGTAACCCTAAGTCAGAAGAGTTTAAAATCTATCCTTAAAAACAGTTTTTATTCAAGATTTATAAGTGGTCTGAAATTTTTGATCAGCAGTGTATATACACACACCTATATATATATATATATATATATATATATATATATATATATATATATATATATATATACTTATTGTTTTATATGCCTGTTAAAACATGCTCAGTGTTTGAAGCAATAATTCATTAAATAACACGGGAATAACTGTGTAATTCAGTTTTTTTTGTGATTCTTTATCAGTACTTAATTATCATCGATCGAAAAACTGAAATTACAATACGAAAAGTTAACAGATAGCAATGGTTATAAAAAGAGATCCAATACATTGATTTCACCTTAATATAAATCATTAATTACACACACACACATGCATGCATATATATATATATATATATATATATATACATATATATATATATATATATATATTCCATTTTTCAGAGACAAGGATATGTAAAATATATTTATCAATAGATAGGAGGATATTTGCTAATATCAGAATAAGATTTAAAGTAAAATCATCGTCACAATGAATTGCAAATGACAACAAATGACATAACAATATCGTAAGATCGGGATACGCAAGCGACTTTGAAGTGTTACTCAACTCAGTATTCATCTCTACTTTTCTCTTACTATTCCATTATATATACACTTACGGGTAATCTCTCAAGTCAAGGTGATTATAAATGGATAGCATTTCAGTAAATTCCAGGTAAATATCAATGTACCATTCTGCTTTTTCTTTATTAAATGACGTCATCAATCATTTCTTCATACAAGATATTCTACCTTACAGGCAGAGAGAACTACAATATTTAATCGTTGTGATTACTTCAGCAGAGCTATCCAAAATAAAAAGAAGGTCGTTAACGTGAACGATATTTTCCAAAGCAATAGGAATATTTTTAAAGAGATTCAGCAATCGCCGCATGCAAAGGCCAGAATGACAACCTAAACTTCTATGCAAGTTTAAGACAGACATCGAACACATATTCAGTTATACACTGGATAAAATGACCTCTGATGGTAAAGGTTTTCTGTGTCGAAAATGTGATGTCCATTGATAGGCAAAGATAAAATATGATTATGACCCTTTTGAAAACGATCGACACTATTCACATGATATTCAACGTTTGTGTATGTTTCCTTTTGCTTTAATAAATATTTTTCATTTACTTTTTAATATCTTATTGTTAATTTATTAGCTTTCTTATTTTTCGTATTATTTCTTTTTTATAATTCTCTCTATTACCAGATTCTCCCTCCCCTTCTTTAGCTCATAAAAAATACACTTCTTTCTCATTTTTTTTATTATATTTATTTCGTCACATCTTCCTGCCAGTCCTATGTCTGTTGTTGCTATCTTTCTAATTCGGCTATAAATTATTCATCACGTTCCTCACATATTTTCATTTTCTTATTTGTCATTTTTAAATAAAATAGCTACCTCCCGTTTTACTTTGTCCTCTTCCTCTTTTTCCGTGATTGTTCTCTGTTGTTTTTCTAATCATTTTGTTTTTCCTTGATTGTGTTTACATTCTATATCTTCACATATACTTATTTTGACATACTTACGTTTTTGTAACTCTTCCAATTTCCTTCCCTGTGTGTTCTACTTTTACTTTTCAATCAACTTCTATGCTTGTTTCTATATTCTTTTTAATCGGTTATGTTTACTTATTAACAACGTGTTATTATCCGCACATATTCTTATAGTTCCTTTGTACACAGTGTTCTTTTCACCATACTAAAATCTTCTTACAGAAACCTACTTTTCTTTCTATGCATTCAGACTTAACCATGATCACATTAATGTCGTTGTTTCTATCTTTGTTAAGATTGATTCTTTTGCTTAAAGGCTCCAATTTGTGCTTCACTGACTTCCAATTGTCTGATTTCCAAACGCACCGCAAATTGAATAATTTGTAGCAATGTTACAATCTTACTATACAGACAAAACCGCAACCTTACAAAACCGACAGTTTCATTAAAAATGTGATTACACCGGTAATTTAAACTAACTACGAATATGAAAACGCGGTATACATTGCAGTTACTGCGAATTGATTTTTTCGGTATGTACGTCATGAAAGATTAATTTCTTTACATTATATGAATGGTGGGTGTTGGCACATATGTAATGCACAGTAAATGTGGTTGTTTATATATAAATGCCATAAACCCCTGGCCGGTGCGGATTATTACCAAATCAAGAATAAAATTAGTTCTAATGTCCGTTTTTCATAGGGTTTATTTGATCTAGACATGTTTAAACATATACACGGAGAGGCTATAGCATGAATGTGGCATCCACGTATAACAACCACATTGTTGATTTTAATGGTGGTAAGACTAAGTGCATTATCTAAGAATATTCCATTTTTACATTTGTCACTACGGGAAACAATGGTGATTTTATAACTGGACCTTATTCCTGGAGATATATCTCAGATCCCATCCCGAGTATGTAGCTCTTATACAAACGGTTAACAACTCTATTACATTGTCATTTGATATAAACGTGTGTTCTTTAAGTGAAGTATATGGGGTCAAATTATTTCGTACCACTGTCAGAGTCTCAACAGTGGGTACGTTTGTGAACATATCACTACATATAGATTCAATATGTGTTTGGAATGAATAGGAGCATTGATGATTTCTTCCACGAAGTAGGAGGAATTCTCGAAGTACGATGCATATAAGCCTATAATCGTGGTGATTATATCTACCAGGCATCAGCTCAATGGGTATCGTGCTGAACTCCGTGCGCTGACAATTGGCTTTAATAAAATGCCATCGTTATCAATTTTCGAAAGGCAATATAGACGTGGTAATTGCTGTAAGTCTGGACTAGTTGTCTGTATTTTGCTGATGGTATTAGGTTCTTTTACTTAGTAAGGTATGTGACAGCTACCGTTCTGTTTTCAAATTCGGATCTTTTTAATTTAAAAGAGCCATCATATTCTATTATATCTGCAAATTTTCTAGAATATTCTGTTCTATGAATTACCACTGAATCATTGTCTTTGTTTGGTTGTAGTGTTATGCTATTGACACTGAGAATTGACTTGATGGTCAGCACTTCTTCCTTTGAGATGTTTGGTTTTAAAAGCTTTGAATTCTTTCCCGCTTGTCTCCCTGTTCAAATTCGATAATTTTCTTGCGCCTTAGATTTATTCAGGTCTACATCCTTTATTGGAGCTCTCCTATTCTAATACGAAATATGCTTTGTTTTACAATGTTTTTTTTTAGATGGAGTTAGTTGGCGTTTGCATTTACTAACAATGCCCCCAATTATTGAATGATGGGCATGAATCTTTAAGTTCTAAGCTTTTACATTTTTCATTTTTTTTTTATTTGGCGAGATTAACCTCCTAAAATTCATTCTTTTCAAAAAAGGGAGTTGTCGTTTGGTATTTTTATCTGTAATGGATGTTTCTTCAATTAGTTGTTGTAGATTCTTCCTCGGACGAGCCCTATGTGGTTAGCTATCGCTTGTGTTCTCCTGGAACTGACTGGTGGTTTCAATGTAAATCCTAGTGGCACTTTTATGAGATCACAGCATCGTCATAAAAATGTGAGATGGTTAGTCAGTCTTGCTAGTTTTTGGTGTGTTTCTGGATATATTTCTATGTTTTTGTTATTTCCAGCTTGTACCAAATTAGTATTACGTTTGTGCATTCTGGAAACAGGATTTTTTATTTAGTAAAATGCATTCAAAATTTGAACAGATAGATTCCCATGTATTTTTTGATGATAATAGAACATAGTACTTTATATCGGTAATGTGTTATAATAATTGCACTGGACATGTCAGCGACCCACCCTAAATGAGAAACTGACACTTTTCTACTTTAACTTGAAAAATGAGTCAATCATTAGGTTTAAATTACTCTTTGGGATTCATATAAAACACACCTTATTTCTCTAAAATTGATTATTGAACCTGAAGACGTATTGGCAAAAGTAAATGACTCTGAGTTACGAGGTCAAAAAAATAAACACATTATTCACATTGAATCATATGGCTTGATAAATGTAGTCTTAATTTCATATAAAATACTGTTTTACTCTGACAAGTAGCATATTAGTTACCAATCTACTGATATCGTCAAACTAGATTACTTGGATTTGTTTTTGTATGTGCCTTCACATTATCGTCCTCATTAACACGCTCTTACATTGTACATGTGCATCGAATGCTATTATTGTCTCATTTTTTTTTTTAAATTCATCTATTGGATATTCTGTATATGCATTTTAGTATAGCAATACGAGTAATCATATGCGTATATTATCCGTTTATGGAGGTTACACACTTTATACACAATTACAAGTCAAGAATAAACAAAAGCTCAAAATTACAAGTAAAATTTATATCTTCATTGGTTTCAAATCATCCATTCTTAAATATGGCAAGATTAAAAGTAATTAAAACGCGTAAACTGCAATAGAAAACTTAAACTTATTACTTACACGATGAATTATGTAGAAAAAACTAAAATGTATGTCACATTAAATTGAATACGATCATAGCATTTATACTCGAAGTTTAATAGAATGTATTGATATTTTATTTATGTACGTATATATGATTCATAATGTATATATACCTATATATAATATATATATATATATATATATATATATATATATATATATATATATACATATACTCGCATATGTATAGACTCTCTGCGTCTTTGCCCTATCTTTCTCTTTCTATTTATATATGTCTCTTCTTTATATATATGTATATGCCTCTATTTCTATACATATATATGTATCTCTCTCATATATATATTTCTATATATATATGTATATATATATCCTCTCTCTCTCACTCTCTCTCGCTCTCTCTCTCTCTATGTATATATATATATATATATATATATATATATATATATATTTGTAATACCAATGAAGCTGTGGGTCAGAATAATTTATTCCTTAAGCATAAGGAAATATATTTACCATTCCTAGTCACTTTCTAACAATTGTGATTTTAGTTTTTTCTATCTATGGACGTGGGATAGAAATACTCTCGGTAGAAAAAACACAATTGCAATTCTAAGATAAATCCATAATTGTGTTCATAAAAACAGATATGGAATTTCACCTGCACTTCACTGTAAGTATAAATTATGATTTTAAGCAAGCGCCTCGTCAGAGTTAACTGCAAAAACGAACTAAGGAATTAACACACTTACCCTCACTGAGCGGGATATTCATGCGACGTTGATGCGTTTTTGAAGTTAATCCTCTTCTTTAAACTTTATTTTTCGATGAAGTCATCATCAATGTACATACTGTTACAAGTAATCCTCTCAATTCCAAATGGGTATGAACGAGGTGCATTTCATGAATTCCAGTTATCAGCCAAGGTTACTCTGTTTTTTTCATAATAAAATCGCATTATTTGCTCAGGCACGTTAACAAAACTCAGACTCGGTCAAAAGACTGCGACCTTTTTCAGATACAGTCAAATAACTAAAGAGTTGACACAAAAAATGATAGTTATAATTTCTCCATAGACACCATATAAAAAAGAGATTATTTTCCAAGTACAATGCATTTTTGAAATGAGGGCCACGAACTAAGCAAGAGTGAAATTTTGGCAGATATCCAGAAGGTTATACTTGTGAAGACAAGCGAGAACAATCAAATACGTTCATGCAAATTAAAGACAGATATCACATACATATCCGTTAATGTAATTAATGAACTGTCTTGTTGTGACAAAAATCTGTGGATAAAAAAAACCCTGACGTACTTTCATAGATGTTGTATAGGCAAAAAAATGATTATGACCTCTCTGAAACTATCTGTTCTATTCACACTTTAATTCTGTTACTTTACTTAATTGATTATTTCAATTTTGAAATGGATTATTGTAAATATATAAGCGTCCTTTTTTCTTTTTTATTATTTTCGTTTTTCTAACTTTCTTTAGAACTGACTTCTCTCGCCCCTTTTTAAGCCGATGTGACTACTCTTCTTTCCTGTTATTCTTTATTAATTTTCTCGTTTTATTATATATTTTCATCTTTGTCGAATATCTCCACTATTTATATTTCTAATTTTGGTAAGTATATTATATAGTATGCCTGTGACACCAGCATATTCTTTTTAGTGTTTTGGCACTTGAGTGGGTATCCGTTAATATCTTATATATATATATATATATATATATATATATATATATATATATATATATATATATATATATACTTACTCAACCGAGAGCCAGATTCGTTTACATATATATATATATATATATATATATATATATATATATATATATATATGTGTGTGTGTGTGTGTGTGTGTGTGTGTGTGTGTGTGGGGGGGTGTGGGTGGGTGTGTGTATGCATATAAACGGATGTGGCTCTCGGTTAAGTAAGTGCCTCTAACTGTGTCGGATATATGCCCGAAAGTCAAAATAATGAAAATAATATATTGTAACAGCCTTATTTATTAATCATCATATATGTTTCATTTTTGTTGGATTTTCTAATTTGCCAGTTATAATCTTGAAATATTATCTCTGGTTTGACTTCGTCCTCGGATTCTTTTCTGTTTCGTTCTTATTTTTTTTTACAATTTTCTCGTCTTTGTTTTCTTCTACTTCTTTGTCTGCTTTTCCCCTCTTTTCTTCTCCCTTGATTTCTTTATCATGGCAGATCTTCACCTATATATATATATATATATATATATATATATATATATATATATATATATATATATATATATATATATCTTTCTAAACAAACACAATATAAGGAATACCCGAAAAGACTAAAACGAAAAATCACAATACTAAAATCCAAGAATCCAAAAAATAAATATAAAAATAGAATGAAAGCACCCCTACTCTTATTTCAGGAGAGCTAGCCCCCCCTCCCCACACATACACATTAGTAACGAACTCGGATCACAGCCGCCTTCCTAAGGAAGCAAATAACCCCAAAATACTATAAAACAATATACACATTCCCAAACCAATAAAAGCAAACACACACACGCACACACACGCGCACACACACACACAAATACTAACGCACACACATACACACACACCCTACCCCACCCTAAAGGAAAAGAAAACACATTAGGAGAAAGAGATAGCGACTACAGCCAGGTCAATGGTCTCCCTCACAAGTCCAATAAAAGAGTAATAAAAATTGAGCATGCCAATGGATAATAAACACTTACAAGCGTCCATCCCTCGGAAATTCTTCAAATTAACTACGAAAATCGCCATTTTTACATCTCCAACACATTTGAAAATAATTTCTGACGAGGGCGCATCACAGAACGTCTGAAACGAGCGTAAAAACGATTTCAATGACTTAAAAACATTATTACAATGATCCAACCATAATTCTCAATGAAAAACCAAGACCCGGAATAATAAAATAATGTTAAAAAATACACATTGTTGGTGACTACTCCCTTATATATATATATATATATAAATATAAAATATTTATATATATATATTATATGATACTATTTTATATTACTTATTTTAATTTTTTCCAATTTCCTTGTCCCAGTCATTTCTTATATAATACTGCTTTAACTTTATTATACATGAAATATTTTTTGGGGGGTTGTATAATATGAACGTTCTCTTTTAATCGTATTCATTTACTTATACACTTATAAGTACTATAAAAATGGAAAGATAATAGAAGAAAAACAATTCTCCTCGCATATTTGTTTTTACAAGGAAGTCACAACTTTCCAAGGCCAGGAGGCCACTGGAGAATAAGAGCTATTGCGTCTACAGTGATCAATGGGATAATATCGTAGTAATCGCTAGTAATGGAGATCTGATAAAGTGTCTTACTTAACAGGAACTTGTTTATTTGGAACTTGAAGACATCCAAGTCGTAGTCAGGTGTGAAACAAGCAAAAGGAAAATAGTTCCACAGGTGTGCACTTCTAAGAAAAAAAGCTTTGTTCATGGAATCTACGATTTGATTCTTATAGTTCCTTAGTATTACATTGATTTTATTACACTATATTTAAATTCTCTCTTAATCCCATACCTTTTTGGACTATCCATTCGAATATCATCACACCCACGTTACTGTTGTTGTCTCCATCTAAGGTTCGATTAATCCTTAGCTTGAAGCGTCCTATTTTTGCTTCACTGACTTCCAATTTTCTGATTTCCAACCACATTGTAAATCGAATTACTAACTAAGGAAACAAATCCTCAATATTGCTAATACGACATTCATTAAACATCCGTGATAACCCAAGTACGTTTCACTGCCTACGTATAGGAATTTTTACACTAAATTCCAAACATAGTAAACATTTTGATATACAATCGTCCTGCTTTCAGAGTTAATTGACATTAAGCCTGTTTTATCTCCCGCCTGAACACCAACTCGCAAATATGTATCATTAGTAAATAAATGTTTACATACTGTATTTGTAGCTTCATTTTTATAACAAGTATTTTTTTCTTTTCACTGACTGTTGTTTCTTTTCTCGCTCGTTACCATATTATAAATGTCGAATAAATATAATTTCTCCCAAAATGTTGATCGGCCTTTAAATTAATTTATGCAACCTATATTTGAGGCAGTCATAATACTTATGCACATTTTGTTTTATTTACAGAACACGACATTTGTTGTCACATCGATAGGCGGTACGATTAAGAGTTAAGTATTTGATCTCCTAATAATTGCATGTGTTTATTACCAGTAAATTAATAATCATCCACATATGAGTCGCTGTATAAAAATACGTACAAGAGGATAAAAGCCTTGTATGCTCTATAAAGCTAAGTGTGTATTCCTGATAGTATTTGGCTTGCAGGTGTATACGCTGTATATATATATATATATATATATATATATATATATGTATATATATACGTATATATACATATATATACATATATATGCATATATATACATATATATATACATATATATATATATATATATATATATATATATATGCCCAAAAGAAGCGTGCGGTAATATGTAAATATGTGTGAAATAATACGTATTTTATGTGTAGAAACGCAATAATAACAGGCTAGCAGCAGTTATATGCAAAGGATTGGGCCACTGTGCGGTTTTGCGTTAGAGATGCAATCACAGAAAACACGTGTTCGTAGAAGCAGTGTTCGGAGGATTGATATGAAGAAGTGACGAGAGAAGCACGTGTTCGAGACGTGTGAGTGACGTAACAGCGGAAAGAAAAAAATCACATGCGAAAGGAGAAACAAACTGTCTTAATACTTAGAAAAAATGTGTTGTTGTAAACTTAGATATAAAGGCTTCTGTTAAATATATATAACGATATATGCACATATTTATAGTATCGTTTCGTTGTACCAAATCATTAAGCTATTTGGCTTCCGTAATGTTAATAAACAATGTTCAAACGTCTATGCTCCGTTTGTTTACAAACTTAGATGACAGCGTGTATTATCACTTCGCAATATGCTCAACTTAGTCTAGGGATCATTACAGTGATAAGTATTTGCAGCTATTCAGATTGAAAACTTTAACAATGTTCAAATAAAGTCTTAGCATTTACACCATACTATGTTTATTTTATCACATCCTAATAGTAATCAAGGCTCGGCTACACAATTAAATAACTCAAGCGATGATTAACACGTGACGGGAAATTAACGATGTTCAAATAATCATAACCGCGGTTAGACAAGCAGCTACCTCAAGCCAGGATTGAAACTCGACCGCATAGACGTCAGTTGGCGTTTCTAACTGTCATGCCATTCTGCTGCTGCCATTAGAAGCGTGTGAATTAATGGCGCTAAACATTTTCAAATAGCATAGGTTTAATTTGTTTACATAAAGAGCATCGGTTAATACGCTAATGTCAGTTTTGCTTATCACTTCCCAATATGCTCCACCCAAGATAGGGAGCCTCATAATCAGTCATATGCAGTACTGTTTCAAAAAGTAAAAAGAAAGAACATAAAATAATTGGTTAGATATAAATTCACAAAAATCATTAATCTGAGAACTTTATTATTTTATAAAAATAGGTTTATGTTTTATAGTAATTTACATTTTCTGATTGAAAGTAAAATATCATTTATTCTATATTTAATTACATTTTAAATTGCGTGTTACAAATTAGTTTGAAAATAACGTGGTGTAATTGAAAATTGAGAGTTACATTGAATTTATAATTAAAGAGAAAGTAGTCTTCTTAACTTTAAATTAGAGATAAATACATATACAAATCTAGATTTGTGCATGCATGTGCGTGGATTGTGTATATACATGCACATTTTTATGTTCGCTGTGTGCTTTCGATTATACGAATTTTACCATATGCCTCGTATCATAATTTACAAACTAATTATAGGATACCGTTTAACTTAAAAAAACAACATATTTTAAAAATGTATTTATATGAATATATATATATATATATATATATATATATATTCATATATATACATATATATATTTGCACATAGATTCATATATATACATATATGTTCATATATATATACATGCATATATATATGTATATATAGATATATAACAAAAAGTTTATATCGCTTTAAAAATTTAAGCTAGCGAAATAAAAACGTTTTTAAGTTGTAATGTCACGAAAACAGTAACAAGAAGAAAAGATCTTAAAATACAAAAGGAATACAAAACCGTGCATCAAGCGGGGAGTCAATCATCGTAAAACAAACCACTGCGAATGCTATTGCAAGGCCCACTTTCTCCGGACCAAAAGGTAAGCAATTTATTTATTTAACTTCTGAAATCTGATTGTCTTAATGCCGCTAACAGTTGTACATTGCATCAATTTTTTTCTTATTTCAGCTATGACTTTAATTCTGAACATTTTAATTGTACCCAATTTTGTAGTTTTTAAATCCTTTCTAGTAAAATTTGCGGTTATACGCCAGTACTGTTTCACTTTCTCTTATATCTAAATTGACCCCCTCAAAAAAACGTCATTCACGAAAACGTGAATTTTCCAAATTAAACTAAACTAGAAATACACGACTTTCTCTCTGCAGTATTCATTATTTTATTTAGTTTAAGCTTAATACGTATCCCAGTCTTTATTACTTTTAACGAGGGTTTACATTAATTTGTCTAATCTAAATTAATACCAAATAATCCGACTTCTCAAATTGATAAGACCCATTATCGTATTATAAGTATAATGTAAAGCTGACCTTAACCCTAGAAACGAGAAAATTCTAACTCTAGATTTAGATGAAGCCAGAAAGTGGGGAATGCAAGTAAAGAAGAATACAGAATCATACAGATATGGCTAACGGGCTTTTACAATAGAGAGTAGAAGAACTTTAATTAAGTAGTATACTTAATATGTACGATTCGTACATACTAACATATGCCAATCTTACCACCTATATAAAATCGGCTATACTGGATCCTCGTATTGTAAATCTCTTAAATATTATATCACCACTAAAACATTTTCTGAATAGATACAATCTTCCCTATCAGCTGAACATCCAGTGATCATACATATAATCTTTGTCTAATTCCGTATATCATTTTGAATCTTACCTTAAACTGTCACCCTATCCTTATTCTAAGATGAACACATAATACTCTATTTAAATACTTAAAAAAAGAAAAGTATACAGCAGCAGTAACAATATCAGCCTCCCTTTAGGTCCTTTTGAGACAGGCTCGAGGTGCAGTAAACTCCACCCGATTGCCAACAGAAGAAGAAGAAACATCCCCTTTTTTGGGCATAGGCAGCCTGGTGAAGATTTGAGTGACAGCGATCCCGGCATCCTGATTGGCCAAAGGGCCGAATGAGAGAAAGAGAAGAAGATATAGCTCCACTCCCACAATATAAGCAGCGAGTTTTGAGAGACTGAGACACAGAGACCGACAGACACGGAGTGACATCTGCTCCCCTGAGCTCGAACGAGCGAAAAAGCACCTCATCGATTGACCTGCCGACGTAGCCATTTAGTCTTTATCGAAAACGAAATAACTTTGTAGTTAACAAACGGCCAGTCCCTAACTTAATAGTGAAATACGAAACGACGATTGTAACCTTTTATGAATAACAAGGAATTTTGAATCACAAAAAAAAAAAAACAAGTGTCGACTTGTCTTTTTTTAGTTTGTTTGGCATGCTTGCAGAAACGCTCGACGAGTCTCTTTCAGGTACTGGCCGCTGACATTCTCATCAGAAGACACGAGGATCAACAATCGGGGAACATCCACCACTAGACGACACGCGGGTGACCTAAGTGTTACACTTTGTGCTTGGCCTAAATTAAGGACTAGACGAAAGCACGATACTATGTACCTATGACTTCCCTCAAAACCGTAAAAATACCCTGCTAGTATGTTGCGTAAAGCCAATTATATCCTATAGATACTTACCTTGGCATGTTTATTTTTTTTTATTTTTTCTAAACTCTACCCAAAACTATATGTGCTCACGTGTAATTAACCTTACTCTCCTGATCACAAACCAACTGCTCTATTTCCCAAACTGACATTAAATCTAACCCAATGAACGTAACTCAGAGTGGCTCATAGCTCCAAACCCTTAAACCTTAGTAGACTGACTTTTCCTTAATCACCACTCTCTATAGTCAGCACAAGGGGAAAACAAATGAATACATATATAAGGAAATAGCAGAAACACTAGAGGATGAGCTCCAATCTGCCGTAGAATGGGGACAAAAATGGAAGGTCATATTAAATACTGTCAATACTAAGCTTGTTTCCTTCAATCATTACAAGAAACCTTCTCGACCAGCAATAGAAATGACCATGAACACATTAACCGAAAGTATTTCGTTTAAACGCCTTGGCGTAATGTTTACAGGGGGCATTGATTGGGTTACATACATTGAGAGAATTGTCAAGGCTGCTGCGAAGAAGGCGGGCGGTATTTATTTGCTCCCCCACCGAGCAAATACGGCACAAGACCGATTTTTAATGTGAGGAGTGAAGGGGAAATAGAGACCAGCTCCCCGGGGAGTAGAGGAGCGTGATAGTGACAATTGGTGTGAAGGGTTTCCCCTGCATTGACCAAGGTCTTATATGTGGGGTCACCCCTACATAGAGTATTTGCTTGCAGTATCTGCCTGAACAGATACTACACTTTCATCTAAGTCCGAAAGCCACGGATGTTCGTCTTCTTGCGAAGATTTATTTAGCCTTTCGGCCCCGGCCTTGGCATTATCTACTGCCAAGACCTTATTTGATGTCCGAATAGCTTTTGTATATATATATATATATATATATATATATATATATATATATATATGTATATATATATGTATATATATATAAATATATATATGCATATATATATATGTATATATATGAATGTATATATATATATGTATATATATATATAATGTTAAAATCCAAGTATGCTTCTAGGATAGTGATTTAAAGGTTATGAGAGTTTTTGAAGTATGAAAAACGATGTTACTTTTTGTATTTAATATTTTTATTGTTTTTTGTATATTTCAAGCGGATATATACATATATATATGCGTGTGTATGTGTGTATACACGTACATATATATATATGCATATATATATATATATATATATATATTACAAAAGAAAAATGGGAGCATTACAATAATATTGCTAAGCGTAAAAATGGAAAAGTAAAGAACTAACTGTTAAAACTGGAAAAATATAATAAATTTATAACTCCAAATAATGCGGCATGAACATTGATTATATAATGTTATAACTTGAATTAAAAAAGGAGGTCTTAATGCTGTAATATTTTAAATTATAAATTTATCAATTACTTTTCATGCTGGAACTTTTCTATTGTAATCAATGTGTTTCGAGACTTCCAATAAATTCACTTGTACTTTGTTTCATTTCAGTTTAATTTTTTGCTCCATAAACATAATGTAATAACAATGTATGGTACTCATCCGCATTCAATTCCCCCAATTATCACCCATTCATTCTATCAGTTTTTGTTTCACTAGTAACTTTTTTTTGATAGAGTGGTTAATTGGTAGCACCATTAATTGCTGAAGCGACGTGGTTGCCACGGAAACAAATCATAGAAAACGTTGCTCACGTCCTTACGATTTTTTTTAATGTTAATACAACATTAAATTCAGCATAAGTTTTTATTTACCGAAAGAATATTGCAAAATGTTCACATGGCTCAGAAGGTAATATCGAAACTGTAATAATTGTTTTAAATAAAAATAAGTCAGCGGTGAGACTTTAAAGCAGTTTTAAATGACTAAATCTGCCACTTGAACATATATTCAATATATATATATATATATATATATATATATTCAATATATATATATTTTAGTTATGCACAGCCACACACGCACACACACACATGAACACACACATACACACACATAGACACACATATATATGTGTGTGTGTGTGTGTGTAAACGAGTTAATGCGTGTATGCAGATGTTACAAGATGATGAGACAGATAGTGTTAATAGATTAGCGTCAATTGAAGCGTGTCAGTCGAGGTTTGGGAGTTAAATCTTGAGATGTTGAACCAAATAGGGGATTGAAATGTCTTGTTTCTTTTATATAACCGACCACTTTTCGCTAATCAAGTCAATTTGTACCCTCACTCTCATCATCCTATTCACCCCCAATAGTTTCTCGTGCGATCGCCTTTGAAACGTGCCAGGCATAATTAATGCCTTTCCTGGTTAGACTGAAATTTTACTCGAATTCAATCGTAGCAACAATTCGATTAAGTTCGGTGATCATTGACAACACTCAACGTGATTGTCTTCACAAACATGACATGTCTCGGAGTGTCTTCAAGCTCAACAACCACCTGAACGAGACAATTCGGCGAACACGTTTAATTATCCTTTGTCTTCCATATAACAAATTGTATGCTGTCTTCAGTGTGCTTTACAACTGCAGTCTATACGTTCAGTAGCGTTTCTGTATTCTTCAATGGGGATTAATAACTTGTAAAGACTCCAGAACGATGGCCTTTTCTATCGAATAAATGATGTCTCATTAGATCAATCTCCTTACAAAAAATAACAGGTTATTTAAGTCTTAATTATATTATTTTTGCGGAGAAAAAGGTGTAAAAGACTAACTTAGTTAAGAAGAGGTACTGGTTAGTGAACATCTTCTCAGGGTTTCAGGTTACATCTGCATTATGAACGATGCTAATTATAATTAATAATTTACGCTTTCTATCGAATTATAGCTTACAAAATGATCAATTTATTTATATTATTACGATTTTTCGGAATACGATTCCTATATTTAGTGTTATTTACATTAGTTTTTGTTGTTTAAATTTGTACCATTGTTCAGGAGTATATTTTCTATTTCAGGAGTTTTAAGGAAAACCTGTACTCTCACTATCGAAGTGGAGTAATCTTACTGTACAACTCACAGGTATGCATGGAATTTAGACAAGCGGTTGGTTGCTCTTATTTTAGATGTGACTGAGTAGAAGCTCTAAAGTATTCGCGACAGTATTTTACGCGTCACTAGCAATCTGCTCTTCCTCTGCAGATGATTGGGTATTACATCGACAACAGAGTTGTGAAAATAAAAATACGCAGAGTCCAATAAAAATTATCAATTCCTATATTCAAAATTCAGAAGAATAACGTGTTTATATTGTATTATTCGGTACGCATTAGGTATAATTAGTTCAGAGTTCAACAAAATTATTTGTAGTAAAATGTTTAATTACATTTGTCGAAATATAAGAAGTTAATAGAATATATCTAAAGTTTGAGTCAGCGAAATATTTTTGCCGCGTGTACAGCTTTGATGAAGATAGTAACGAAAGTATATCATGACGAGTTAGCTAATAGGTAAAGGGAATTCTAATAATTACCAACATAGAGCGTCCCGCGTGAAATATTAGCTTCAAACCTTCTTGTAAATGTATAAATAATTCGTAAACAATCATAGTAAACGTTTTCATTCAACTGCATCTTCGAAGATATATCTATACACACACACACACACACATATATATATGTATATATGTATGTGTATGTGTGCGTGTGTTTTCATATAATTTCTGACGCTTTATGTGCGTTTCTCTCTCTAATATATATATATATATATATATATATATATATATATATATATATATATATATGCATATACGTACGTACATACTGACACACACCCACACCCACACCCATATATATATGTATATATATATATATATATATATATATATATATATATATATCTGAACATCTGTGCGTGTGTGTCTGATCACTAACAGGCTCTTATATGGTTGACTATTATAGAAAACTGACCACGTATAATGATAGAAGACGTGTCGAGACACATGAATTGGTATGTTTGATCTGGCATAATTATGATTCTTAAAAATTGTGGGATCTGCGTAAGCGCCTGGTTCACAAAATATCGAAATAAAAAATTTAAAAATAAAAAACGTTTACAAGTGTGTTTGATATGGATGTACATAATAATGCTTTGATAAGTATGTTTTAACTTAAATAGGGATGGGGTCTGCATTCGCGCCTGGCCTCCATAGAATGGAGATAGGCACAGATTTTTAATAAAGACTTTTCATATCTATCTGCGTAAGTATACTTTGATAATTATGTTTCAGTTAGAAGAAATATGGTATAATAATATTATTGGGTGTTCGTTCGCGCCTGACCTCCGTAGAATGGAAATATGTTACAAAGTGTAACAAGTTTTTTTTTTTCAATATAAATCCACAGAATGTTGTGATAAGTGTTTTAGTGTAAACAGGTATGGTATAATAAATTATTGGTCCATCTATATTATTTTTACTTTCATCATATTTTGCTTTGGTTTTGATACCCCCAAATACGAAGCTATCTCTTTACAACCCTTCCTTTTCATAACCTATCATACTTATATAAATCAGAGTCCATTTTATGCAGGCTTTTTTTTTAACCCAGCCAACGACAGGTACTTTTGAAAACGTCAACGTTGTTCAAACGTTAAACATTAGATAGTTAACAATACACGGACAAAGTTTTTTTTTCTCTCCCATACAAATAATGTTCATTCGCTTAAAAACTTTTACAAAACTACATATAGAGGATTACAAAGAATTATTTACCAAAATGTCAACAACAAACAACCCACTTACAACAATGCAGCGTTATCATAACACATTCTATTCCGTATTTTGAGGATATTTCATGTGTTTACCATAAAGACATAGCGTTGGACGCTTACTTTAAAAGTGTAACTACCACTTCAACATATATCGCGAATATCTTCTTAGTATAAAACTGTTGCATAACTTTTTAAAAGACCAGAAAATACTAAATACAGATAATTTATGAATACATCTTATTGACAAAGGTTGCACGTATCTGGAGTTCGAAGAAAAGATGGGACTACTATCAGAACATTTAGCATCAATTCTTCACTGTATTACAAGAAATTAAAATGTGTTAATTTGGTAAACATGTGACGATGCTTATTAAACGTCCATGTCAGTCGTAAACCAAACGTGTCCCGACATCAAATAACGGATACGTCAGTAGATAATTTTACTTGCCACATTTTCGCCAACTGAAACTTTAATCATTTTTTTTTCATTATTCCACTTTCAACCCAATGTAAAACAGTGACAAGTTGATGTATCTTTTCAGGGATACTATATCAATTTTTTTCGGGGCAAGATGCCTGTTTACATTACGACGAATATCTGCAGGGCAGTACAGTCCGAGAAGCAGAAACTCCGAAGGGAATTTCACAGTTTCCTAGTTCTAGGGAAGAAACTATTACAGTAGAAGGGGGTTCTTCCGTGTAGGGGTTGGATTTCGCTGCGGCTTGGGTTATCTGAGGGTATTTATATCGAGGAGATACAATGGTCTGTAGTTCGTCGGAGCACCTACTAATAAACTACTTGTAAAACAGGTAGATATATGCAACATTTCGTCGATGGGACAGCGGTGTAAGCCCAGTTGATACGTTTGTGAAGTGTTTTTAGACACTGTCAAGATGGAGAGATTAATAGCAGATGCACCAACCAAAATGTGTCAATAATATTCCATACATGGGCGAATGGTGGCCTTGGAGATGTACTGGGTATTCTCAGTAGTAAGTCACTTTCTAGCACGTTTTGGCAATGGCCTTAATATATCTGTTCAAAACATGTTTCCCGTAAACGTAAAGCCGACGCGTTTGAACGAAGTTCTTTCAGGTAATATATGAGTAGCCATGTCTATTAGTTGTTAAGCAAACATTCTTGAAAAAACGAAGCTCAGTTTTGGTAGTATTAAATGTGCCCATCCATTTTTGTCTCGATTCGACTACGAACTGGAAGTCTTCCTCTAGAGTGTATATTTTTTTCAGGGAGGGCAATTAAAATTATCAGAAATAATAAAATATCGAGCGCTAACGTTCACCCGAATGTATATCATATTGTTTGACGTACGACTATCGAGGTCAAATCGATTCTGCTGTTATTTTTAAAGATTTGATCATGGAAAGTTATCGTCCACTAATAACACTAATAACATATGATCTGATTTTTCTTAGAAGACTATCGTGCCCTAGCATAAAACTTTAGATATATGTATAGCTACTGATCTAGCCTTCCTTGCCTTATCTAGTGTTCAGTGTAGAGTTAGAATACCATGCAGGAGATCAGACTTGCCTATACCGATAGTGTTGCTCGGACACATCTTTAGCTGGTTGGGAAGTGGTCGATGAGAGCGAGATTTATTATGGACTCAAATATGTTTTCGAAAAGAAGAAGGTGGCTTATGTTTAATTTAATTTAATATATCATTTTTGGCTAAAATATTCGTAAACTGGTGCCGCAGAAGCAGTTTGACAGCAGTCATGACAGCAATAATTTGTTAAGGTATTTGTTGAAATATTTGGAGAGGATTGGAGCCACCTCAGCGGAGCATAATTAATAGTCCATCTGGGATAAAATCATGGGCACATGAATTTAAAGTGGATTCTTTTTTGTTATAATAGGATGCATTTAGAGAGGGATGATTATCATATCATTTAGTGTAGTTTCTATCCGCAGATGAAAATATGGAAGGGTGTAATTTGTTCGGTCCAAAGAATAGTTGGAAGCAAAGTGACGGGAAAGCAGATCAGGTTTCCCTGTTTCGGAGAAAACAATTTCAAGACTGTTGGATGGTGATGGAATTGTAATTGTCTGTATTTTTGAGATGAGGTGTTCTCATTGATTGAGATTGTTGGACTAACCTCCTCATCTTGGTTGTTATAGTCACAATGGCCGAGTGGTTCTAGACGTTGTATCAAAGTTTACAGTTACCGAAATGTGCTGAGTTCAATCCTGAACGAAGGCAGTGAAACTTAACATTCAAAACAGAGAAACAGCAACTATGTCGCAGAGCCTAGCTGGAGTCCGAACACGGTACCCCCATAATAATAATAAGGGGTGGGTTCGAGACTTCTAACAAACGGTTCCCCAGTTCGATACAAACCACCTGATAAAGGCCGGAGGGCAAAACGGTCGAAACGGTGTGACTATAACAACCAAGATAAGGAAGTCAGTCCGACAATCTCAATCAACGGTGATGGAATTGTTGATTGCCCATTATTTCCTACACTATTATAGGTAACCAGAAATCACGAGTTTCTAATTTGTGCGCGTCAATGTGATTTTGGTCGTTTCGATATATTTTCTCTTGGCTGTGACTATTTATCTCTTACAAAAACCTAGCTCCTATACACTTTTGTCTATCTGTACTGGATTTATATCGGATAAATTTTCGGTGTGCAAATTGCCTTTAAAGAATGGTAGCTGTGCAAGAAGAAACCCTAATGAAGAAGAGATGTACGCTATCGAACGTATGTGCCGACACTATCTTCAATTGTCGCGCATAATTATGCAGTACTCTCATTTGCCCACTGTTTAGCAGGAAAAGAAACTGTTTTCTTACGGAGAATCTCTAATGTGATCTCTGATGCCATCGTATTCAGCCTTATCAAAGTACATATTGTTTTAAGCAGTGGCTCTTCAACTTTGGGTTTATCATTATCACATCGTTATAATCGTTTTCGAGCCGGCAATGTGTATTTGTTACTCAATCCCGATTAATGAGGTCAGAAATAAACTTTGCTGGTCCTGACCATCTGATAGACATACCTAGAAGGTCACTCCCTGCATCATAGAATGGGATATAGAAAAGATATCGGAGATGCTACGAGCTGTGTTATTTTAGTTAGAGAAATCGAGACGTTAAAGTTATTAGGTACATATATTCTGCGCTAGTGTCAAGTATAGGTGATACAGCTATACTATAAGAGAGGTGATTTATAACAGTAGAGTCTCGTCTAAGGTAAACGCGAGAGAGAAAGTATTTGTAGCTTATGTTGAAAAATTAAGTAAATGTAAGCTTCAAAGAAGGAGGTTAAACATTGCTCAAGTCTGTGTCTTATGTCAATATCCCAGTGTATAAGATAAATTCAAATTTTACACTATATAAACTTTTGTAAGATTATAAAATAATATTACACGTGTGAGAAGTGATTATAAAACATAAAAAATTCTATGTGTAGTTTATGTGAGAAACTTGTAGTATAAAGCTAAAATATTATCATTCTAAAATCTACAGCTACAATAAAAACGACATCTACGAAAAATTAAAAAAAAAAGTTTCTAGCTACCCACATATTCAGAACAAGAAAAACAGAATGCATTTATCATGGGAATATATTATATATGTGAAGAATTATATCATGGAAAATGGGTATATTTTTAGTATATAAAACTTGTGGCAAACGCAGCACAAAATTGTTGTATTACAGAAAAATGAACGCAAACATCTCATTAGACATACTAAATCGGACGACGAATCAGACTAAACTTTTTTGTAAGTACGTTATACTCGAAATGTTAAATCAAAAAATGTTTTTATAAAAAAAATCACATACGTAGAACGTACATAAAAAAACCGGCTTTGACGAAAACACAACCCGATCGTGCGCTTAAGCAATAAAAATAACAAGGATTTCTATTTTTGTTACCAGTAAACTTCGATGGTAAAAACAAAATATATTAAATAATCAAGTACAAAGAAAAATACGGGCTGAATAAATAGTTTTTACTTTCAGATCGTTCAATAAAATGATGTTTGCCAGAATGCCTAGAAGATAACATCGTATGAAGGGGATGCTAAAGATGAATTAAAAGTAAAAATCCCCGTATTTTAAGTTGTATTGAGAGACTTACGTATATAAAGACACATTTAACGCTGGGCATATTAAAAGCAGAAACTTTCATTCACTACATTAGACAACGTATAAGAAGAACTAAACAGAATAGATAAAGCGCACAAATTATCGTTTTGGGTTTAACAAATTACTAACGCCGACTGCCTACATATTGGAAAAAATAAAGAAGACACTTGCCTGCGATGATGTTTCTATGGCATCAATTCTTAATAAACTCCTAAACTTCTTCCCGTTTTATGCATATATCAACGTTCTGCACTCAATTTAATGTTGTTTTCCACTTTAATATAGTGCATGCAGTACAATTTGTCTAGTTTACTAATTCATCGAGTGTATGCTAGGGTTTCTACTTTTTCAATGAACCAATGTTTTTTTTTTATCCGTATTAATGTACCTGCTGTATTTCTCAAAGCACACACATTGCCTTTATTTGTAGATCAGAGTCATCTTTTTCTTCGTATTCTTCAACTTTCTTCCAATCTAGAGTTCACCTGATTTATTACCGAGTTTGATTCGGCTATTTCATTTCCGCAATCTCATATTAATTTTAAATGGATACCTTTCAAAACAGCGTGTAATTCGGCCAGATTAATAGGATAATAATCATTTAAAATAACCGCCTGCTTGTCGCACCCATCACGCAACCTGATAATGGCCTACCAATTTGAACAGGATAAAATTAAATGGTTGTTTTTTAATTTCTCTTCCTATTTTAAGGATCTCGTTGACTCGTCTGACAATACGCTCTCCTATAATCTTTTCGTTAGCTTAAGCCTCATTGCTGTGTTCCGCCTACAGATTATGACAGTTTTGCTATCAGCCAAAATTGTCCAAATGTTATACAACCTATTTTGTCGGTATCTTCGTTTCAACTGGTATTCTGTCGTCTATATACGAGTCAGTTGCCTCTTTTATTTTGTTTTCTAATTTCAACGTGTTTTGAAACAGCTTTTATAAGCGTCAGTAGTGAAACATTAAGTCCAAATTCAAGCCGTGTTCGGAAATAAGTTTGTTTTTATATAGCAAACCAACTGGTATTGTCATAGTTTATTCGCCACATGTAGCTGCAAGTAAACAGATTTAATATCCATAATCTCAATTGCTCGAGTTAACCGTCTCAATATCCTCATAATTTCATAA
This sequence comes from Euprymna scolopes, assembly GCF_053919585.1. Lineage (NCBI taxonomy): Eukaryota > Metazoa > Mollusca > Cephalopoda > Sepiida > Sepiolidae > Euprymna > Euprymna scolopes. The sequence goes on from NC_136519.1 coordinate 39,013,443, forward strand.
CACTTATTTATTTTATTGCTTCATTGATGACACTGCAAAAACGGTTCAATTCACTGAATATTCACACTGACGAGATGTTCTCTTGTGTGGCTTGGACCACTGCCATAAATGATCAAAAACGTTCTCTTCATTTCTACGGAAAAAAGAATACGTTCTACTATCACACTTGCTTACTCATCCCATAATCTGACGTTTTCGATTAATGTATAGAATATGTCAGTCTATTCCGTAAAACTAGAGTATTTTCCTTCTATATCCATTTTACCATCAATTTTTTCCATCGAAATTTGAATCAAAGTATTTAATCTTATTTTTCCAACCATTCGGTTGATGGGCAGATATAAAACATTATACAGGGGTAGACTTTATTTCAACTTTCTTTGCAGTAATATTTCCGATGGCATTAATTACATAAATTCCAATTATGACTTCAACTCCCTCAATAATGTGACTCATGAATATCGGCTTCATTTTTACTCCTAATCCTTGCATTTTTATCGTCACTTTTCTGGCCGTCTTTACATTGTAATATCTCTCTCATAAACTGTCACCGCATTCACTCATGAGTTTTCATTTGATTACAGTAGTCAGCCACTCAGTACCAACATGTGCACTCATTACCACTTTATGTTGCACCAACACTTGTATTAGCTTTAGTTTGGTGACGAGGTAGCTTCTAGCTATTTTCCCGTTTCCCTGAGTCTTTGGACAATATCTTGTAATCTAACCAAACATTCCACAAGTGTAAGACTTTTCTCTTGGTACCTCCTAAGCGTGTTTACAGAAAAAAAACTTAACTGGAATAAATATATTGAGAGCATTGCCAAGGCTGCTGCGAAAAAGGTGGGCTCTTTCTACCATGCTATAAAAGTACTTACGCCTAAAAGTATCCTGTACCTCTATAAAGCCACCATTCGCACATGTATGGAACACTGTTGCCACGTTTGGGCTGGTACATCTGCTACTTGTCTCTCACTCCTTGACAGGGTTCAAAAGAGAGTCGCCAACCTGAAAGATCCTGAACTGTCATCTAAGCTTCATCCTCTGTCTAATCGATCATCATCATATCTTATCGCAATAGAAATTAACCCATCACCTGGCGGTGCAATTTGCCTCCTTAAGGCATTGGTTTGAGCAATGAGAAGCCAATCAGCAGTGTTCCCTTAGGTGGTGTATCGTTTGTACCTCTCGATGTTCAATTGATGAAATGTTGCATCCCTCTGCCTGTTCTACGTTATTTAATGGCCAATGCTCTAACGACCTGCAAGCACTTGCACTCTCCTCGACATGAATACCCCCGACAAACCCGACAAGCAGCTAAATACCCCTCCTTCACAGTAGAGATTCCTAGGTGTAAGAAAACATTCTACTATAATAGTCTCTTCCCAATAACTTCTAGACTTTGAAACCCCGTTTCGGTATTCTGCTTCCCCAACTGTAATGACATGCAGAAGTTCAAGTGTAATGTTAACATACATCTTGCTACGCATCTTCCATTATAATACCCCTGGCACTTATGTCCCTGATAGTAGACCCCTATTTCAAACTGGCACTGTGCATTGTTTGGGGTGAAAATTGAATAAAATGTGCGGTCTTCTACATCCGGCCCACTGAATAATTCTTAATTACTTATGTAAATGTATATTGTTTGTTGTATTCATTGTTTCTGTTCCAGTCGCTCGAATTCTGTTGCTAACTAAAAGTCGTGCAGTTGGTATTTTCTAGTGTCAATATTATTAATAGGATGTAACTCTTCTAATGCTACGAATACAATGTATGGCAATTCCGTAATAAAAACAGTCTTGTCTCTATAATGCAGCAATTGTGCTAAATATCCTGTTGGTCCAGTCAATCGTTTGGTTGTATTGGCGTAAACGCTAACGGACTATTCAGTCGACTTTCATCGTTTTAGCTTTTCATATCCTTTAAAAACCTTTCGATATATGCTGTCATTACTCCCATTTCTGTTTGTTCCGCATCAAATTCGTCTTTTATGAGACAGAGATAGAGAGCCAGGACATCTTTATGGAGAAAAGAGAGGAAGAAAACTCGCACGGGCTTGCACTTTATGTAGCTTATCGACCAAGTGTACATTTTTCATCCACGCGACAATATCACCTTTTTTACATAGATGTTGACTCGCATTCTTTCCCGGTCACATTAGCCCTAATTCCATGATCTCCTTAGGACGAAAAAGCTTATGATTACAGCAAACATGTGTTAACACCTCTACACTTCCAAGTAAAAATTACCGGAGTTAAATTAGACAAATTGTTGTCAAAATTCACAGAGCTTCCAATATCTGTTTACTCCATAAATTGATGCTCTCTTATCAAAAACACCAATTTAATAATATGCTGCCAAAAATTAAATTCCAAAACACGAGGCACGGTGTACATGACTAGATACGCCAACGTGAATATCCAAAATAAACCCGGTCTCTGAAAAATCAGGAGTTTTATTTAAAACCCGAAAGTATCTCATGTCCATATAAAGTGATAATATCGCAAGTATATGGAAGAGTAAAGACAACTATTCTCATTTCTTGTTTGGTCATTTATTTTTATCATACGGAAGTCTACAGGCTGAAAAAAGGTATACACTTACTTTAAAAGCGGTTAATCACAGAGGATATAGATATCTCTATTGTGTAACTATTATGAGGTGTTCATAAAGAATATGCATAGGTACCCCCGCCTGCAATTAAACGAATTATCTACGACAGTACTTTTCTTATAATTTCCAAATATGAATTGCTTCCTTAAAATTAATGGTTCAACTACGGTTGCTAAGATTATTTGATTAATGCATCAACATCTTATTATATGCTTAATTGTATCCTCATTAAGAGTTTCGTTCCCTTACTAATTGAGTTCTCATCACGGAGATATCATGAGAAATATCGTTGTTGCAATTAATTAGAATTAATACGATTTTCGTGTTTTGTCGTCTATAACTAACGCCTATCTACTTGTGGATTTGGTGATATTCACAAAGTATCATCAAAAGCCTCACTACATTAATGTCAACTACATTAGATATACTCTTTTACTTTGAATTTTTTTTTATTCAAGATTGAAAAATGCATGACATCGCCGTATGATGAATATACCACTTAAAAACTTTGTATCGTATTATTAGAAAGTAAGTTCGTTGTAATAATATTCGTCTCTTAAATGTAATTTTCACATTCATCTTGAAAGATATAAATAAACTTTTTAATTTGTTTCTAACAATCTCAGCTCTCTGAACTTTTCTCATGCAGAAAATCGCAGAAGAATTAATAAGATGTTTATATACAAACATATACACTGGACCAAGTATATTTGTTTATGATCGAACACATATTTATATTATTAATTTAAATTAGTGTTACACACTTTCACTTTTGAGTAAACAAGTATTTTTGTGTTACTACGTGATAGTCAAATAATTAGTACATACAAAATACACAGCAGTAAGAGCCATTACTTTCATACGAATTAGAATTTTGGTGTGAACTGTTACTTCCTTGAAATGAAAAAGTTACTATCATAGGGTGAGCCTATCGGGAAGTGATATACAAACTGCCATTATTATTATTAAGCATATTAAGCGATGTTTTTTGTGTAAATAAATCAAGCTTCGGCATTTAGACGATGTCAAAACATCTTTAATTCACTGACCTCACATCAGCAGCCGAATAGGTGATGGGGAAAAAGCCTTCACTGTCATTTCAGCGGTGGGGTTTCGATCCTGTCTTGAAGTAGTGGCCTGCCCAGCCTCTCTGATAAGCTGTGATACAGCGAAAACGTATTGTATGTGGATCACTATATATATATGCACCCACACACAATGCATCTTGTGTGGTATGCATATATAATGCGCTTCCAAATGCCATATTTTTGTTTAAGTCTTGTAATGCCATAAATAACAATAATAAAATACAGTTTTGCATTATTCGAAAAGTAATATAAGTCTATCTCTTTATCAAAAATCCTGAAACATATTTTGCTATCACAAAACAATAGTACGAATCCAAGCAGTTTCCTTTGTATCTAAATAAGTGGCCTTATATTAGCATATATGTGTGTGTTGTTTACAATCTGTAAAAAATTGAAATATGCATATGTAATTCTGGAAGCGGTGTAAAGTAATCGCACCTTTAATAGCCCCGTAAATTTATCTATATACTTTGATAAGATATTGGTACATTGATGGCAATGTTTATTCGTATGACTAATGAAGTGTATTATTTTTTACATTTAAAAACTACTTATTTTCTATCGTCTGTGTTAAGTATTAATTACAATTATTATACACACATTTTTCTTTGATTGCTCTTCAAATGTTTAAAATGGAAGTTACTTACAATAATGTTTACCTGAGCGAAACGTACACAACGTTCATGATAACGTTATAAAATGATTTGACAATAACTAAAAAAGTCAACGTAAGTCTGCTATTTTAGAAAACAGCGTTTCATTTACAGAGTGCATGAAACACCGTAAATAAAATTCAAACAGTTTGAGAAAAAAAAAGCTCATCTTTGATTTTAATCAGGATAAGTTCTATTCGTTGCAGATTAAGACACAAACACATGCACTACTTAAAAAAAAAGTAATGTAATCTTCGTAAACTAACAAGATAAAGAAATGAATATTTTTCGAACCTTTCTTACAAGAGATGTGCTGTGTTCCGATTTACCTGTCATGTTTTACTTTCAAATAATAGATTCTCTATTTCGTCACAATGATTACGTTTCCTTCCTAATCCGCCACTCCTTTAAAACACTTTCACTCAGCATCAAGCATAATGAATTTACTCATCTTTTGTCATCTTATATTAATGTGCCTTTGTTAGTCATTCGATCACATTTCGTATATACAGGGGCGCTCAAAAAGTAAGCCTCTTTCTTACATAATACTCCAATAGATCAGAGCAGATTGCATATTGTATTTGTATGATACCTACTTTTAAGCTATCATGAACTGCAAAATTCCCTTCCCCGTTGTAGATATTCACACTGCGATACTCTAAAAAAGTAAACCTGCTAAGTGCGTGCATCAGAAGCAGAGGCAACAGTGAATTCCTGGCTAAAGTTTTTTTAGAATTGTAGTAACTAGATAATTTTTTAACAGTAAATATCGGCTAGTTTCTAAACAAACAGTGGGTTATATACATAAAATATGCTACTTGCATCTTTATAGATATTGAACTTGTACCATTAAAGTAGAATCATTTACATTTGGAACCGTCTTTATTTTACATAGCGCGCTTCTGAAGTCCATGCACAGTCCTCGTATATAAATAGGAAAATATGAATTTAAAATTTAGTTATTATGTAAAAAAAAAATAATTATGGAGCCCAAAATGGTACTTGTTTATATGGTCCCATTCCCGTTTTCATAGTTTCTCAACGGCACCAAAGGATTAACACTCAGAACGACCCTCGTATATTTAACTTTTCTATAAGGCATGGGTAGAAAAAAGGCATACTCCTTATATGTAATTACGAATGAAGCAGTTGCATATATTCGGTGTCATTCATTGATTTTACGATTGTATACTTAGAAAGCAGAATAATCTGGTAATTTCTAGAGAGTGCCATCATTTTTTTAAATATATATTCTGCTATTAGAAACAGAGCCAATGTATTTTTTTCAATTTAAACGATTCTTTCAAGTGATTTATATTTATATCATGCATATATCCCCCATAATTATAATCGTGATATACGTCAGACTCAACCTGAACTTTAAAATCATGTATCTGTATGTGAATAATTCACTCAAACAATCACACGTATGCACACATATACACACATACTAACACATGCGCTCTCTCTCTCTCTCTCTTTTCTCACTCTTAGTCGGTTTAGTTTAAAGTGAAATATGTACTCTTTCGTAACGTAAGCCTAGTAGATTTCTTTGACTGTTGCGTTAGAATCTGGGCACGTATTTCTCAGTTGACTTAACGGTCGTTCTACATATTTTTTTCATAGGTGTACATTTACCATACTTTCCTTATTTTCCAAATTTCACGATTTACAGCGAGATGTACCGTGCTTTTGATTCATATAAGAATCTTCCTGAGGGCGTTATCCATTATTCGCTCGCACTTCCATTATAAATAGCATCTTCTGCAGAAATTTTTGTGTTGAACTGATTCTAATGCTTTAGCATGAAAAATAGGGTTAGATTTGTCCTACGCGATTCAGATTAAAAAAGAGCAAACTCAGGTATTTATACGTGCTTGTCTAGGGTCGCTGTTTCTCCACGCCGCGTTTCATATATTGCCCTTTGCCGTCCAGTCTGTTTAAGTAACGATTTAATAGTTTTATGTTCGGGAGACACACTATCAGCGTTTGCTGTGTTTTCTGCAACGCTTCATTTAGAGAGGATCGACAATGTTTAGACATACAATCGTTATCTTATTAATGGTTTACTTTATAGAATTATAATTTTAACTTGAGTAATGGGTGATACAGAGGAGCGTATATCGAAGTTATAGTCGCTAAAATTGTCCGTTTTCTACCTAATAGTTATGTATTGGTCGCATGGCGTAAACATTGACAATAATCTTCAAACCTTAGTTTACTCTCGCTCGACAAATGTGACGTCCTTTTTCATTGTGTATTTGTTTTGATTACTCTTCATCTTATCTCAACTTTATGTCAACCGTCTTTTATTAAACACTAGAAACAATTCAGTTCCACAGATAGAGAACTGAATAAAATATTTTTTTAAACCCACGAAAGCATATTGGAATACTACATACACAAAGTCAATCATAACATTCGAGACATAGGTACATTAGCAATTAAAACCTATGTATGTTTTGTAACCGCATGCTGAAATTGAATGATTGTACAAAAATAGGGAACAGCTGCGTGTTTATAAAAATATAAAATTTATTTTACGTTTAACAATGGAGGAGCATATTTTATCCTTAACCCATGCGTTCAGCAAAACTAGTATATATATAGGACTAGTATATTAGACTAACATCAGGAAGGGTATAATCTTTATACACAAGGATGCGTTTCTGTGGGTGTTTTTTATGTTTTTATTGTATTTATAATTGGTACACAGATGGTCAAAACAGGTATTATTAAAAATATATTTTGTTGAAGTATTCTCATCAACATTCTACTCTCGTAAATTAAACGTTTTCCAATTTAAATTTCATAATGTTCTTAGGTTTGACATAATTTTTTTCGAATTGGAAAAGTTACACCCGAAGAATTGGGAAGTTATATAGACCATAACGTTGTTGGTTGGTTGTTTTTTTTTCTGGAATGTCAACCGTTTTCAGGTTATTTAATGCCGAATCCAGTGATTATGAATAAAAACTTTTTGATAGAATATATTTATTTTTTAAGTCGGTTTCTATTTTAACCCATACTTGAAACCCTAACAGGTATTACCATTCCGGGTCAGATTCGATCTGGGAGCAATGACAATTAAGAGGCGGCACCAAACTCCCCAAAACCCGCAAGCTGGGGCCTCACCATCAGATATAGTTTAAGGTCATATTCAGGACCCCATAACGTTGTGAATCTAACAGTAAATATTTGAACTGTAGTCATAATAATCCCCAAAATACATATTGGAAACCAGCTGTGTCTTTTAATGTAAAATGGTTACTATGTACTAAAAAATGCTTCATAAATAATTTGATTTCCACTATTTTCTTGATAAACAATTTCCCATACTGAAGTATATAAAATTTGCTTGCTGAAGCATGTCACCGGATGTCTAGCATTGGAAAAATATATAATAAAATACTTTTTTGGACTTTCTTTCGTAATCACGAACAACTGCAATACTATATAAAATCACACAGTGTTTCATATATATATATATATATATATATATATATATATATATATATATATATATATATATATATGTTTTTGTGCGACATTTTGCATTTATATTCCTGTAGACATCTAACACTTTAAAATATACAATTCTCAGAATTATAAAAAGAAATATCGTTGTTTCCTAATCAATATACAATAACATTGCTAAAGGACATTTCTCTTATCGGACTTGAATTTGCCGATAGCAATGTTTTTTGTGCCATTTATTTAGACGTTCTTATGGAATTCGTAAATTCCACAAAAATAATATTTTTGTTCTTTTCTTTAGTCTTCTCTTCAATTTTCAAGTGGGGGCAACTTATTTCCAGACACCTTCGATGCTCTGATAATATTTCACAATATTTTCTAAAATTGATGGCGTCGCCAACTCAAGTAATTAATGACATCGGCAAAGTAAAGGTTGACCCTTTTGACTTCTCCCTGTGCACATTCTCTCTCCATCCATAGTAACCGTTGCTATGCAGGCAAGAGATTTGGGGGAAACAAAACTAAATGAATAATAATGACAAGTGTTTTCCGTATCGGATTGAGAAAGGTTGTTGAAGTCGGACGAAATTGAGTTCACTTAAGCGTTTTTAAACAAATGTGGCTCGGGTTATAAAGGCCAGAATGGAGGGAATCGATGCTTTTATTTGTCGATGACTTAAGAATTGATAATTTGTTGGTTTCGATATGTCCGCGCATGTCGAGTTTACGTAACGTCTGTCGGTCACTCGACTTTGTTCGTTGCACAAGATATTACTTTATACGTTCGCCACTGGAAGGATATATGTGTATAGTGTTTAGCATTAACACAGGGATAGATTTTTAAAAAAGCATGATAAATATTGCTAACTGTGGCTGAGCGGTATCGTCGTTTAAAATTTGTAAAACACGTAGTAATCAACAAATCTATATAATTGGTTTTATTCTAAAACAAATAATTGGTTTTATTCTAAAAACAAAATAAACCACAAGTTAAATAATATTCAAAATCAATATGAAGATCATTTTTTAAATATTTTGATGGTATAATTCCAGCTTCTCACATAATTTCCAATATGTAGTTCGCATTTTCGCAGGAATGTGCTCTCCACAAATAGTTGCTGTAAAATTATAAGTTACACGTCTAGTCCTCTTGGTTCTGAATTTGAATAAAAGCAAACGTAAACAGGGTTTACGTTTCATACAAAATCAAACATCATTATTTGATTGCCTAATCTTCTCATTCGAACTTGTCTTAATACAAAATTACTCGATTTTATAATGTTGTCATTTGAACTTGATTAGATACTGCTTTAAAAGCTTGTGCCGGCCCATGTTCAGAATCAAATACGCGCCAATCACAGGATGAATTATCCATGTTTTTACCAGTATTATTAAAATATATTACTATAATAATTATTTATTTGCATTCTCTATTTTTATATACACTATTGGTTACTATTATATTTATTATCAACATTTTCTAATAGAAAATTAGAATACAAAATTTTATCATTTTTTAATTAGAATACAAGATTAGCATCTGTTAAAGTACTATTACCAAGAAAATAGACAAAAAACATGCTATATTGTATTTCTTCTAAGTAGACTAAAATATTTTTTCAATCGTTAAAATCTGAATTTTATATTTTAAACATATATTATTTTATTATATATCTAATAATATTTTATTATATATCTAGGAAGTTTGATAAATAAACACATATTCCGAGCGACGCGAAGTACTCATGCCATAAACTTGGATAAATTGCGCTTAAATGATAGAAAGAGTTCATACGTACGAGCTTTCTTTTCTAAAACAGTCGCAACTTGACTTTACATTACTAGCAAAATAAATGAAAAGAAGTACAATGTCGTACTAGTTGAGCATGGATTTACAAATAATTTATCAGAAAATTAAACAGAAATTGCTTTAACTTTTTATTAAATAAGTGCAGCATTACACCTTCGTGTAAAGTTTTACTTAAAAGATAGTTTAAATGACATGTCTGCATACATTCAAATCTAAAATATAAGGTTTCAATTCAGAGGGCTACAATCTATAATGCAATGATGTAGATACACTTCTTGTAAATGAATCGCCTATGTAGAAAAATGCCGATCATGTAATTATTTGAGGGAAAATGACACAACGTACATTGCAGTGTTTTACAGAAACAGAAATTAGTTCTGGAAAATAGGCACATCAAAATAAAATCACTTGCAGCCAACATTTATTATTCGGTTTATTTTTTATTAGATAAAAACTATGGATTAGAAAATCTTCGTGCTATGACATAGCAGAAACGTACAGTGTCAAGGAAAGTCGGTATTCATACCTGTTCGTAAGTTTGCAATGGATGATTGTATATAATAAACAGAAATGTTGGGAGTAAAAATTATATTATTAAGAGATAACTTATGTATAAATGAATTATCTATCTATATATAAGCGAAAATGTATGTATGTGTGTGTGTATGTTTGGATGTGTGCTAAAATCTTTCGACAAACGCGACGAAAATTCACAAACTCTGTATTACATCGATGTTCAATCCTTTGCTAGAAAATATCGAAAAATTGGCTAAAAACCTTAACTTTTTCATCCCGAAATCGAGAATTTTCGACAGGGAGGAACAAGAAAAACGGCCCTCTCGTGACAATGACCGATTCTACTCATGCATCAGATGACGACGTGACATGATTTAATTGAAATAGTTGAAAAACCGAACAAATTTCATATACGTCGCGTAAGCTCTGTTGGTTAAGGCCTTGGTTCATTATCTAAACGTTTTGGGTTCGAATCGTGATGTGAGATGGGTTTTTTTTCGATTTTTTAAATTTAAATATTAAACCAGCGTGATTTAAGCTATTTTTTGCGTAACGTTCGTTTTTCTGCTTTTTTTTTTTTACTTCGCTTATTCTAATCGACATCCAAAATACCCGGGTACCAACCGATTTTTTTAAATTTTAATATCGAAATAGGCTTATTTAAGTCATTTTTCACGAGTTGGTTTTTCTGTTTTCATCGTTCGTTTACCTTAAGTTAGTTTTATTTTGTGTCTTTTTTCGATGTTTTGATTACCCCGCCGCTATATTAAACCGTTGTTTTCTTTTTTTACTTCGCTTATAACAAACAAACCTTATCATTTACGCCGTCGTCGTCGTAACGCTAAACACTTCCGGGCGCGCACCTGTCAATTTGGGTCAGTAACTCATTCTGGCTGGCCGATTTTATTTTCAAACGTCGCCTCAGGGCTTCGGGTTCGATCCTACCCCCCTCCCCAGATTTTTTTAACACCACACATACCTACAAACACTCGGGCAACGCCAGCTGCCCCCGATAGTCTCTCTCTCTCTCTCTCTCTCTCTCTCTCTCTCTCTATATATATATATATATATATATATATATATATATAAGCGAAAATCTATGTATGTATCTATGTGTGTATGTTTGGATGTCTGTTAGAATCTTTCGAGAGACGCGACGAAAATTTACAAACTCGGTATCACATCGATGCTCCATCCTTTGCTAGAAAAATATCGAAAACTTGGCCAAAAACGTTTACTTTTTCACCCCGAAATCGAGAATTTTCGACAGGAGGGGGGGCAACAAAAACGGCCCTCTCGTGACAATGACCGATTCTACGCATGCGTCAGATGATGTCGTGACCTGATTTACTTTAAATACTTGAAAACCCAAACAAATTTCATATATGTCGTTTGTTAAGACCTTGGTTCATTATCTAAACGCTTTGGATTCGAATCGTGGAGTGAGATGTTTGTTATATTTCGATTTTTTTTAATTTAAATATTGAACCAGTGTTATTTAAGCCATTTTTCACGTAATGTTCATTTTTCTGCTTTTTTTTTACTTCGCTTATTCTAAGCGACACCCAACAATACCCGGGCACCTACCGATTTTTAAAATTTTAATATCGAAACAGGCTTATTTAAGCTATTTTGCACGTGTTCGTTTTTCTGTTTTCATCGTTTGTTTGCAATACGTTAGTTCCCCCCCCCGCTTAAGTGTAAACGTTGTTTTCTTTTTGTACTTCGCCTCTAACAAACAAACCTACGTTGTCGTCGTAACGTCGACGACTTCCGGGCGCGCACCCGTCCATTTCGTTCTTTCGCTAACTCATTCTGGCTGGCCGATTTTATTTTCAAAGTTCGCCTCAGGGCTTCGGGTTCGATCGTACCCCCCAGATGTTTTTTTTATTTAACACCACATACACCTACAAACACCCTGGCAACGCCGGGTACCCCCGCTAGTGTTTTTAAATAAAAGTGGTATGATGCGCTACACTATTAAAACCTACTATGCATTCTTGATGGATCTATGACAAGAGCTTAAATATTATATCTAAAAATACGTAAACGTATATACAATGTATATTAAATGTGGCCAAACATTGTAACAGAGAATAAAGTTAAGATTAGGCAAAAATAAAGCCTTACATGTGTAAAACCTATTGGACTATTCAATTATATAAAAAAAAAACAAATGGCAAACATTCAATCATGATAATTATAAAATTGTAGGTCAAGTTATATTTAAACCAAATCGGCAAACTCATGAATTTTAAAATCTCGTAGTGATCAACATATAGCAATTGGCTATGTATAACACGTTTTTTTTTAAAACTTTAATTTAATAAATATGTAAATGCCTAATAAAATATATCCTGGTTGTTGCATTAGTTCCCACAGTCTCAGAAAAATATTTCTTGTTGAACATGTTCTGATATTTGGCAAAGCGGTTTATATCATTAGAAAACACTATTCTGTTCTACAAGATAATGGTCATCGTCTTTTGCTCATATAATATTTTCCCGTTTTTGAACAGTAAAATAGATTGTAAAATAGATCAATTATTACATTTTCGACACCTTCTTCTTTTCTCCTATAATCAAAATTAAAAATTGAGTGAAATGACTAAGGATATTTTTGCCGTTTATAGAGTAAACGCTATAGCCGAGAGAACAGTTCTAGATTGGTTTACCATATTCAAACACGGGGAGTTTGGCCTCAATAAGGTTGCTGGTTCCGGAAGAATAATCAAGAAAGACGATGGCAAACTCAGTGTTCATTTTAAAAAGATGGCCTTGAGACATTCAAAGAATAAGATGAAAAGCTGAAGTGTGATTTTGCAATAATTTGACTCCAGTCGATGGGATTCACACAAAAACTTATAGTGTGTGCCCGGCACGAACCTATGTTTGTTGTTAATGATTTGAACTTTTTTAAAAAACGACGGGAACTTATGAAACAACGTAATAAAAAATTATAAATGTTTTCTGCGCTATATGTGCTTGATGTAAAGTATCCTATTTATATAATAAAAAAGAGTCCGGAATCGAACATTTAATTGTAAATAACATACTACTCTTGAACTTCAACTCACGTAAAATTTGTTGAAAAAGTAAAATATATATTTCTGCATAGAATTTTAGAATACATTATTAAATTAACGGAGGTTCTTGAAAACTAATCTGATAGAGATTGCAGCACTGATTATCTTATAATATAATAAGCGTGGTAGTCTTAATCTGTAATTATATATATATATATATATACATATATATATATATATATATATATATATATATATAAATCTCCAATTCTTCACTACTAAGAATATTTTGAAATATGAAAATATTATATTACAACAGAATGATGTCAGACCCGCAACAATTTACAACTTAGAAAAGTGTATCGAAGTGTATGATTTTATAGCAGAAAAAAAACTTAACACACTTATTATAGGTCGAGCAGAATGGTGTGTATAATCATATACATACACCGCTGTTCCGGACAGGAACAAACACTGAATTACTGGGATAAGTATAGTGCATATAACGTAAAATAATTAGTGATTTGTGCCAGAAAACGATATGTTGGGATTAGCACATTCACGGAAGCTAGAAATACTAAAATAGGATTCATTGTTTCACATCAACCAGGATTCAAAGGATGTGTTTCACAATCTTGCTGTGTTAATTTTTTTCATTACTATGCTTAGAGAAAGAAAATCATGATTAAGTACTAATAAACAGAGTGAATTGCATTTTTTACCGTGAAATATGTTTAGAGCTACTGTAAGAAGCAATGAATAAAAAGCTGATTTTGGAGTAAAATTAGTGTTTTAAGAGTTCATATAATTTTATTTATATTTAATATTTACATGCACTATGCAGGGAAAATATTAGATAACGCTTGGATTATATTATGGGTAAGTTTTCACTGTTCATTTCAAGTATTCATGGTGTAATTTATTATATGATCGAGTAATTCTAATGAATCTGTTTTTGAAAAACAAGATAAAACACGTATATAAAACGATGCTGTTTACATTAAATGTAATCCATAATGCTGTTCCTTCATAGAAATACAATCGTGCATTCTAATGTTATAAGATTTCTAATTTATTTTTTATACGTTTATTGCATATATTAAGTCTCATGTGGTGCTGGATGAGAATAAACATGTAATGGTTCCTTTATCGATCACGATTTCTGTTTTAAAGTCATTGTATAAAAAGATGACAAACTGTATACAAATTGTATACATATATACACATATATTGGATTTATTATTTATGAAGCGTTAATATATACTTCGGGTTTGTTTACATCGTATTTCCAAGATAATTTCTTACAAATATCCCTGAGAGAAAACGTGAGTTTTCATTTATAAACGCGTCACATATTTTGAATCGTAACGTTGATTTTAAAGCCAACGTTGCGATTAAAAATATGAAAATAGGAAAATGATAAATCATTATTTCTGTGCAATTGACGCGCCAAACATGTGTGCCATTTACATTTGAAGACGAAAGTGGAGCCATTTAATAAGAGTGAATGTTTATTCTTCAGATTTTTTTTCAACATAGTTACCCTCATTCACATTAAATTTTGTCAGCGATCGGATGGTCGTATGCATGGACGTCCGTAGCGTGGGTTGTAACTCACAGCTCTGCCGAATGTTCAAAATCGATATCCCATCGCGTGGACGTTCAACAAACGCCGTTTATGTTTATCTGTCAGATTTTTTTCTCTATAGGGAAATTTAATGAGGAATATCCTTTCGGAGATAGTTACTAAATAGGGATTATACTATTCGTTTCGAACCGTCAATATCTGCAACAGAGATATAAATCTTCAGCTCATGAATTAATAAATGCAGTTATTAGTACGATGCAATTCGCAGTTTCCTCTGATCCATTCGGCGGGTCAAAAATATTAGGTGTTATTTTTGGAACGCCCCATTTATAATGAGTGACAGTAACAGGACGTAATCAAATTTACAAGTAGTATATGCACTGCATCAACCTCTTCATCGCTAGCACGATATAATACAGATAGTTCATTTATGTATTTTCATTGCATTATCACATAAACTTAACGCAACAAACATAATTATTTTTTTAAAGATTCAGCATTCTAAATTCTATTGATACTTCTCGTCTATCTCCATTTGGATTATTCAGATTATATAGAAGTCCACATGATTTCGCTCGTTGGTTACAGTACAGAATTATGTGTTTTTTTAAAGATCTTTTAAGATTTAATACAGATTAGTCAAACTGTGTCGAATTTGCCACGAAATGCTTAGGGATGACTTTGGTCTTGAAAAAAAATGCTGTGAATTTTTCTTTCTGGATCAAATTTATTTTGAAGTGTATACATAAGATAGGTCTCCAATTTTGAGCCAGAGAAACCCATTTATATCAATATCCACGAACAGTTGCTTACATCTTAGGCAATTGTGTATCTGTGGAGATAAACAATCGGGTTACATAAAGAATAGTAAATAAATATTTTATCCGGTAAATATATTTACCATTCGAGAGATGTTAACAATGTAGTGTAACGTATTTCAAATCCGTTAACTCTTTTGTGGTATAAGGAAACGGTTTTCAGCTAGTATTATATAGTATACGTCAATTGTCTTATTAACTTCATTTGCTCATGGTTTTTGTGCAAAGGGAAAATATAAACATTAAATAAGTCTCCAAAAACACACTAAAATATGTAAAAATAACTAACACGTTTTGTTATTAATCGACCACATCGTTAGTCGTATCAAAGTTTCCTCGGTTACCTTATATTATATTTGCAGTAATTTGAAGAAATTAGTAGGCATTGTTTTCGCCCCCCCCCCAAGCATGTTGATATACATTTAATATATAATACGGTGTTCTTTTTTCAGTATTATTTAAACAAGGGTGCATGAGTCGTTATTGATGTTCTCTCTCCCTTATATATATATATATATATATATATATATATATATATATATATATATATATATATATATATATACATGTGTGTGGCCTGGCAAGATAACGGGGGGAATAACCAAGAAAATACAATCCTAAACAAATGTCATCCTAAAGACGAAAACTAAATCTGGCTTACTATGATACTAAGTATACAAATGTAAGCAAATTAGGGCATAATTTATTGGTTTGAATATATATATATATATATATATATATATATATATATATGTATATATATATATATGTGTGTGTGTGTGTGTGTGTGTATGTGTGGGTGTGGTTGTCTGTGTGTGTGCGCGCATTCCAGGTAGAAAGATATCCAAAAGTAAAGAATAATAAAATTTCAACAAGAGTCGTTGATTGTGCTAAATCAAAGTGAGCAAATTATATATTTTGTATTATTCTTTATATAAATACAGTCATGTATTGCTACGATGTGCAGGCTGTTACAATGATGTTTGATTTTATCAGGCAAGAACAATTAAAATCCAACAATTAAAAAAGTTCCAAACCTTTTAAAATTGCTAGGAGAGAAAAAATGTCCAGTCTGACGTTTTGCAAAATTAAAGTTCTTACAAATTTAATTTTGCTTCACGCCAGTCCTGTTCATAACATCGTAGTAAGATATGGCTGTGTTTACATAAATAATAATAATAATAATAATAATGATAATAATAATGATAATAATAATAATCATGATAATGATAATAATAATAACTAGATTAATATATATAT
Organism: Euprymna scolopes; assembly: GCF_053919585.1. Classification (NCBI taxonomy): domain Eukaryota; kingdom Metazoa; phylum Mollusca; class Cephalopoda; order Sepiida; family Sepiolidae; genus Euprymna; species Euprymna scolopes. Next base: position 39,030,294 of record NC_136519.1, read on the forward strand.
ATATATATATATATATATATATATATATATATATATATATATGACTAAAGATATATATAAATTTAGCCTTTGGGCGTAATATTAAATGTTCGAAATCTCAGCGACTAGTGATCAGAATTTAATAAATGCATGCTATTTTGAAAGCTAATGATGTGAATAAGGCAGTGGGATATAGGGCATTTGCTTTTAAGTGGGCAGCTCAAGAAGATCATCCATAACAAATACCTTTAAAATTTCAGGAAATGATAATAAATTATAAAGATATGGAAAAAATCATACCTTTAATAAGTCACGAATCACTTTTCCATATTAAACCTAGAATGAACACCGAATAGATTGCTTGCTTTTTTAAGGGAGTCAGTTATGTTTTTAGGGGCTTGTTATGTCCTGATAAATTAACATCAAATTTACCTTAAAAATTGTTTTCTATAGGTTTTAAGGTGTCCAAAAAAACAATATCGCATTTAAATTTTCCGCAATTATGTATTTTTATGGGTATTAAAATATACGCGCGCTTGAGCGTACAATAATGACCATCAGTTATAACATGAATAATTACAATACGTAATACCAGGAAAAATAATCGCAGAAATTGTTAACAGAATATTCGCTTTCAGCAAACATAGTACTTACAATAAACAGATTTTTTGGAAGAGTTTGTGTTTGTCTACAAACTACAATTACAAAAGTCTCCTAAAAAAACGGACGCCTCCACAAAAATGTGGCTATAGTATGGGTGTCCGTGTTATATAAATTACTCTAGAAGACTATACTTTCTTCAAATCTTTAAAATTATAATTTCTTCCGTGATTTAAAATGTAATATGTGTATTTAGCAACCTTAAAATTGTTGCATACGATTTTATAAGATGTGTTCTAGAGTAGAAAGATACTGCACCTTTACCTATGTTTCAATCATAGTAATTTTCTTTTTTATTATTAGAGGTTTACACCAAACAAGACACAACGCTACTTTGATAAGGGGGCCTACTATCAGGGGCATACGTTACATGGGTATTTTTTAGGGAGTTGACAAGTAAGATGTTTGTTCACATTACACGTGAGCTTCTGCATGTCAGTACAGCTGGGAAAGCAGGATCCCGCAAGGGAATTACAAAAACTAGCATTCCTGGGGACGAAACTATTCGAGTAGAAGGCGTTATGACATCTACATATCTCTACTGTATAGGACCGTGACATTGCTGCTGTCGGGTTTGTATGGGACATTTACGCCGAAGGGTTACACGGGTGTGTAATTCGTCGAAGCATCAACCATTAAAATACTTGTAAAACAGGCAGATGGGCGCAACATTCCGTCTATTGGAATAGGTTGAAGCTTAGATGACAGTTCAGGACCTATCAAGTTGGTGACTCTTAAAACCCTGTCCAGGAGTGAGAAACTAGTGGTAGATGTACTATGCCAAATATGAAAACAATACTTTATACATTGGTGAATGGTGGTTGTGCAGAAATACACTATACTTACAGGCGTAAGTAACGTTCTAGCACGGTAGGGAGAATCCACCTACCCCCCAGTTTTGCATATGAATTACAATATATCTGATATTCTCCCAAAAACTTTGGTCTTGATGGAGGGGAGAGTAAAACTTGTAGTATGATTTTAAATGATCTGAAAAAGAGCAAGGTGTGACTTTATTCAAAATATTTTTCATATGTTATACCTCCTAGCTTTTGGAAATATGGTGTAATTATGAATATCTCCAGTATCAAATAATCTTAATAACACTCTAATATATACGTTTTTTATGAAAACCAAACCTCGTTTGAAACTATAGCATCACGTAAAAACCTTCCTCCTATCAACGCCAGAATATTTGGGTATATATATATATATATATATATATATATATATATATATATATATGTATATATTTTTATATATATATATATATATATATATATATATAAAAGACCAAATAGTTAATAAAACATGTTAAAAACCAATTTGAAAAAGATAATTTGGATAATTTATCTTTCACCAGACTATCCATTCACGTGTAATCACCTTTTTCTTCACTATATTCCCTTTGCTTCTCTTTTTGTTATCAAGTAAGATCTTTGAATTACTTGCAGTTTCATCAACTACTTTTGTATGCAAAATACGACACCGCATTTTGCTAATTCCTACCCTCTGATGAGAAGGCAAGTATTTCTTCGGAACTCCGCGGATTAAGAACTACCCACTTATTAAGTGTTTCCATTTCAGATTAAATATGTTTTTTTAAGTGTTTTAACATGTTATATTAACGATTTGCTCTTATTATAAGCTCTATCTGTTATTTGGTTTTATCGTGCTTTTACTTCTGGTTGAGATTACTTTATAAATATTAATTATTTAATATTTATAATATACGTAAGTTTTACCATCTTGGATCATTTTGGTAAATTTAATTGTAACTTTGCATATATATATATATATATATATATATATATATATATATCAAATAATCTTAATAACACTATAATTACTACTTTTCTGAGTGCAAAACATATAAAAAATTTAGGTTACATAAGTACTTTTATTTCATAAGCGCGACTTTTGAATTTGCAAAGAATGACGAAGGTGATTTTGCAACGAAGGTAGCATGGTAAATGAACATTGTGACGAATTCAAACTTCTAGTTTTCAGAGCAGACGTTATATGAAAATTAGGAAATGAAGCAACCCCATCTCCACAAAAGAGAATACTGCCAGAAAATAGAAATTATTAAAAAGATTTGATGTATACCGAAGCTGGAGTTGCGCAAACACAAAAAAGCAGCGAGACGATTTAAAAACAAAAAACAAACATGTAATAATAAAATACAATTTAGGGAAAAAAGACACCCATATCGGTATATATCTAAGAAAAAAATTGAAGATAGAAACATCCCGTCTTCGTGTAATACATGTGGTAATTTGTATTGGGTATGGGACTGTCCTTATTTATAAAGAAAATGTCTAATATATATAAAAAATTGACACGAAATTACTCGTGGATTTTGTATTGATTACATTTTAGTAATCAATACAAAAATTTTAGTAATCAATACAAAATCCACGTGCGCCGCTAGACAGGAATAATTCAGGAAGTTATGATCTGTCTCGGGATGATACTCTGCGGAACACATAGCCAAAACGTTATTGGGGATCTAAAGCGGCATCAAATAAGATATTCGAAGAGCCTATAGGTGTTTGAGATATTAGAAAAATGAAGATGTCCACGGTATAATTACTTTCGTAAGAGTGAATAGGTGAGAATGCACAAAGGTCTTATGGCGAATGCTAGAAGCGAGGAAAAAAGCGCAACCCTGTTTTAAAATTATAGATATAGAGCATCCATGGCCAAGCAATATACCGAGCAGATTTAACAGGAGGGTCATCATTTGCGTTTACCTCTCATTTTATAGGATGTTGAAACACAACTTTTCCTGGGACGTCATAGGCCTTTTAAGAGACTGACGTGTTATGACCGATCTGCTTTCGGGCAGTTTTGGTCAGGCCTTTGACGTCCTTACCTCCAAGGATTTTAGACCCTTTTGTGACAAATATTATTAGGTAGATAATCATAAATTTGAATGTATTAATATGACGTGCATAGGATTCTGAAGTAAGGCTTTTCGCCTGCTGAAGGATCTCGTGGCCCTTGTGGTAGATATAGCGGCTTTCCAGGATACCCACTTTGTTTCGAATGGGGATAGTGATGTGCTAATGAACGACTTGGACGTTTATTCAGCATATGACAATCCTTATAATATTGGGTTATCTATGCTAGTGAGCCCCACCCTATCTGAGACAGTAAACGTAGATCATGCGGACGCTCAAGGAGGGCTTATTGTGGTCGACGTTGCCGTTAAAGTCGGTAAGTTTCGGATTGTGCAAGTTCATTCGCCTAATAATGCTAGCGAGAGGGTTTCGTTTTTTTCAAGTAAGGAGGTGTTTCCTTCGGCTCCGGAGTGAGTAGTTTTAATGGGAGACTGGAATGTCATCCTGGACTTTAAGATATACATGGTCAGAGTGAATAGAAGGTCGGAAACTTGTGAAAGCAGTCTGTCTGACCTGGGGGCCTTGTGCCATCTTGCCCACAGGTTCCGTCTGGATCACAAAGGGAAAGAGATATGGGCGTTGCATGCTAGTGCGGCCTTCTGCTAGAGTACCTACCTGAACAGAATGTTAATTAAAATAGGGGGACGTTTAATTTCTATCTTGTCCCATGTTCAACTGGCTAGATTATTCGGAACATACATTAGTTATGGTCCGTTAGAAGTACAGCGATAGGCTTAGGTTGGTTGGGTACTAAAAGTAAAACGTCTCCTTGCTGGAGATGTTCGACTTCTCGGAACAGATGACGACACTAATTAAGCGGGATTAAGTGGAGAGGTTATCGGGAGTAGGTGGTGGGTTAAGCTTAAGGCCACACTCATTTTACCACCTCTGGTAATGGGTATATTTCTATGCCTGGTGTAGCAATTGTTCTCCGAAGATAAACAAGGGCACCACGTAAAGGTTTGCTACTTGCCCCCGTTGTAGCTTCATCAATATAGCAGAAATCGATCCCAGGCAAGCTGCCTCCTATAGCATGGAACGAGGGCGAGACTATAAGATCAGGAATAAAAATGAAGCTCTACCAGACCCAAAAGAAACATTCCCCCAGGGTTCAAAGCTTGATAGAAAAAAAACTGTGTGACTCTAAATAGAGCCAGAGCCAAAGTAGGCAAAACAAAAGACAATCTCTACAAGTGGGGCCTAGCCACCTAACCTTTATGTCCATGTGGAGAGGTACAAATGATGCACCACCTTAGGGAAAACTGCCGATGGGTCCTCATTGCTTAAACCAAGGCCTTAAGAAAGCAAACATCACCACTATGTGGTTGGTTAATTTCTATTGCGATAAGATATGATGATGAAGGCCACAATTAGATGCGTTTGCGTCTAATATAGTCAAAGTCTCGTTGTAACTACGACTGACGAAAAATCCATATAGCAGACAGGCTGACCCGGGCAGTGGTTGGAGAGGACTGCTCGAATTAGTGTTAGTTAAAGGGGTCCTGCAATTGCTTGACTAGCGAGCGAAATCAAGGTCAAGTAGTTAGAGCTAAGTGTAATAGAGTCTCTAACAAAGATATCAACGTTGACGCTGTTGATGGCTCGGATATGTGCATTCAGAAACTGAAAACTGGAAGTACGTACCCTCGTATTGATTCGAGAGATTTGTAAGGGGTTTTGAGAGCATTTGAAGGAGATTTTCACTTAACTACCCAGAAACCGCAGCCAGGAGTTTTAAAGTTATTTAGTTGGGTCGCTCGCCTAGTCGTGATGGGATGGTTACCGACTGTGCGATCATTACTGCGTTGAAGCAGTTTGGCAATAACAAATCTTCACTGCTTGATGGCCTGCCCTACGAGATGTGTTTGATGCTGTCACTTATCTTCTGAAAGATATGTTTAACCACTGGTTTGTCCAGGTATCAATCTCTGGGCAGGTTACCAAAAGAGTGATCGCATTTCTGAAGAAAATAATCGGCATGGTGAGGAAGACTTTGATGATTATATGACCATCACTCTGCTTAATATAGAGTTGAAAATTTTGTCGTGTGTTCTTCCAAACCGACTGCAGGTTGTAAAAGGCGACTTGGTCGAAACGGATCAAGAACTACGCTGTGAAAGAGAGATCAATATAAAACAACTTGCCCTTGATGCACACGTTCTTAGAGAGGATAAAAGACGACACAAAACACGTGAGGATTAATTTAATATGTCCAGAGCTTTCGATAGGTCGACTATGATTTCTTGGAATTTGTTACAGAAATTGCCGGTTTTAGTATCCGCAAGTAGGGCCTGTGTTCTGTATCTAAGACCGATGGTAGCCGTGCAGATTAAAGGGGCCGTTTGTGGTTAGTCGGTTGGTTTGTAAAGGTTGTTTACTGTCACCTTTCCCTTATTTCCTGGCGTTTAGACCTACCTTCAAAAGGCGAGGTTATGGGCTTATCCTGAGCGGTATTGCTCTATATGGCGGAAAACGTGCCAGGGTTTCCTCGTGCGTTGATGACATCACTGTATGCGAATTTTGACGTAAAGATACAAAAGCAGCTACTTAAACGCTTGTGAATATGAAAACGTCGCAGGCGCCGTTCTCAACCGTTGCAAGTCCGTTGGCCTACGGTTGAGAGCTTGGCCAGGGGTTCTTATACTTTCAAACCATTTCATCTGGTACAACGGAACAGGCCGGATTCTTGAAACTTTGTTTGGACCGGGTTTCCAGCTAGAGAAGAATTGGTTTGTGGGAACTGTGATACGACGGAAATTATCCGTGAAGGGTCGTGCGGAGGCGTCCGCCATTTACGTCTTTCCGTTGATCCTTTATCGCATGTCTGTTTGCCAAAAATGGTAAGATATATCTAATTTGGATCCTAACACATCGTGCCCTTATGACTTGTTCCAAGTTAAAATTAGATGAGGAACCGGAAACAATTACGGATACGTTATCCAAAAACGGGTACCCACTAGATGTGATTATGTCAGTTATTCAAAAAGAAATTGGCTGAATTCTCTCGAATTAAAGAGAATATAGTAGACACATGTCCAATTTATTTTCGTTTGCTTTGGTTGGGTACAGTAAGTGAGTAATTTGCCAAACAAAAAAGTTCAGCAGTTCATGGATATTATTTTGCTGCCAATGTGCGGGTTGTGTTCTCTACGAGAACTCTATTACCATCTTCTCGAAAAGACGTTCTACCCCCCACATCCACCATAATAGTAACGTTATTTACAATTTTGAGTGTGATTGCGATGCCAACTATTTGGGTCGAACGACATTAAGATTAGATAGAAGAATCCAACAACATGTACACAGAAAAATTAGAAATGGAACCTACCGGCAATGGACGGTGTTACTAACACATATGGGTCCTCAAGTACAGATCATTTACTAAAAACTCGTCTTGTGTAGCGAAATTTAGCACGGCCTCTTTTTCTATTCTTAGTCGTGCACATTCACTATATCACCATAATATCTTGGAGACTATTCAAGTTCGACTTAGAGAACCTTTCCTTTCAAGCAAAGGGGATGTCTCATGGGATAACGCTATTTTATTTTAATCGTATTCCCACTTTTTTTTTACTCTCGGTAAATTGAGTAAAACGCATTTTTAATCGATTTTTCATTCTTTGTTTTAAAAATTCGTTCGATACAGCTTTGAGAATCGAGGGTCGAAACCGGTCAGCGGGCACCCAATTTCTCTTTCTTTCCTCTCATGTTCCCCATCCCCCCCTTTTATAAAGAGAAGATTAAAGGTATATATATATATATATATATATATATATATATATATATATATATATAGAGAGAGAGAGAGAGAGAGAGAGAGAGAGAAATGTACTTTTAATCATGGATTATAAAAGTCTTCCCTTCCTAATCACAATATATATATATATATATATATATATATATATATATTTATATATATATTTATATATATATTTATATATATATATATATACACATTTACTTTTAGTAATGAATAATAAAAATCTTCCCTTCCTAATTGCAATATATATATATATATATATATATATATATATAATTATATATATATATATATATATATATATATATATATATAGAGAGAGAGAGAGAGAGAGAGAGAGAGAGAGAGAGAAATGTACTTTTAATCATGGATTATAAAAGCCTTCCCTTCCTAATTACAATATATATATAAAAGTTAATGTCGGTTATTGTCGTAGAAGAAATTTAAACCTTTTGGTTGATTAATTCTTAGGGTTTTTTTTTTAGTTTCTGATTTCATCTATTTGTTTACAATACTTTTAATGCCGTATTAGTTTCGCCTGCATTCAAAAGACTGAAATAGATAAGACTGGTCACAGACCACTAAACACTCAGCATGATTTATTTTTGGTGGCAATAAAATTTACCCATGAAGTGACCGTCACCGGTTGTCGTAAAACCCCACTTTTTATCACAAGTAAAACCCCCGTAGAAAAACGGATCTTTCTTGTTGTGTAAAAGAAAGGAAGATGCAGTTTTCTAACGTTGTTTCTTTTTGTTTTCGCTTGTGTCGTGGGGGACACATTTTTCATTTTTTTTCTTTTCAATCAAATTTTTCAAAATCAGCGTATACACTACGTTTAATAAAGAAGCAAGTTCTTGAACAGCTGTCGTGAATTTGCACGTACGAAATTCTTCAATGATTGTTTCCAACATTCGATGGCCGACTACTACTGCCACGAACGTTTCTAAGCCACAATTATAATTTACGTTCAAAACGCTTAGTTAATATCGCTAGCTGTTTCACTATCTCTTCCACCCCATCTTTTTTTTTTTTTTTTTTTTTTTACACAGTGATCACCACTTATCAAGGCCCGGAAGCCACTCAGGGATAAGGGTTATTGCAAGTACATCACGTTAGTGAGGAGATTTGATGAAGTGTTTAATTAGGGGGCAGTTCATTAGGAATTTGTTAACATTAGACTTGAAGACATCCAAGTTGTAGTCCGGAGGGAAGCAGGCAGACGGAACAGAGTTCCACAGGCGTGCAGTTCTAAGAAAGAAGCTTTGCTCATGAAATCCGCGTTTTGATTTAGGCACAGATATAGAGTGGGGGAAATTTTTCACAGTGGATTCAGCTAGACGGGTGTTTTTCGTGAAAGTTTGGCGAGGGGGGACCAGGGATTGGAGTTCAGACGAGCACCTGCCATGAAAATAACGATAAAACAAGGATAGGCTCGCAACGTCTCTTCTGTGGGAGAGGGGTTGCAGGGTAGAGAAAAGGGCATCCCCCACTAAACCACGAAGTCTATTTTGTACTCTGTCAAGGCATGATAGGCTGTTTTTGGCAGCTCCTGCCCAGATATGGCAACAGTATTCCATCCTTGGCCGTACTTGGCTTTTATATAGATAGAGATCAGTAGTGAGATATCTTCTGGAGCGGTAGAAAGATCCCACCATCTTTCCTGCGACCTTGGCAACAGACTTGATGTACGTGTTCCATTTCAGATCAGGAGTAAAGGTCAAACTCAGAAGCTTGTCAAAACACGGGGCCTCACCCAGACGAGAGCCATCCATCACAATTGATGCCAGCTGGGGATCAGAGCGTTGATGATGTAAGGATAGGAGTTTGGTTTTAGATGCATTAAAGGTAACTAGCCACATCTTCCCCCACTGAACCACGCGCTCGAGATCAGAGGAGAGAGAATCCGAGAGAACTTCGTCATTTACAGCCTTTGATGTGTTGCCGTAGATGGTCGTGTCATCAGCATAGATGTCAACGAATGATTTAAGTATGTGTTTATGGAGGTCATTGATGTAGATCAGGAAGAGAGTTGGGCCCAGGATTGACCCCTGAGGGACTCCAGCATTTATATTGCAGGCCTCCGATTTTTGTCCATCTACCACTACTCTTATGAGCCTATCGGAGAGAAATGATTTAATGATTGAGAAAACATTTCCAGTTATACCGTAGCTGGAAATCTTGTGAAGTAGACCCTTATGCCATACTTTGTCAAAGGCCTTTGATATGTCAAGAGCAATTGCCCTAGAAAGGAAGCCTTTGTCAAGAGATTCACTAATCCTGTGGGATATAACCGTCAGCACATCTGCGGTAGATCTTGCAGAGCGGAAACCATATTGTGTGTCACTAAGAAGGTTGTTTCTGCTGAGGTGGTTGACTATTTCTCTATTTAATATTGATTCCAGTAACTTACTCATAACACAGAGAAGACTTATTGGTCTGTATTGAGAGGGAGATGACTTATCACCTGAATTCTTAAATACAGGGAAAACTGATGAGGTCTTCAAGGGGGTCGGAAAGCACTTCTCCTTAAGGCAGCGCTTAAATAGTTTCGTAAGTATGGGAGCAAGTTCTGGTTGAAGCTTTTTTAACACTATAATTGGGATGCCATCAGGGCCAGTTGCTTTACTGGAATCTAGGTTTTTTATTAGCTTGGCGACCTCATGCACGGATATTTGTATATTACCTAGCTTGTTCTGTGTTATAGGAGGAAATATGGGGAGTTGATGGCCTTCGTCGCATAGGGTAGAATAAGCTGCAAAGTTCTTTGCAAATAGTGTGGCCTTGTCTGACGCTGACGAGATAACCTCTGGTCCATTGATAATGGTTGGGATAGAACGCACACTTCTGTTCAGGATCCTATTTGTTATTTGCCAAAACTGGTGGGAACCAAGCCGTTGATCAGCTACCTTGGATTTAACAGATTGGGCATATAGCTCTCTTGCATTTTTTATTACTCTTTTACAGTGGTTGCTGGCAGTCCTGAAAGCAGCTTTAGTCTCAGTGCATCTATTACGTTGGTAGTTATGGAAAAAGTGATATCTGTGCGCGATAGCAGCAGCACATTCTGGGGAGAACCATGGCTGGCTATTAGGTTTTTGTTGGAATTTTTTTGATAGTATGAATTGGTCTATGCCTACAATTAACCATTCGGTCAGATCTGATACTATAGAGGACACTTCCTTTTTAAACATGGAGTGCAGAGGTAAATCAGATATGAATGTACGGAAGCTATCCCAGTCAGCCATAGAGTATCGGTATACAGTACGGTGGAGGGGTACGTCTGATGGCTTCTTACATTTTGTTTTTATCTTAACTGATACGACGGAGTGGTCGGAGTCTCCTAAAGGAGAATGAACGGTACATGAACATAGCTCAGGGGAAGTTGAAAGAAAAAGATCTAAGAGGCTTGCATATTGATTGGGTGTATCGGGCACACGGGTGGGTTCGCGAACAATCTGAGTGAGGTCATAAGCAATGGCAAAATCATGACAAAACCTCCCCTCATCATCTGTCTTATTTGAATGGGTCAGCCATTCCACGTTATGGACGTTGAAGTCACCACAGATGTGGATGTTAGCCGAGGGATGTGAAGACAGTATGTGGTCTATTTTCTCAGATATGCTCTTAAAGATAGTAACTCCGCTGTTGTGGGGCCTATAGAGGGCAAATATAAATGCAGTGGTGTTAGCAAGTGCAACCCTGAAGCACATATAGGGTAAATTAGGATCTTCTCTAGAGATATCCCTGCCACATGGGAAGCCATCCTTAATGTAGGCACATATTCCATGCCCATGGCGATCTTGGGAGTCAGATTTAGCTGTTAAATTGGAGTATCCATGCATTTGACATGAGAAAATAACCGAATTTGTTATTTTTGCATCATCTATCCAACATTCTACAAAGCAGTATAAAAAGGACTGTAATTTAAACTATGAGATAGAGCACAAAGCGCTCTTTAAAATATATACGGATAAAAGGCACTATGTAAAACACATTTGAAAATAAATCATTTCAAATCAGATGTAAAAATTCCGCAAGAACTTTCTTGTCAATCTAATGGCAATCACAAAAAGAAAATGCCAAGCACAACCAAGATATTTTGAAGGTTAAACGATATTTTGATCATTCAGTTGGGAGGAATTATTTTTAAATAAACCCCTCTATCTAAACAAACATAATATAAAGAATACCCCAACAGTCTCGGACTGAAACGAAAAATTCCAATACTAAAATCTAAGAATCAAAAAAACAAATATCAAAATACAATGAAAGCACCCCTACACTTATTTCAGAAGAGCTGCCCCTCTCCTCACACATACACATTAGTAACGACCTTGGATCACAGTTACCTTCCTAGAGAAGCAAATAACTTCATAATATTATAAACAGTACACACATTCTTCAAACCAATAATAAAAAACACACACACAGATCCTACCCTAAAGGAAAAGAGAAAACACAAGCAGAAAGTGAAAGTGAGAGATAGAAACACAAGACGAGTGACCACAGCCCAATAAAACCGTACTAAATATTGAACATTCCAATGAATAGTAGACACTTACACGTTTCTACCTCTTGGAAAAAATTCAAATTAACTACGAAAATGCTATTTTTACATCTCCAACACATTTTGAAAAAAATTTCTGAAGATTACGCTTCACAGAACGTCTGGCACGCGTTTAAAACGATTTTTATGATTTCAAAAACATTATCACAATGATCTAAACATACTTCTCAATGAAAAACCAAGACACGGAATAATAAAATATTGTTAAAAATTACACATTGTTGGTGACCACCCCCTTATTTAAATATATATATATATATATATATATGTATATATATATATATATATATATTAAATCCCCGAAACAGTGTTTCATGGTAAACGAATGATGATCCCTTGAAATAAAAATGGTATTATAGTAATTCGAGAGAGTTGATGCAGTGATTGCAGGTGATTAAATGACTTACTGACTGGATGTTTTTTTAACGAATGATAAAAAGTGATTTTTTGTATAGTTTTAAAGGTTAAAAACTTCAAAGGCTATATATATATATATATATATATATATATATATATATATACAGAGAGAGAGAAAGAGAGAGAGAGAGCATACGTAACAGTTCCTAAGAACAGTCCGTTTATTTCAGACCCGTTTCTACAGCGCATTACTTGTAGCATCGTCTCATTACGAGCGTGGTTTTATTCCGGTCAGTTAAAATTAATAAACGCAACATTGCACTATTAAATTTTGCCATCCGACCAAGCGTTTCCTCGTTATAATGTCTGTTGGCAATTATCTAGCTCATATTTGAAAATAAATCGATATATTTAATGAGGATAGAACGAGTTTAATGAATTGATTTGCATACCTTGGGGTAAATGCGGCGGTGGAGCCAGTGAGTATATAACGGAGGGAGAATGTACTAGTTAAAGCAGGAACAAAAAAAAATCAATTAAATAGTCTATTCCATTCATGCATGTAAAGATTCATATGCAATATTCAACAGAAAAATCGGAAGGCAGACAGAACGTCGGATTAACTTTCTTATAGAAACACTTGCCTCCGGAATATAGATCGAATGCAAATTGTAAAGGTTTGTACATCGTGGAACTATTTGCATTAGTGTACGAATTTGTTCCGGGAGTGCGAACGTAATATTAAGTGTGATTTTTTCAAGGAACCCGTTATTCATAGTCTAAAAAACATGATACAAAAATCAAAACAAAAACAATTTAACTCATGTAATAAAAAAGTAAATATATACTAATGGCAAATAGAGAGCAATAGACCAAACCAGAATGTGATTTTTTTTTATTAATAGCGAAATGTCTTCAATGTTTTCACCTATAAGAAACAACACAGTACAGGTCAGTGAAAACTTTACAATTAAAAACAAATATTTTGATTGATTAAACGATAAAAGTTCTAATGTTTACTTTTTTTTAATTTTTAATCAGATATTAATAAAGATTATGCTTCATTAAATACGCAAGTAATCCTCCAAGGAACAAAATGTTTACACCCTTGGAACAAAACAGTATAAGCATGACGAGATCTAGATAAGGGTAATTAATTAAAATGATGAGGGTTGCGATTTGATAACAGGTTTTTCGCGTAAAAAATATAAGAGGCCAATACACTAACCTCTAGACAATCATTAAACTTACATAAGTTACCATCAATATAAACTATGGTATTAATATTCATTTATGTAATCATAGTTATCTAAAGTGAATTCAGGAAAAATAATTCTCATCATGTAAACATTATATATCGATGAAATTGGCTTGTTACCGTATTATACACACACACACACATTTATATATATATATATGCCAATTTATATAGCATTGTGAATATAAATTCAACGAAAGTAACACTTAATATTTAAAATTTATACATCGATGAAATTGTCATGTTACTATATTATACATATATATATATATATATATATATATATATATAGGTGTGTGTGTGGGTGTGTGTGCGTGTGTGTCGATCGATAGATCGTTGTATCTTAATGCCTCACCGATTAATATGAGGAATAAAATGTGTTTATTACATTCAGGATTTTATGTATATATTTCTTAGTGTGGACTTATTATCTTTTTACAAGAAAGTATTTGTATTGCAAGAATTACATAGAAAGTATGTTGATACATGATTTTAAGAATTCCAAACGAAACTTTATTAATGCATAGTCAAGAGATGTCTATCGACGTTTGTATTGAAAACGTAAACGCTACGCGTATGATGTACACAGTAACAGTGAAACCAGGTCAACAAGTTTTAAATGAAACCACTGACATAGTACGATGTATTATGCCGACAGATTTCAAAGGATATATGATGTACAGCTTCATACAAATCTTAACAACAGAAGGCAACGAATAAATCAAACGATTGTGAAGAACACGTTATAATATCTCCGATTTCGATGTAAATTTTATTTCGCAATATATTATTTCAGTAAATGTGACATATTAACTTACGTTGTCGTCAGCAACCGTCCATTTGACGAGGCGTTGGTGTAGCCTGATGCCAATTCGTATATCCGCAACTGACTGTACAATCAAACAGGGGAGTGATAGTCCATACTGAACGTTTTATATATGGAATTAATGCCTTCTGAGGCTGCTGATGTCGCTGCGTCATCCTGACTATGTTCTTGGTAGTTGAGTTCTCACGTACAGCTTTTGTATTAAACGTGCCTTGTCGTACTCCTAGTTTATAAGAAGCATTAGGGTCAGTCATGGTTTCTCCTCATATTTATCCTTAAAACATTTACATTTTTATAAATAGGGTGTCCTGTGTTTATCTTCTTTTAACCGGCATTACAAGCACAATATGGGTAGATCACCCCTCAATTATCCGAACATTTCCTTACTATCGAAGCTGTATTTTAGAGAATATTGCCTGCATGCTGCACATGTAGGATGGTTCATGGACATCAGTGTTGGGGAACCTGTTCTCCCACTTAATCTATAGTATGCGACACTTCTAATTATGTCTTGCCTAGGAAGCCCATGGTTCGCTGCGATAGAGGAATCTATTGATCTTGTGTTTCATGTAGTCTGGTTTCCTCAGAAAGTATTGAGTTGGTCAACATTCGCTAGCTTAGGTTGAACACGACTCCTAGTACCTAGGCTATCTTAGTGCTGATCTCTAAGTCAAAAGAGAGAACCGGGGAGTGTCCATAAGAGTGTTCAGCTTGTACCTGTAAATGTATGCGATTATCTGTACCAATATGCTTGTCTTCCTCGGGCTGATATTCAAGCAAACATTTTTGCAGGCGTGAGAGAGGCTGTTTGTAAGAGCTTGAAGTCCGTCAAGATATGCTATGTCAGAACTGTGTCATCAGCAAAGAGCATCCCACATATAAGTACATTTTGTTATTTAGTCTTGGTATTGAGACGGCACTGCTAAAAAGCCTATAATACAACCTGGTTGGAATGGTGATACCTTCGCTTAAGTCCTTGAGGAACATATAGAAAAAGATACAGGAAAATGTAGCCTCGAGGACGAAGTTCTACATAATTCAACTATCGACATTTGTAACAGATTTTGAATTGCGTATTCTTGTGAAATGCCGATGCTAGTGCGAAGGCGGGTTATTTTATGCAACAATTGGAAGATTCCTCTTCAACTGGCCATATCAAACGACATTGTGAGATTGATGCAGACGATCTTGAGTGGAATATAGAGATCTTGAACTTCTTCCGTAGCTGTATTAGTGAGAAATCATGTCACTTGTAAATCGGCCGCCGGTATGATAAAAAAACACTGGGATTCTGGGTTGAATATAGAGGCGAGCATCTGTAAGCGGGCTAGGGCGATACGGGCCAACAATTTACGGACAAACTTAAGGAGAGATAAGTACTTTTATTTGTTACAGTCTCTTTTTTCTCATACAAAGTAGCAATGTTAGCGTCTCGCATGTTCTTGAGTTGTTCTCAATAGATGCGGAGGTTTGGCAGCGGCACAAGTAGGACTGGTTTCATGCTTTCCAAAACCACTAAGGGGATTCGATTGTTTCCCGGCGATTTTGCACAGGCTACCAGTCGGCAGCTTTTTGGAGCTCTTCTACAGTGCGCGGAGTGCCTTGTTCCTCCATGACTTACAATTTGGGCTGGCGTCAAGAGCTGTTTCACTTAGAGTATCATGGTGGCATAAAACTCTCGGTAGTGTTCACACAAACACTGCACATTTTCCTGGTCAATAATGATCTCACATGTCTTGGTGAGGAATGGGTCTGTTACTTCTTTGATATCCTCGTATATGCTCCTTGCTTTTCAGCAGATAACTGTATGTTGTCTTATATTTAAACCAGTAGAAATTGGAGCAGCGCCGTGCGATTTACTGTGCTGTTCTTCTAGCAGTTCAGAAAGATTGCAGTGTTGTGGATCTGGGTTTGACTCCGTAGGCTATGAACACTTTCATCTTCAGCTCATTAACATGTTCTATTTCCATACGTGAGTCTCAAAAGAAACAGCGTGGTTCCACTTTTTCCTCTCGTCTGCAGTAATCGCAGGGTTGTAAAAAGCTGCACGGAGAAAAAAAACATTTAATGTCAACAGTTCCATTGGCACTCGGTGTATCACAAAGTGCGTAAGTAGTACGTTTTATGAGAAATAATGGTACAGCTGGCGTTGGTACGCCGGTAACATATCATCTCTAAACATTGTTGAACTTATGCGTACCTCGTTAGCCATAAGTGTGTGATCACTGTTAGAGTTCCCGCTGTGAAAGCTGCGGCTAAACAATGAAGAACCACGCCCAGTCACCTCTTAGACAGCTCCTCTCGATCTTCTCGTGAGGGTTAGATCAAGCTCGTGCAAGTCGAAGGGACACTTGATGAATATCTCTTTACAATAGGATTGTATACTATAAGAATGTGTTGGTAACGCATGATGGCATATATACTCAGGTAGTCTCTAGATATTCTCAGGAAGGTGAGCAAAACCTCGCAATCATCTCACATCCCTCACAATAAGGATTAAAGCTTTTCAGATCTGAGGAACCTAATTAACGCTTCGTTGATTTTTTTTCGTTTGGTAGAACTTACCTTATTCTTCATTTTTAAAGCAGTGGGTTCGTTTATATGCGCGGATTATTATAACTGAACAGAATACGCTGATGGCTAAATGCTGGACTCTCTGATTGCCGAGGAAAGTTGATACATTCTACGATCTCGTTCTTTACACCAAACCATGCACAATATTACATTGGTTGATATGTAGACTTCTATTGTGCGTAGAATGTGATGTTGGCTCACGGCCTAGCTGAGTTTCCTGTATTGTGGCAATTTCTACATTAAACATCTATTCATCTAGATGGTGGTTGTTTTCTGTGCGTTGTCAATCTGATGAATGTTGTTTGCGAAAACCGATCGCATGGTCATGATATTCCAGCTTCCTTAATATATCTGGGGGGGATTTTTCTATATCTATTGTTGAGTTTAACTGATACAAAATTGGCTGTCGACTGCCGAGAGTTCTTATTCATCCCCACCCATTCTGTGATATGGGTAAGCCATAGCGAAACGGCGCCTTACTGGCTGCTCTCTGGCCATATTGAGGCCAGCTGTAGGCGTAAGACGAAGTGCGATTACCTTTCCCACCGTCGAAAAAGAAATCTGGCGCTCTTTTCCCCCGCCATTTAGTCGAAAACGTTGTTGACGCTGGCGTGTCCACTCAATAGAGGGGCATAACCAGCACCTAGTGATATAGGATGATAGCAGTTACCCATTAAGTAGCCCCCCCAACTAAGCAGTACAAGACGATACAACTGAAAGATATATTTTATAGTTTGGCTTAAACTTCGCAGTAGCAGTTGCATATGATTAAAATATCATGTCCGCCAATTTTAGGGGCCCAATCTTCAGATCTTTTGGTCAGTATATAATGCCTTAGGTTTTCCTACAATTGAGTAATCCCAAACGCCTACGAGGTTTTGAATAAATTGCATTTTGCTATGTGAGCTATATCCAAATTTCACGAGAATTTACTGCCCGGGATGACCGGGTTTAAGTCTCAGTAAACGGCCTTCGCCATATTATTTCAGTTTGTAGGAATTATTCCGACTGGTTTAGTAGCTACGTAACACGAAGCTGTTTAGATGCACCGTTCGAATGAAATTTAAAGGAAAGAGAGTTTTTCCCACTCTACTATCCTCGGTGCTTATATCCTTGAAAACCTGAGAACCATAAAACATTCATTAATGCTTTATGTTAACTACAACATGTTCAACCTGGCTTTCCTCGGGCCTTATTTACTGTGCATAACTTTACGTTACTATGTATATATATATATATATATATATATATATATATATATATATATATATGACTCATTAATAAGAAAACCTTTAAAAAATTCCATATATTTAACCCAAAATTGGCTGAAGAGTTTGTTAGAGAGAGCAAAAGTACAACTTTTAGAAATTTAGAAGTCAATCTTTTAGAAATTTAGAAGTCAATATTTTAGCAATTAACCACTTGACAGTCAAATTTCTAGCCGAAAACCAATTTAAAACTTTTTCCTAAATCTCAATATCCATTATGTCAAATCTCAAGTTTGTAGACTGAAAACTACCAGGCTAGTTTTGTAGTTTTGGCTCTGGTCCTATGTACTGTTCATACTTTATGCATATATATATATATATATATATATATATATATATAAGTTTGACTCATGTCCAGGTAAACTACATCATACATTTCAAGTGCTTAAACCGAACATTGTCGAAGTACTTTGGTGGAATCTGCAAAGTTCCAACTGTGACATCTTGGCAGCGATATTTGCGCCCAAAACACCGATTCAAAATCTTGCTGCATATCTGAATACCTTTTATGTAAGATTTCCAATATTTAGACCCAACATTGGCTGAATATTTTGCTAGAGACTGCAAATGTTAAATCTCTTGATCTTTGACCCTTTGCCAGCCAAGTCTCTGGACAAAAACACATTAAAAATATTTTCATATGTTTGAATACACTTTATGTAAAATTTCAAATAATTAATTTGGTAAGTAACAGAGGTAATTTTGTTTAAGTTTATCCCAATTTTGACCCTTTAACATTTATTTTTTTGGACTCAAATGAAATTAAAATGTGTAGTCAATGTCCAAGTTACCAACGTCTTAAATTACAAGTGAGTGAATCCGAAATTGCCGGAGGACTTTCGTAGAAATTTCAAAGGTCAAATCTCAGGACTTTGACAACTTGACATCCAAATTTCTGTCCGTCAGTCGATGGAAATTCTCAATACACCTCATGTAAAATCTCAAATCTGTAGACAGAAAATAGACAGAGTAGTTTGGTAGGCAAATGTAAACACACTCCGACACATAGGCGATTTCTCTGTTATGGATTTATAGATAAAGCATTTAAAAAATAGCGCATGTCCATTCAATCGGTGTGTTGTAAAAACATGCAATTTCTTCGGTTAAATGATGCGTGGAGTCTACATTAGCTCATGCAACTTAAACATTACCGATCAAAAGCAAACACCAAAGCAGTATGAGACAACAGGAGAACTAACCTAATGTATAGGCAGGCTGTGAAGTGATTCGTCGATTAATCAAATATAACAGACACAGTTATTGCCTAAGCATGTAATACAAGAAAAGGTGTGTTATTTCCAAATTTACTTTATGATTGCGTCTTAGTATTTATTTAATGTTACGGTCAATTATACATCTGATCTTTTTTAACGCCATAGACAATCTCAAGAATGTATACTCATACAGTTTAGTTGACTGTAGAATATGATAAAAAACCATCATCCTAGTCTACATCGAATGGTTACTTTTATTGCACATCTTGTAATAAGTAGCAATAGATTAAATTCACAAGTACGCAGTTTAGACTGTGATTCGTTTAATGCAATAAAATTATAATGAAATACTTATGCCCACTCAACACTTGACATATTATAACAGCTAGAATTTCGAATGCATTATATTAAGCATCAGTTTTAGTTTCATGCATTGGGTGATATAAATGCCGATTACATATTAACATTCACGTAAAGATTATCATATTTTATCAAGTAATAAGTCTCTGCTTTTTTCGAGCACTTTGCAACTGATTCGTTATATATTTTCTTTCATATATACAAATTTACAAAGCGAACAAAAAGCTATCTCATTCTACGTTTAGTAAAATCCGGATGCAAACTAAACAGAAAACGCACACTTGTATTTATTATCTTATGAGAAATCTTAACAAATAATTTTATACTTGCGATTACTAGTACTTCATCATTAAGGTCCTTCGAAGTGTAGGATACGAAATTTACTGTTAGTATATTTAAACGCAGAAAGATTTATTAATTTTCGTAGGGTAGAAATAATCACATAACCAGAAGTAATTAAAACCGGAATTTCAAATAATACAATTCTTATAAATTCAACATTGGCAGACACACATCGTAACTAGTGAGTTTTACAATAGAAATAATGTTGTATTTGCGATAAATCTGATCATTTACAATAATTCGTTAAATAAGGGTAAAAGTAATTTAATAAAAAGCGGCAAATCTCTGATATATATATATATATATATATATATATATATATATATATATATGTATATATATATATATATATTATTTTTAAATATAGTTATCGACTGACACGTGTTTCGTCGTCTACGACTCATCAGAGTGGCTAAATCTAGTGAGATTACGCCATTCTGATGAGTCTTAGAGCACGAAACAACGCGCCAATGGATAATTATAGTTTGAAAATAATATATATTTACCGCAAATTGGTTAAAGAGAAAATTATTCTCAACTGGCATTTAGGTAAAAATGCACTTTCGGAATAATTGAATCCATTACACACATATCGCTATAACAAAAACGAACAACATATCTGTCTGTCTGTCTGTCTGTCTGTCTCTCTCTCTCTCTCTCTCTCTCTCTCTATATATATATATATATATGTCTGTTTCTCTCTCTCTATCTCTGTCTCTCTGTCTCTGTCTCTGACTCTGTCTGCCTGCCTGTCTGTCTCTCTCTCGATATATATATATATACATATATATACACTTGTGCCCGATATTATTCATACCCCCCTTGAAAATTGAGTTTATTAGGTGTAACTTTTGTAAGAATTTATTGTTTACGTCCATATTGATACATATTCTTAATAAACCTCTTCTGATCATTTTCGTCATTTTAAAATCTCGGGATACTTGTAATAAAAGAAATATACAACTATTTATAAAATCTGCAATGTTCAAAAATAATCATACCCCCTTATTTTTTCAGTATTAATCGAGTTTCTGACTGTTTGTTTTCTGTTTGATTCTTATTTTGAATGCTTTTATACAACCTTTGATTAATTTCATTTCGTTTTTTGCATTTTTCAGAAATTAAAATGATATCAACTGAAAACCAATAAAAGAATAAAAATTATTAGAATGGGGAAGAAAAAAGAGCTTAGTAATGATCTTAGGACTAAAATTGTGAATTCACATGAGGATGGTTTAGGTTACAAGTCAATTTCCAAGAAATTTGAGGTCCCTACAGCAACAGTACAGAGCATCATCAAAAAATTTCAGAGCCACCACACAACAAACAACTTGATTGGTAGAGGAAGGAAAAGGAAACTGTCTGCTAGAGCCACCAGGAATATTGTAAGAAGTGTTAATGCAAATCCAACCACCACTAATAAGGACATTTTAGAAAATCTGGAGTCTTCTGGCATAAAAATATCAAGGCAAACATTGCAAAGGACTCTGCATGAAAATGGTCTGAAAGGAAGAAGACCAAGAAGGACTCCATTGCACACCGGAAAACACCTTGCAGCACGTCTAAAGTTTGCTAGGACCCATGTGAATTCTCCAGAGTCCGTTTTCTCAAGTATTTTGTGGACTGACGAAACAAAAATTGAATTGTTTGGCCATATGGATGCTTCTTACGTTTGAAGGAAGAAAGGAGAAGCTTACAACCCAAAGAACACCATACCCACGGTGAAACATGGTGGTGGTAGCCTAATGTTTTGGGGCTCCTTTTCGGCTAGTGGTCCAGGTAGTTTGGTCAAGATAGATGGAACCATGAAGAAGGAGCAATATTTGGAGATATTCCAGAAAAACATTAGACAGGATGCGGAGAAGCTCCATTTAGGACCAAACTGGTTCCTTCAACAGGATAATGATCCAAAACATACTGCCAAAATAGTCAAGAAATGGTTTGAGGATAATCAAATTAATGTTTTGGAATGGCCTAGCCAGAGTCCCGACCTGAACCCTATCGAAAACCTCTGGCACATATTGAAAACTGAGGTTAAAAAGCGGAAACCTAGAAATTTGAGGGATTTGGAGAACTACTGCATTGAAGAATGGTCAAAAATCAGTGTTGATGCTTGTAAAAACCTTGTTGATAAATATCCAAAACGGTTACAGGCAGTTATTAAGAATAAAGGGCATGCTATTGACTATTAGTAAGAGAGGTATGAATAATTTTGAACTAGTGCCATTATTGTTTTTCTTTGTATAATGTTTCAAACTTGCATAATTTATTTATTTGTTGAGTTTAAATACAATGCTTATGCTTGATTTATTGTTTGAAATCCCTTTAATATTGTCTACCTTCTGGTTTGAGCAATATTCTTATAGAAATCTCAAAGATCCGAGGGGTATGAATAATATCGGGCACAAGTGTATATATATGTATATATATATATATATATATATATATATATATATATATATATATATATATATATGTATATATATATATATCATATTTTACACATTTAAATTTAATGTTTCGGAAAGGTTAACTTTCGAATATAGCTTTTTTATTGTATGCATTAATATCTAATTTCCCTTATTCTATGTAGCTAAGATGATTAAAAACTTAAAAATGATTTAATGTTCGATGTTTATTGCAGTTAATAAATAAGGTTAACACCATTTATAATATTTGCTAATACCTGTCTTCTTAGGAGATGAATAAACCTAAAAAAAACTCAGTGGTTAAGGACATATGTTTATTTATTTGTTTTTCATACAACAGACATTCTATATTTGTAAATTTACCTTTTACAATCAGAAAATTTAAATTAATAAATTATGATTTAACTGTATCTGGTATATTGAGCAATTTTATTTAGCTGGGAGTATCTTATAAATATTTTTGACAAGAAACAATTTATTAAATCATAGGATAGTGTAAAGTGGCAGGTCAAATATACTAGCAAAACGATGATTGAGAATGAATAGAAACACACACAAATAGGAGGGGAGAACACATTCTGAAATTGTTTGAATCGTTTACCACACTGCTTTCAAACACATTCACTTCGGATTTTAACATGCAATTTTGATGTTAACGTTTATATCCTTTTCTTTAACTTCCCTTACCTTATGAATTTTAATTACTCAATTTTTACTTGATATTTTTCATGTCTCACTGACTTTATAAATGTTTGCTAATATTTTCTCCTCTGAAGAGATGATAGACATCAAAATCATGTAGGATAAGGAGTTAAAATATTTCCAATGTATTCTTTGTCTTACATAGAATGATAAAAATCTTTTGATCTGAAACTCAAACATTTCACGTCATAAATTTTTAAATTCATTGAATGACGAAAATTTTATAAACACACACACACACACATATATATATATATATATATATATATATATATATATATATATATATATAACTTTATAAACTGTAATTCAGCGTGAATTGCAAATTGCATTAGTATCGATGTAAAACTTACTATGTAAAAGGTTTATCTTTTGTGGTTTACTTTGACAAGTTTGTGTTTTATTCAAAGGAAACAACTCTTTTCATTAACATGCTTGAAAAGTAGGAATGCCCCAAATAAATGGAACCATATATTGAACTATTTTAATGGCAATGTAGTTAATTGTTGCACAGCCAGATTAATGTTGTAGATTTAACACTGGCGACATTGATGTAAGCAACCCGCTAACTAATTTAAAGATATAAGCATAATAAATGGTTAGTAAATGTTGAGAATATGTAAAAAAGATATCGGAGTACAAAATAGACGCTCGATGCTTCGTAGCTCTTCAAACGTTTAAGTGAAAAAAAAACCGCAAAAAGCAAATGACCTTACTTTCAGAAATGCCACTTCTATCTAGTACTTATGCATTAATACAAATATATATTTTTTACTATATATATTGATAAAATGTATATATTATTTAATATATATACATACATATATATATATATATATATAACATACACACATGTATATATACAAACGCTCACATATATGATCGAGTTTCTGTATGTGGGTGTGCCTTTCCCCCGTGTGGATTAAGTGCTAGGACACTACAATAAATACAGTTACATCCTAATTGCTGTGAAATTTCGATGGCATTAGTCTATTTCTGTCTGAATGAACAGCTCGTAAACCTTAAATAACCTTACACAGATAACAGATTTTCGTCTCGTTTTATTTATTTTTTTCCACAAATTTTTATTTCACTTTTTAATTTTTCCAGAGAACGTTTCTTTCTGTTTTCTGTAGTCGCCTTAATAAAACAAAATGAAAAAAAATTATGACCAACATATGGGATTAAAAGAAACAACGATACTTTTTTTTTCTTTGCACAACTGTTCATGAAGTCGATTTTCTGACGATAATTATTTTATTGCCGCTGGGAACTATGGCGCTATAACAAAATTTGATCTTAACGAGTCGATCATGTTAAAAATATGCATTTTTTCGTCGCGAAATCAGTTATTAATACTACTGGTTAAGAAGCGTCTAAGCAACTTGTTTATTCATGATACGAAGTATGGCGTATGTTAATCTTGAGAAAAATCTAAGGCCAATGGAATAAAAAAGAAACAGACAGCCATATCTTAGGAAAAGTTGACTACAATTGTATATGTGTTGAGTAGTTTTGAACATTTTTGGTTTGGAGAACGGGTTCAGTTAACAAATGAAATCCAAGTAAACATTAGAGGAAGTACCTACTTGATATATGGTAAAAAGTGATACATGATTGCTGCATGTAAACAGGTGTTCAACAGAATATGTTTATATATTATAATGACGTGTTCAGTGTTACATTCAATCAATTTACAACGTTGTATGTTGCAATCAATTGCAAGGTGTAACGAAACGTATGGTGTATTTTGCCAAATACCAAGTTTGCATAAGCTATCATCTTTTTGCGAAGATTAGCAAACATATTAGTGGAAATAACCGGATAATACACACATAATAAAGTCCTTGTATTAAGGAGAAAATATACAAAAAAATCGTCTACACGCTAATAGTCAATAAATGAGGCAGCACTGATACGGGCTTGATTTACATTGGTTAATTGGGATATTGCATAACACTAATTGCGTGTGTATTACATTTATGTTTCTGCATATTGAGAGGCTTAGAACGAGACGAAGTATAATATGAATTTTTGAATTCATTCATTTTTTAAAACACTCAAGGGAGTATTAGAACTATATATCTACATATATATGCACCCAATATTTCTAACACAAGTAATAATATAAAATAACATAACACGAAAATGTGATGCATGGACTTAAGTAGAACAACTCTGAGTAAACATTTTCATGCTTTCTAAAATACTGTCCGTGACCGGGTTTACACTGTTTCATTATAACGAAACAATTAATTAGACACCAGTGGAAAAATCAATACAGATAAAATACCGCAAGAGATTATTGCGTCGTTTATTGTTATTATGTTTCACAAAGATATTTAATTACTCGGCAAATAGAATTCTTATTTACGATAAATAAATAAAATAGTAATGGAAGCGAAGGCGATAAGACGTGTTCGCTTTGCGAGTAGTAGGACAAATTGTATTCATGTATAAATATAAAGAAAACAATGTAAAAAGTTTGAACAGAAAAAAAGCAATGGACTTTATTTATAATGAATGATTAAATAGTAAAATAACGAACGTAATAAATGTGTACATCGATTAAGTGTATTATATTGAAAAAAAAAAGAAAACATAATAGTATTCCAGTCTAATGTTATGGCGGCATAATACATAACACAAAAAGCATAATATTCTGAATGACATAATACCTAACATAAAATAATAGCGTAATATTATATATGACATTTATTATGACGGCTAATATTATGTGTAACATGATTTCTTCATTGGATCGAGTATTGAAAGCAGCACGTTCTTTAAGTATATTTTGTAATTTTTAAAATGGGGTTATTAGAAATTATTGTAATTATCTACTCCTTCATATATTCTCCAGCTGCGGCTATTATCGCTGTCAATTTGTTGGATATTGGCAGGTAACGCCGGATAGAAAAATATAATGAGCTGCGCACATACAAATGGATTCAAATATTAAAATTCAATATCTGCACCGTTGTCTAACTGAATGCATGATTTGATACAAAATATGTTAGCAGATATCGGTCAAATGTTCAGACAATAAAGGAAGCAGATATTTGAAGTTTTCAATCAAAAAGGATATGATTATCAATAAAGACGTCGCAAGAAATATAAGCCAGTCAGAGAAAGAGAGATATAGAGATAGAACGAGAGAGATATAAACAGATAGTGATGCCTACTCCGTCTCATTTCTTTCCCGCCAGACTAATGTTCTACTACGCACCGTTGTGCCTTTCAGTAAACGTCAAAGCAAATATAAAATTTGGTCAAAGAAAATTTCATTGTAGGAAATAAAAGCAATAATATAGTTTGTGTAGATCAACTGGCTACCGATTTTTACTTTGCTGTAAGTGTGAGTATATAATTTGCTACCATCAAACGTACATGTACACATCATATAAACTGAACAAATGCATGTTGGACTACCAACTATATCGATTACTTGATATATTTTCCCAATATGAAAATTGATAGCACAATATGATTGCTAGTTCTCGTTAAGTATTGTACCGCAACGAGTCTCTTATACCAGATTGGCATGTTTACAGGAATCATAAAATAAAATGCTGATATAGCTTTGAAAATATGTCATTTGGAGCTAAAGTGAGAAACAAAAAAACATGTTTTGTGCATTGCAGTATCCTTACACATCCAGAAAATGTATCTCTTAGATGTGAATTCAAGCAGGTTAATGCGTAACACTTAAATTATGACAAAAAATGATGAGTGGGTTTAGTTATTAAATCGAGTTATAATGCCTTAGTGGGTATCCATGGGATAAATATGATACAAATTAGGGGCACTGTCATCATCATCATCGTGAAATAATATCGCAACATTTCAATAAACTTGTAAAAGCTAAGGCCAATAATTATACAAAGTTTCGACATACAGTGTAGTTTCAAAAAAACAATAATGGATATTTTTACTGTAATGTAGCGTGTTATATTGAGACTACCTATAAGAGAGTATAACGGGAACGCATGGCCCGGAGGACGAGACATTTATGTGACACCGTCTCACAGCGACGCCGACGCGGACGACAACGACGACGACGGCGACGACGGCGACGTCTGTATAACAGCGTAAACGGCGGCGAAGGTGACGGTTCTATTTAGTTCATATTATTATTAAGAGGAGACATATAAATGTGAGTAGAGAGATGTTCTTTTAGTATATAGAGAGGAGAATCATTATTTCTGGTAGTGGTGAGGAGACACAATACTTGGAGAGGCTGTTGCACAAAGTTCATTCACAGATGATAGACAGAAAACGTTTAATTCCTTTGTTGGAATGACGACACAAAGACAAACAAGTAACAAATATGAATGATGATCCTTTTATTCTTACCAACTGGTGATGTTGATGATGATCAGGGATTCAAGCATTTACAATTACATTATACTATCCTCCCCCACAATCGCCTGCAAAAGGGCATCAGACCTCGGTCTCCGTCTCGACACTCCTCTAAGCCGCTATCTGACTCTCTGGCTCTGACTTTCCTGTCTATCAGGAACCAATTTCAATATATTGGAAATTCAGTTCTTTATGACGACCGAGGCGTGCTTAGACACGTGAAATTCATTGACGTGGATTTCACCTATGTATGTCCAAACACGCTCTTATCAAACAAAGAAGTTCCGAAATGCATTGTTTAACGTATGACCTATTTATTTCATCATTATTTCTTATCTGCATTGTTCAAATCATACTCTGAAATAAATAGTATTTACTTGTTTCACAGAACAATGAACATCTTTCTACATTCCGTGGATATCAATATGTATTTTTTAAAAACTTTTCATACTGGGTTCGGTTCTAACTTTTTCTAATCTCATTTTCAAACTTATTTAGTTTGCTCTTTTAATTCCTAGGGGATGCCCCTTTTCATGTTACATGAATATCAAAAAGTTATCTTAGAAGAATACACGCTTACTATGACAGAAATTCTACCTTATAAGAAACGCTAGCTTTAACATAAGAACACCTAGCCCTAACCTTTAAACTATTTATCTAAAATATATTATGTTTCGTGGAATAAAGGGTGTGAAAAATCATTTACTAAAGCTTAAAAACAATTGTAATTTTTTTTATAAATCACTGACTATTTTGCATGCTTGTCACAGCGTGAGAGCTCTATTTCCCCTGATTTTAAATTATTTAGTTTTAAACTTCTTAAAATGCTCTTATAGTTTCCAATTGTATTATACTTGATACTATATAAATATTATACTTTTCATAAAAATCTGACCCGACTATTCACAGAAAAATAACCAATAATAGAAGACACCTTTCTCTTCCTTCTGTAGGTTTACATAACATTCCAAAACTATGCAGGTGATATAGCAATCAGTATTTTTATACGTACTGAAATATTTATGAATTGTATTCGATATCGTTCTAATTAGCAAATGGACACTCCCGTGCAATTCTTTCTACGAACAGAAGTGATTTTGTGGAGGAATCGCTTTACCTTTGACATGCGACATCAAAATAAAAATGGAGGTTTCCACTTTTGTAGACGCAGGAGATCGGGATGTGGGTGCCTATGTTTAGAGTTTAGCCTAACGCATGTTATATATGTATACCCATCAAATATTGCATGAATATAAAACAGGAGTTCAAATACTTTTAGGATATTTTCGAGTTTATGTAATTATCTGCAGATTCTTTTTCTTTTTTTTTCAAGTTACTGAGTTTAATTGAGTCGAGACGGGATATATGAAAAAAATGACATAGTAATTGTATAATTATTAACGCGTAAAGGATCAGGTGATGTAAAGAAAAGTACATGTTAATATAATGAAAAATTAAACTGTGATATGAATATATATATATATATATATATATATATATATGTGTGTGTGTGCGTGTGTGTGTGTGTATGCATATATATATATACTACGTTAAAGGTATTCAGGAGAATGAATTAAAACAAGCTTATTGAGAGTGGACAATAAAAAAAACAGCAAAACATTATAATTTCGTTTTCAGGGACAAATGTTACAACAGTGTAGCGACTATAATATTAGCCTATATAATAAATAAATATTATATATATATATAGTGAGAGAGGTAGAGGTAGGGAGAGAATGAATAGTCCCACAAGAACTAAAATCTTTGAAGAATTAAGAGGACCCATGTCATTTTTGTTTTTATGCATCGGTAGTTGTTATTTACTAGAACTGATTGTCTACATTTTTTAATAATGTGGATTTCTCCCGAGGATATACAGTGTATACCTCGGCAAACGCCAGGGCAATGTGTAAAAGTTCTTCGTATATCGAGGGATAGAATTCCATGATGTCGAACTGTATAAACACACAGTTATTTTTGTTTTCTATATTTTAAAATCAATTATTGCTTCCCCAGTATTTGTCCACTGGTTTAGTTCTAGGTCTTGTTTCATTTGTTTCTTTACTCTAGAAAGTTGAGATATGCATAGTCTACCTATTTCTGGTTAGTGGGGTCATCAAACAAGTCCTGGGGTTATTATTGATCTTATATTTGTGGGTTCTGGGCAAAATGTGTGTTTCTTTAGTTAGTTGGTTGGTTGTTTTTGTTTTACGGCATATCAACCCTTTTCGGGTTATTTAATGCCGAATCCAAAGAGTTTGGAGAATTTTTTTTAATAGAAAATAGTTGTTTTCAAGTCGGTTTCTCTTTAACCTATAGTTGGAACCCTAACAGGTACTACCACTCTATAGTTTAAGGTCATATCCAGGATCCCCATTGAGGGACATTTACCCTCTGCAGGGGGGGCAGTCGGTGTATTCTAATGCCCCACCGACAGGGCCGTATGCTTCTTTAGATTTAACTTTGTCAACTTTATTGCTAAGATTTATTTATCGCTGATTTGTGTACTTGCATTATTTATTGTATCTATCTAGTCGCATTCGTTTGTATCCAGTTGTTTGTAGTTTTTGTAAAGTTCTCTGTGATTAGTTTATAATATTTTTGTTTAACCATTTTAGTAAATTTTCTAGTTTTATCTGCTTTTAGAAAGATTTTATTAGAGTTGTCTAGGTTTTGTAGTTTTGTTGGACACTTTTATGTTGATTGCGGAATTAATTTTTATTCGCGGTTAAAAGGTAATTTTCAAAGTTTGTTAAAAGGTCTACTGCTGTTACTTTTTCAGGGTTTTTAAAATCATAGAAACCTTTTTGTTTATGGTTTCATTTTTAAGGAGGAGATTTGCTCGCCATCGCATTGGGCGTATGAGTTCATCTGTTTTTTTTTAAATTAATTTAATAATATACATATGCTTGATAGATGTGGGGATGTTTTTTTAGATGTTTCAAAATAAACCCTTTCATATCTTTTTTTGGTGTGGTGAAATTCTTTTGAGAGTACTCAACTGTTTCATATATATATATATATATATATATATATATATATGTGTGTGTGTGTGTGTGTGTGCGTGTATATATACATATATATATATATATATATATATATATATATATATATATATATATATATATATATATACACACACACACACAGGTTTGACACCCGGCGTTGTCAGGTCGTACGATACACGTAAACGTGATATTTTAACTAATGCAGATTGCGTATGTATTGTTGTAAAATCAATCCAGTATTTTTTATTATATATTACAGGGAATAATGTATCTATTAATCTAATAAACAATATAAAAATGCAAATAAAAAGATAATATTAATAGTTAACTTTATCAAATTGTATGCCTTTTGTTTGCACTAGCACGTCAGCTAATAATTGTGATTCATGATGAATGCCTGTGAAACTCATCCCTTATTAATGTTTAGTTTTAATATATGAAAACGAAAGAAAGGATTTGTTGCGATTTTAAATGATACTTATTTTTTTTATCGTAAATTGAATCCATTAAAAAAATGAAAATAAATTGCGAGGTGCCCTCGAGTTTGAACACGGGATACTTCGCTCTGTAGTCGAATGCTCGACCACTGAGCTATATTTCTACACATCAGTTATACTCTTTTATATAAGAATAAATTATTTGATGAGATTTATTATCATCCTTGCCGTTGAAACCTACGATATTCCCCTGTATAATTATTTTTCATCTATGAGAAAGAAAGAACATTTTTAGTATCGGAATATTTTCAATTTAAAATCACTGACAGAAATATAAATATGTGCGCGCGCGTGTGTTTGTGTATGTGTGTGTGTGTGCGTGTGTAGTTCATCACTCCACTGTCTATTGTGTCTGTTCATTGAAACATGAATATACCATAAAATCTCATTGTATGTGGAGATAAAATGGAAATGAAAATCGGTAAAATTAAAATATTTGTTTGATAAAAGCGTGTTTGATAAGAAACTAGATAACGCGTGATGAATGAATTGAAAGTCTATTGAGGAAAGTGCATTTTCATGTTTACTTCTCTTTGACGTTTATTAAAGTAAAAGTTAAAAAAACAAAAAAAAAACACCTGTTTCTATTGTTTATGACGCGAACATTATTTTTCAGAATTATTTAAGTAGTGTGTACTTTTTATAAATGTTTAAACACAGTTAAATTAGAAAATAAATCTATTTTTTATATTAGATTTCAGTCTTTTGCTGTTATATTTATTTACTTACTAGCGTCTATTCAGCATTAAATAACTGCGCATTTTATTTTCAACTATCAAACTATTTAGCACTTATAACTTTATAAATGTAATCATAGGCGGACTACATACCGTGACCTAAAGCTTAATTTAAACGTGCCTTCAGGGTTCGTTCTTGACTAATATTGTGTCCAATCTTTTAAAACTAATTTTGTAGCGCATAGTCTATAATTAGTGGCTGACATATTTTTACACAGCACAATATTTTCTCATCGCACTTCAAAAGCATTGTATTTATGTATAAACTCTAACCTCATTAATAGCAGAACGTGATTTCTAAAGATTATGAAGCTTTCTATTTCGATTACTTTAATTCTTCCGGATTATTGAATGGTACATTTTATTTTTTGCACTGCTGAAAATTTGATAATATTTATATTCTCTCACTCTGATCTGGTGTTAGTGGATTCAAAATTTTGTTCTCCCCCTGCATTAACTGCTATAAAATTCACCACAAATAAGCAATTATATTTTACACTTCCTTTTAGGCCAACCGTGTTTATTAAATTAGACTGATATTTACTGTTTCATTTATGTTTGTTTGGCAAAAGGTGTGCACCTGTGTGTGTTAAGCGTTGTGTCCTGCATTCAAAAGGAAACTGTATTAGAAGTGTAAGCCATGTTTAGTTTCAAAACAGTTTCCGATGGTTCGTTGTTCTAAAAAAATCTTGAGAGGTTACTGTTTTTCAGTAGACAGAATAGTTTCCGATGGTTCGTTCTTACACACAAGTCCTGAGAACTGATTGGTTTGCAGTAGACAGTTCCACAGAGCAAAATATTCTTACCGTGTCTAGGTGGGAAAAAATATGTGAAATTGCTATAGAAAAGGTTTAATATTCATGGAGCAATTCTTGTTTCTGATTGGTTGGTAGCAGAACGTGAATTCGATTCATAAGTTCCTAGCAGCATCGTTTATAAATAGAATCGTCCGAGTGTTACTTTTTAATAATGGGGAAGCCCCTTGTGTTCGTTCTGCTCAAAAATGAATATATATTTTTATATTCAATTATAAATAATAAAATTAGAAATCATTTGGATCTTAGAATAGAAATAAAAATTAGAAATCATTTGGATCTTAGAATTTTAGCGTGTATAAAGACGTCATTTTTAATTGTGTTCGAATATCAAAACATATATATGTGTACAGAGAAGAGAAATAAAGAAATGGAAGGGACTTTAACCTTAAAAAGTGGTGGGTATGTGAAAAAAGAAGCCATTTCTTAAATTTGATTATGCAGTTTTGTAAAAAAAGGAAAAGAAAAAAACGCATACATAAAAATAAACATACATGCAATATGTAGCCGTTTAAAGAGTTTTTTTTGTTTTGTTTTGTATTTTTTGTTAATTAAAACAATACAAAAAAAGGATGGCCCATTTTTGAAAAATAAGAAAGAAAACTAATGTGCACAAAAAAATAAATAAAAGTCAATTGTAATTTCTGCGCGCCTTAAAATAAGCATGCAAAAAGTATTTTGTTGAAAAGGACAATTCCAACGAGTTTTTCTTTAAGTGACTTTTCTTTATTTCAGCAAACGTATTAGTTAAGCATTAGTAGGTTAAAGTGTTAATACAAATAAAATGGATACAGTTTAACGTCTTATCCAGGACTATGTTTTTCATATATAGAAATTTAGATACATACAGGGTCGTGAAAAAATATTCAGTCAAATTCCCCAACAAGTTTTGAGAAGAAGAAAAAAACGCTGTAACTTTATTCTTGTTGCGGGTTTCGTGAACACATAAGCGATATTTTGTTCTGATGATATGTAATGCAAAATAATGGATTCCTTTTGCTCCTCGTTTTTTATAAAATGGTATTTTATATATGTATGCTTAGATCTTTGCTTGATTATCGTGTTATGTGCTAAGACTATACTAGCTTGGTTATCACAATTAATTACTACGAGGTTTTTAGTTAATTCTGGCTCTAAAATAGTATTTAGTATATTTTTAAGGTAGCGTGCTTCCTGGGTCGTGTGTGTGATCGTGATAAATTGTGCTTCACACGTAGGGAGTGATACAATCTGTTGCTTTTTAGATTTCCGTGAAATAATAGACCCATTTTCTGAGAGTCTGTAACAATATCCAGATATACCCTTGCGATCTTCGTCGTTTCCCCAGTATGAATCCGAAAACCCCTCTAATTTTCGGGGATTTCTTGATTTTCTAAATGCTAACTCCTGTTCTTTAGTTCATTTTAAATAACGCAGGATTTGTTTAGCTCTGTTGAAATCCTTCATTGTCGGTCATGATAATTTTTGTGACAGTTTTGTTACTGTATAGCATATGTCGGGCCTGGTTGCAGCCATTAAATTTATAAGACCACCTATAATTTCGCGGTATTGTTTGTCATTTCTTTTTTCAGATTCTGTGTGTATATTTTTATTAATATCATTTTCGATCGGTGTAGAGCGTTTCTTGCACTCTCCTATTCAAAATTTTAATAGTATTTTGTCGATGTATCTCGATTGAGTCATCGTAAAACCCCTTTGATTTGAGTAAATTCTGTCCCCAGAAACCAGGATATTTTGCCAAGATCAGTCATTTTGAATCTTTTACTTTATTTACTTAACATTATGTCCCAATTTGATGCCATTAAAATAACATCGACCCACAAAACCAAAATCAGTAGTTTATCGTCTTTGTGTTGGGTATATAAACAGGGGTCTACAGCGCATTGTCTAAACTGTTGTTTAACAATATAATCATGAAATACTGTATTCCAACAGTGAACACTGCTTTAGACCATATAATTACTTATTAAGCCGCCACACGTTGTTTTTATTTTTCATTATAAATCCCTCTGGAGGGGTAATATAAATTTCAAAGTCTATTGGGGCATTCAAATAAGCATTTTATTACGTCAGGTCATATTGCGATGCGATTTGCAGAAAATTCTGATTGTCATTAGGTTTGTGGTCGGTGAAAACGTAGAAAAATATTCTATACCGTAAATCTGAGAGTACCCTTTAGCAACAAATCTAGCTTAGTACTGTTCTACGCCTGATGATGTAGTATTTTTTTGTAAAGACCCATCTGGTAGAAATAACATGTTTCTCTTTTGGGAGAGGAACAATCGTATAGGTATCATTTTCGGTTAAGGCATCTATTTCTTTTTTCATGGCAATTTTCAATCCGTCACAATGTTCTGAATTAATTGCTTCGTTAAAGCTTTTTGGCGCATTTTCCATTGAATAGCAATAGTCGATTTGATAGTCGTTTATATTGTCGATCACACAAAAATCGGGTCGCCTTCTATTTCTTTTGGATATCTTTTGACTTCATCATCATTATCATAATCAGCAGCAGCAGCACCATCATCATCGTCGGCATCATCATCATCATCATCATCATCATCATCATGGGCACTCTTGTCTCAGTCATTTTTATTGTCTTCGTTTGTTTTAATTGATTGAGGGAATATAATTTCATCTCGTCTGTAAAATTAAACATGTCTGTGAATTATACGCATCGAATTCTTTTTATTTTATTTTTTTCTGGAAAAAATACTAAATATGCTGGACTGTTTTTATCGTATCAAAGAAATGTATCTCGGTCAAATTTAATATTCAATTTACTCTTTTTATCTATGTATGCGAAGCAAGTTGAACCAAATATATGCATTCTGCTTAATCTTGTTTTTTTTACCACAGAAAGATGTATATGAAATTTTAGATAGTGTTTTGTTAAAACACCTGTTGAGTATATAGGCTACCACCATAAGTGCGTACGTCCAGAGGTTTTTAGGGAGTTTCGATTCAATGAGTAGGCATTTTGCCATTTCAAAATGTCTCAGCGACCCACGTTCAGCAGTTCCGTTTTGGTGTGGCGACCTAGGAGCTGATGTTTCATGCGTGATATGATGGTTAATTAGTAAAAGTTCAAAGTCTTTATTGGTGAATTCCGTACCGTTGTCTGAGCGAATACACTTGATTTCATCGTAGGGAGCCATGTCGGCTAGATATTTGTTAATTGCTAGCAGGGTATAAGATGTGTTCTTTAAAAAGTAAACCATTATTAAACCTGAATGGTCATCTACGAAATTCAACACACATCTATAATGTTCTCTGGCCATCGGTTCAATGGGACCGTTTAAGTCACAATGCACGATTGATAGTTTTTTTTTTTGCCTTTTTGTCTGGTATCTTGCTTTGATAGTTTATCATTGTCCCTTTCGTACATACGTCCGAGGTGAAGTGTTTTTGTGTTTGTATTTTCATTCCATCAACTACAGTCGGCAACTCTTTGATATAAGGAATATTGCAGTGTCCAAGAATTTTATGCCATGTCTGTAGATCATGGCAGGCGGTTTTCGATGGGACTACGCTATTTAAATAATATAGTCTTCCATTTTCTTTAATGTCGAATGCAGTTCCATTCGGGTATACCAGTTTTGATTTATTGGGGCTAAAGTTTATATTTGCACCTTGCTTTGTGGCAGCTTGTACAGAAAATATATTTTGATTAATTTTTGGGATTAGAAGAGCGTTTTCTAAAATACAGAAACATAGTTCATATGTAAATAAGATTTTTATCCCCAACCCTCCACATCATGTATATATAATTGTAATTTTCGGGTTTTAAGTAAGATGCCCACAGAGTGATTCTGGTATTTTGGTGAAAGAGTCTAGTTAAGTTAACGTTATGTTAGTTAGGACAACATTAACCACCATCCCTCTTTTTTCGGCCTTGTGCCACATTTTGATCTGTAAAATTTATTTTACCAATAAAATAAATATTTACCCCATTATCCCTCCGGGATGATGGAATGTGTCTCCTAGCGGTTTCAGCTGCAGGGAGACAGGGTAGTCGTACTCGTTAAGGATTCGTTGTTGACACTCAGCCCGACAGGTGAGGGCCAGGAACCGGCCCAGCACCTGTCGGACTTAGATACACCGTCTGGGTACTACCTGGGAGGTCTACTCTCCCAGGCCTTGCCACCGGACTTTCCGGTTGGGCAAGTTAATTGCTTGTCACTGAGCCACACCTACCGGGTAATGCCGAGAGGGTGCCCAGGCAATTTTGGATGAGGCAAGGGTGCACGTCCTTTAGGGGAGGTTGCCTATTTCCACCTTCTGGCTTTGTGCCACATTTTGGTGTGGTGGACACCAAATAAATAGCCACCCCATTATACCTCCAGGATTATTGAATGTGTCTCCTAGCGGTTTCAGCTGTAGGGAGACAGGGTAGTAGTACTCGTAAAGGATTCGTCACTTTACACTCATCCCAGTAGGTGGGAGGCCGGGAACCGGTTCAGCACCTGTTGGACTGAGGTACGCCGCCTGGGTAATACCTAGGAGGTCCACCCTCCCAGACCTTGCCACTGGGCTTTCCGGTGGAGTAATTTTATAGCTTACTGCCAGAGGCGCCCCTACCGGGGAATGCCGACGGGGTTACTAAGGCAATTTTTTACAATTGCAGGAGTGCTCCTTCTTTAGGGGAGCCTGCTGGATCCCCACTTTCCGGTCTTGTGCCACATTTTGTCCGATGTGGGCGGCAAATAAATAACTACACCATTATACGTCCAAAATATTGCAACACGTATGGAAGTCTCTCACTATAACAACTAAGTTGTTAGTTGGTTACTGTTTGTATGCAGCTATCTTATAATTCCAGAATTATAGCTAACCACTTAAAATTAAATCCCATTCACATTCAGCAAAAGATAGAGTGTGGGGAAAATTGTCACAGAGGTTAAGGTGAGGGTAAGTGTTAGCAAATTGAGTGTTTTTTTTTTTTCGTTTTCTTCGTGACAATTAGATAGGAGTTCAGACAATAATCTGTCATCAAAATAATGATACATCCGATAAATCTCGCGAAGTGTCTTTCGTGAGAAAGAGATTGCTACATGGGAATAGGGTATAACTTACTTTATTTCAAAGCCAAGTATTGGCACATTCATCGAAGGATGGGCCGTGTCTAGCACATTCCTTCAATATGTAGTAACTATATTTAATTATTGGAGGAAATTGGTGCTTATGCAGATAAATATTGCATGGCAATGAGATACCTAGAACGGTAGAATGCTCCAACCATATTATCCAGCGATATTGTATATAGACTTCATGTATGTACTTCATTTCAGAACAGGGAGGACATCAGCCCCAGAAGCTTGTCAAAACATTGTGCTTCCTCCAGACGAGATCCGTTTACTTCAGTTGGGGCTGATGGATATGTGTGATTATGATTAAACGAAAACTTTTTTTTACTATTGCGCTACGTTATCAAGATCAGAAAAGTTTGAATTAAAAAAAAATCCTGGTCATTGTCTGAAGTGTTGCCATAGATCGTGTTTTCTGCATAGATATATGCGAAGGATCTAATAATATGATAGGGGAGATCATTAATGAAGATCAGGAATATATATTTTGCCCACAATAGATACCTAGAGGGACGCCAATTTTGATAATATATGATTCTGATATCTGCCTATCGACGACTACACTTATATGCCACTCAGACAGAAAGCATGTGATAATTTAGAGGGAACATCCAGCTGTTCTCTAGCTAGCAATCTTGTAAAATTATGCATAGCTTATCAAAAGCATTATCATGGCAAGGGCTATAGCCATAAAAACGAGGATCCACATCAAAAGATTCACTTTTCTTGTGGGATATCAAGGTATGCAATCAGTTGTGGATCGAGCAACCTGAATCCATACTACATGCAACTGTGTAGGTTATTTATTCTTGCGATAGTTGACAAACTCCCTTTTTATCAGAGATTCCAGTAATTACTTTTGACACAGGTGACAGACTAATTCACTAGAAGGCAGATGACCGATCACCGGAATATTTAAATACAGGACAGACTTATAAAGTTTTCCCGGGTGTAGCGAAGCGTTTGTCTTTAAGTTTATATTTTAAATAGTATAGCGTCCTTGTTCCGAGTTTAAAGTCAGATATAATTTTGACACCAGCACATGTACTGAGGGTTATGCATGCACTCGTACGATGTAATATCTCCAAGATGACATCCTTCTGCAGGCGCAAGCTTAGAGAAGGGGAAGATATTTACCGAC
The DNA here is from genome assembly GCF_053919585.1 of Euprymna scolopes. Classification (NCBI taxonomy): domain Eukaryota; kingdom Metazoa; phylum Mollusca; class Cephalopoda; order Sepiida; family Sepiolidae; genus Euprymna; species Euprymna scolopes. The sequence continues at coordinate 39,069,146 of NC_136519.1, forward strand.
AAACGCGGCTACTCATCTGGTTCCCCGTCCAGCTCCTTGCCAGACTCCAGTCGGTTATCGGCAAATTTAGTTATATATTAGATTTTCCCGGGTATCACTAAAGACGGTTAAAAGAAAAGCGTGGAGAAATACGAGACAACAATTCTACACGTAATAATAATAGGCGGGAAGCAGAAATATAATTTATATACATACGTATATATTTTTTAATGTTTGATTTCTTCAATATAAACAATAACCAAGAAACGAAAAAAATAATCAATGATGATGGAGAGAAAGGGCAGTCGCCGCTAGACCCCGAGAAGGGGGGTAGTTCAGAGATATTATCAACGGTTTGTTGAATGATATATTTGCGCCGATACAATCCGGTCGATTAATCTGTCGTGTTGCAAACAAATTAAAAGTCATTTTGGTGGGGATATCTGTAGAGAAATCCACAAACTGTTTCTCATGCGAGTCACTTTTGGGGGACCTTGATATTTCCATTTTGCAGTAAGACGCATGAAATTTTTAAAGTTTCATTCTCTGTAACGCTTTTGGCTTTTTGAAGATCAGAGAAAAAAAGCCGCTGCTTTCCATTGCTAAGTAATACCCCCACTTTCTTTCTCTCCACTCCTTACCGGCTGCCCCGGAATTTCCTTGCGTACGACAACTACCATACAGCATGGCGTCCAGCCTAGTATCAATTCTAAAATAGCCGTACGCTAAAAATGTTGCGGTCGTTTGATTTTTCTGCTCTTCCATGGACTTACGTTCACACTTGCCCTTTGTTTTTCTTCCCCAGCGTTTTCCGGGGCAAGGACCGTAAAAACAGCTTTGTCAGTATTGAAGTTAGTTTTGGGGAAGGGTTTTTTGAGTCATATGACTGTAATGCCATCGCGGTAAGTTGTTTAATGGAATCATTTCTTTGATAAACTTGGTGACATCGCGCACGATTCTAAGTTATTCTGATTTTATAATCTTCACTATCGTTCCGGGTTTGAAAGCAAAGACCTAAATATTTTAAAAGAAATACAACGCGTTATTAATATGATCAAATATAACAATAACGTATATACACATATTACAGAGACACTTAGACACAAAAATCCACACATATTATATATATATATATATATATATATATATATATATATATATATATATATACAGGGTGCCCACAATTCTGGCCACATAATCTACAGGAGGCTTCCACAAAATCTGGCTACATTATGTAGCCAGACTTTGTGGACACCCTCTTTATATAGCTAGTAAGCTTGCGATTAAAATAATAATGAATATGGCGGGAGAAAGATAACATTTTAAAAAAATTTAAAAAAAGTTTTTAAAAAGTTCAGAAAAATTTACATAAAAATAAAATTAAGTCCAAAGAGATATTTTTTTACTTATAAAGAAAAGCTCTCAATGACATGTAAGCCCTGAAATTTGTTGCACACGTATTGTTATTCATAAGGTGTTCGCAAATCGCAGAACCATATGTAATATTCAGAGCTTCCGATGGTGAAAATTTTGCATAACTAATTTTTGATGTTATGTGTTGTTTTAAACAAAACTCCGAACTTTGTGAATCCGCCCAACATAATGTGCGCTGCAACGATATTTGAATGAATAAATAATAGAATTATTATAATGGCGGAGCACGTCTTTGAAAATAGAAGAAAACATAGGTCTAGTTGAAAAAAAAACTACGCGTGGGTTCCATGCAAAATAACACCGTTGTACATTCAAAGAGAGTTCTTAAGGAAATCGGTCACTAATATTACCTAACTAAAGTATCGAATGTAAACATGGCATCTATCGACTACAGTTTCGTTGGATTTGTAAAAATTGGAAGTTTTCTCATTAATAGTAGATTGGACAATGTTCAAATGGCCTTAGTATTGGATTTTAGGTCCCCATTGGCTGAGGAACAAATCATCAAGGTTTTATGTCTTAATCTGATTTAGTATAGAATATTGTATACCTTTGTTACAATTTTATAAAGCTCTTATAAAAAATTTTAATACAATTTCTAATATGAGGATTTTTAAATTATCTCTCCCCTCTCTCTCTCTCTCTCTCTCTCTCTCTGTATATATATTAATATATATATATTAATATATATATATATTAATATACATATATTAATATATATATATTAATATATATATATACATTATATATATATAAATATATATATATATATATATATATATATATATATATATATATATATATATATATATATATATATATATATAGTAATTATCCATGGACCCGAGTTCAAAAAGAATTATAGTGAATATTAGGTAAATTCATTGGGTCAGTCTCCTTAGGAGTCAAACTGAATTCCTTTACATGTGTATGAAAAAACAAATAACAAATAACTTCCCCTTTTATGTATTCTAAATATGTCGTACTCTATTCTGTAAATTTTTCTTGAGATTTTCTAATAAGCCATATGTTTAGTATGAAAATACTTATTCAGTTTAATCATATTTTTTTCAATATGAATGTGATCGTTTACTGTTAACTGTACTGGCATGCAGAAGTTCAAGTGCAACGTGAACCGACATCTTGCTGCCCAAATCCCAACATAGTGCCCCAGCAGTTGCTGCGCCTAATAGCAGCCCCCTACACCAAAGTGGCAATGCGCCTTGCTTGGAGTGAAAATATAATTTTAAAAAATGTATATATATATATATATATATATATATATATATATATAAATATGTGTATATATATATATAAATATATAAACATATATATATATGTATATATATATATGTGTGTGTGTGTCTGTGGGTTTGTGTGTGTGTATACATATATAAATATATACAAATGTATATACAGTAAAACTCCTTTAATTTGAACTTCCTGTAAAGTTGGAAATTGTAATGGCATACTTGATGCGGAGTTGCAGCAAAACTGTTTACATGGTTTAGTCAGATATTGCGCAGACATATTAATATTGGTACTATGTAATTAATGTAGATTAGCTATTGATAATTAATTTACACTAACTGTATTCTTTTTTCTGATTATTATATTAAAATAGTGTAAAACAACCCATCACATTGGCTTGTAACAATAAAAGGAAACAAGTGACACTGACTTTACTCGAAAAACGTCAAATTATAAAAAAAATAGATGCTGGAGTGGAAAATAGCGTTATATTAAGAGATTATGAGATTGAGAGAAGTACACTGTGTGTATTGAAGTCTGCTCCTTTCTCTCCAAATAAAAAAAAAACATGTCAAAAGAGGATTCTTCGCAGACCAACGAAACTTGACTTCGATCGAATATTGCATGAGTAGTTTATAGCAAAATCGAATGAAGGTGTAGCAGTATATGAGCCCATTTTAATTGCTAAATCAAAACATCTTAAGGAAGAGTTGAATATGGCAGAAGGTATAAAGTTCAGTGAAAGCTGGCTTAGGAACTTTAGGAGTAGACATATTATAACACAATAACAATGTCAGGTGAACAACGGTCTGCTAATACACACGCATCATCAAATGATTGTGACAAATTCAAGACGATAATTGCCGATTTTGTTTTAACACCAGAGGATGTTTAAAACGCTGATGAAAGTGGCGTAAATTGGAAGTGCTTACCTACAAAAATATTAGCCGGACCCGGGGAGCAGAAAATAAAAGGATTCAAATTAAATAAATAAAGACTAGCAGTGATGGTATGCGCTAATGCGTCCGGAACTCATAAACTTAAGCTTCTTGTCATCGGCAAATCAAAGTGCCCCCGAATATTTAAAATATCCCATTATTCTTTGCCAGTATATTATTATACTTTGCCAGTATCCTATTATTCTATACGAAATGTATGGATGAATCAACAGTTGTTTAAACAATAGTTTTTGCAAGAATTTGTGCCAGTTTTCCAGAGGCTTTTTCTTAAATTAAGTAAACCTGATTCAAAGTGCATGCTTCTATTGGACAATTGTAGAGCGCAACCTCCTGGGTCAGAACTAGTGTAATCTTGCGGAAATATTATTGTGTGCTACTTACCACCTAATGTGACTTCTATACTCCAACCTATGGATCACGGTATAATTTGGAACTTAAAATGCTTCTACACTTTCCTGATGAATATGATAAATTGTACCATGAGTATAAGCGATTTTTAGCGCCATTTTACTATCAAAGATGCCATATTTTCTCTTAAAAGGGCATGGAATCAAGTTCGAGCAAGCACATTAACAGAAGCATGGGGCAAATTATGCCCAGCACCAAAGGTATCTGAACGGAAAGCATCAGATAATACACTATTGTTAAATCACTTAATGCAAATAATGTTGAAAGCTGGGTGCAACAAGATGAGGAAACTACTGATCAATATCCTTAAGGCAGTAATGGTGATGAAAACAGCGACATCTCCCATTCTCTTGACCCGAATGTAAATAACCAAGAACACTCTGATGAAGCAATATCATGGGATGATGCAGAAAAAAGTCTATGGAGACGGTTATAAAATTTCTAGAGAAAAATATCCTTACCTTAGTAACAACTATGATTTGCAAGCCATGTCACTCCGAAGAGATACAATTTTAAAGAAGCTACAGAACCAATAAGTTTAGACTTTCTTATCGCTTACGCAATACAATGGCAGCGCCCGAGAGCTCAATCGATAAAAATAGAAACTTCAATGCTACTCATTTAAAAAAAGCTGTATTTTTTTTAATAAATGTATGATTTCTGTAGAGGATAACTTAGGTAATAAATACCTAACAAGTGAGATTAGATTTTATGTATTTTCAATGTTTTTATTCCTGGTAATCATATTAAACAATTTTTATTTGCAATATATCGTAAACTCAATTAAATATATACTTGAAGTATCATATAGAAATGAATTTCATTTACTATTTCTTCATTCTAAGAAAATTAAAGTTAACTGCAGCACATTTTTTATCACTAAACTTGAACAACATACTCTAATTGAACGAAGCGGATGTTCAAATTATAGGAGTTATACTATATATATATATATATATATATATATATATATATATATTTCTCTACAAATATCCTTTCTTATAAGATATACTAACCCGTATTTAAGAAGTTCAATGTAACTTCAAAGATATATATTGAATAAGTGTAAAGTATCTGTTTCGTTGAGCCAAAGCAATCACTTTATTATAATACGAATCAGTGAATCTATTATGCACTTAAATCATCAGACGGACATTGGCGGATTGATTGTTGCTATTTCTTCGGATGAGTTAAGGCCATAATACATTAACTGGTTGATATAATAATTAAATGATTGATTTTGCGCTCCGAAGCAGATCCATTCAAGGATTGATAATGCCAACTTAATTAAAAGAAATAAATAATAAGATGATCAACGTCATACATTTTGGAGTATAGTTTTTTGTCATTTATTCACTGTATACATATATTCATATGTATATATATATATATATATATACATAAATGCATATACATATAAATACATGTATATATATACAAATATATATACATATATATCAATATATATATATATATATATATATATATATATATATATATATATAAATACTAGCAAAAGTACCCGTCGGTGTACTGGGTTCAAAAACAGCCTGAAGAAAACGGACTGATTTATGAATGTATGATAGGTTATGGAAAAGAAGGGTTGTAAACAGATAGCTTCAGATTTGGGGGTATCAGAAACAAAGCAAAATATGATATAATTTATTATACCATACCTGTTCACACTGAAACACTTATCACAATATTATGTGGATCTATATTACAAAAAAAAACAAAACAAAACTTGTTAAACTTTGTGACATATTTCCATTCTATGGAGGGCAGGTGCGAACGAACACCCCATAATTTCATTATACCATATTTCTTCAAACGGAAACATAATTATCAAAGTTTATTTACGCAGATAGATATGAAAAGTCTTTATTAAAGTCTGTGCCTGTCTCAATTCTGTGGAGGCTAGACGCGAACGCAGACTCCACAAATTTATTATACCATCACTATTTAAGTTAAAACATACTAATTAAAGTAACATTGTGTACATCTATATTTTTTCATTTTTTATTTTTTTATTTCCATAATTTGTGGACCAGGCGCGTACGAAGACCCCACAATTTTAATGAATCATCATTATGGCAGATCAAACATACCCATTCCTGTGTCTCTATGCATATTTTATCATTTATGCGATCAGGTTTCTATAATAGTCAAACATATAGGAGCCTATTCGTGACCAGACACACACAGAGACTTTCAGCTTTATATTATAGATATGCATACACACAACGATATATATATATATATATATATATATATATATATATATATATATATATAAGTGAACGTGTCTGTGTCTGTGGGTGTGTGTGAGTGTGTGTGAGTGTATGTGTGCATTTCTCTACGCAATAACTCTGTCAATTTTTAGCCTACATGTTCGAAATTTGATATACAGAGTACTGAGATTTTGGAAAATCGATCTGATCGGTTTTTGGCCAGAAATTTGGCGATTACTGGTCAAAGGTCGACGATTTGACCTTTGAGAACGCTACCAAACTCCCCAGACAATTTTGGGTCTACGCACTCTAAATTTTAGATATATGTTCCTTGGACATGAATCTAACTAAATAACTTGATTTGAACCCAAAACAATAAATTTTAAGGGGTCATAATACGGGCCAAAGTTAAAAGAATCGGCCTCTGCGGTCTCTTTCAAATTACTCAGACAATTTCTGGTCTAAATATTTGAAATTTTACATAAAGGGTATTCAAGGTATGCAACTTTTTCATCAGTTTGGGTCGAAATTTTTAGTTACCAATATATAAATATCTGCATGTATGTCTGTTTGTATGTCTGCCTTAAACTGTCAATAAAGGCGAATTATTTTACCAAGGTCAGCATCATTATAAAGTTCGATCTTTCATACAACAAATATCGAAAAATTGACTAAAAACATTAATATCTTCCCCTTCAACTAGGCACTTTTCTACACGGGGGGCACTTTTTTCGCCGATATATTGAAAGTTATCCTCGCCTTTAGATTGTCTAGCCTTAATTTAAAAAAAAAATGTCGCTTCCGGTTTGGCGGTGGTTGTAACAGCATAAACGTTAGGTTTTACCCCGTTTTTATTATTTTTATTATTTATTTATTATTATTTATTTTTATTATTTATATACGGGTTCGAGCCTGCCTTCCTACTACCACTTTTTGTTTGCTCAACATACACATCCAAACACCCTGGCAACGCCGGGCGCCCATGCTATTATATATGAAAGTTAAAGTGTCCGTGTGTGTATGTGTGTCTGTGTAAATTTCTCTACGCAATAACTTTGTCAATTTTAAGTTTACAGACTCAAAATTTTATATACAGGCTACTGAGATTTTGGAAAATGGATCTGATCGTTTGTTTGCAAGAAATTTGGCGATTAAGGTGCCAAATTTAAACGATTTGACCTTTGAGAACTCTACCAAACTCTTCCGACTATTTTGGGTCTAAACACTTGAAATTTTAGATATAGGATCTTCGGACATTGCTCTAACTAAATAACACGATTTAAGCTCAACAAAATAAATGTTAAGTTGTCATATTAGGGGTAAAAGTTAACAAAAATGACCTTTTTTTTCCTTTTTTTTTTTTGCTCAATATGCACCTCTAAATACCCGAGCAAAGCTGGGTACCCATGCTAGTATATAAGAATAATAATAATAATAATAATAATAATAATATATTTATATGTATATATATATATATATATATATATATATATATATATATATATATATATATAGGGGTTACATAATATTGGCTGGTGTTTTATAATAAACACAAGGAGTTTCGCATTTCCATATGTAATCCATATTGAAATATAAAAAAAAACTACTTGTTTTATTTATAGTTTGTATACACAATATCTTTATTTAAATTTTAAAAGTCAAAACTAACATGGCATGCTCAATTTGTGCTCCAAACAAAAATATTTATTTCGAACATATCCCTGTTGCTACCAAGAACATATTGATGTTCTATGTCTGGATTTAGTGTTTGTGCGGTAATAGTTGCTTGAATTAAGCTAAAAATGAAAAAGTCAAATATCATGGTCCGATTATTTTTTACAGAATCATTTATTTTGAACGCACCTTTGCCATACTAATGGACCCTCTCTCGAGTTTATATATCGTAAGCTTGTGTCGTAATAAAACTTCTTCAAATGAACTTGTTATGCTAGGAGTCATAAGGTGTAAATTATAATCACAATCGCATCTTTCTTCTTTCATTAGATTATTAGAATTGTCGATTATTTATACTTATCTAAAACATTCCGAGACAAAACCTCTTAAAGACTACTGCCAGGCTTATAATGTACCTCTGTGTAAAATTATTAAAAAAATCCACCCAATATTTTTCGACATCATTAAGAACGAATTCACATATACCGGCACACATATGCGAAGACACAGAAATTCTAAAAGAGATAGAGAGAGACAAAGAGAGAGAGAGAGTAGGGGGAGTGACAGAGATATAATGTAATACTATAACAGTGCATTTAATGTTTACGGGGAAGAAAGAAAGAATATTAGTTAAATGAAAAAGTAGGCATATTGTACAACAAGAAAAACAGAGGTAATTGGGAACACATTTTTTTTCAATCGATAACTATTTCTAATCTTGGAAGTAAAATCGATCATTTATTCAATGTATCAATCTAATTTGTCGTTTGAAATTCGATTTTAAATTTTCGATAATTTAATTACCATTCTGATGAACCCGCTTTGATATTCGATCCTAATCAAAGCAATCAGTCACAGCCAATGTAATTGATTAGATTGTTTTTCAAACACACACGCATAAAAACACACAGGAACATATACACTGCGCGTGAGTCGATGTGGTTTTTTTTTCAAATTATGTTCATGAAGGCGTGGCTTCATTTGGCCTCAGCGTCTGTATTACATGCATTTTATTTTTTGTCCCGAATCTTTGGATCTTGCATTGATTCAAGCCAATATTTAAATATTTTCCCCCGTTTTGTTTAACCCGAGATTGCCTATTAATTTCTGACCTAGTTATACATGGAAACAAATGTGTGTCTGTTACTCATAGATTAAAGATAACTGTAAAGTTGGCTTTTTTCATACAAATTGCTCAACAGCCCGTCTGTTAAATAACTACAATGATAAAAACACTAATGTCAGTAGCTTGTAATACGCAGATATTTATACATAAAATCGACATGCAGACTTGACCAGCTGAACCTGTTTCTCGTCGAAGAGGAACTTCAATAAAAATATGTTCATTTGCTATCTGCTACACTCTACCTACCCCAAAATAGACGAAAACAATAAAATAGCAAATATTTTTACAGGAAAATAACTTCACATTATATTGATTAAATAATCCAGTTAAAAAGATAAGATATTATCGGCCGCATGGTATTACCGTATATATTCGTGGTGTATGTGAATATGTCAATATTGTTCTGAGAAAGTATTGTAAATATGGAAATACTCTTTATTATATATTAAACATTGATAGTAAGAAGTTGCATGTGTATACTATTAGGGAATCACAATTTGAAATTCAAGTATAATTAATTTTTTGTACAGATATAAGTATATACACATATATTTCTACATATATATATATATATATATATATATATATATATACATAAATACACGTATATATATATATATAAATATATATATATATATATATATATATATATATATATATATATATATATATACATATATATTCCGGGGTACACAATCATATTATGGCTATGTAAAGACCAAATTTAAACCTGGTTGAAACCATTTTTCATTTTAGATTGTGAAATTAGAAAATAAAAATAAAATGCGTCAGCTGATCGGTTTCGAAGCTCACCCAACAGAGCTAAAATCGAGCTTAATTACGTTTTACAAAGAAAAGGGGAGAACAATGAATCGGAGATTAAAAAGTAGAGGGGAATATATAAGTATAAAAAAGTAAGGGGAATTAATTATTAAATAGAAACTAGATTAAGTCCTAAGAGATTCTCTTTTTGTTTGTAAAGAGAAGGTCTCAGAGTCTTAATATATATAGTTTCTAGAATTTTGAGATGGTAAAGAGAGTGCTACTTGCTAAGGATGGATAAAAAGTCCGCAGTAAAATTCGACGCGCAAATACGATTATTTATCAGGAGCTCTCCTACAGCTGCACCATGGGTATTGCTCAAAACGTCCGAAACTAGGTAGTTTCCATTTCGAATTTTGGATGGAACATGTTGTTTTACCCTATTATCTTTTCTTTTAGACGTAGCACAAATCGCAGCTACATTTAAATAAATAAATTGAATTGTTATGGTGGGGGGACGAACGTCTTTACAAATTGAAGACAAACTCGGTTTACAAGAACAAACAACACGGGTATTTGATGCAAATTAACCTTGTTTTATGACAGAAGTCATTGGTTTGGAAAATCTTGCACTGATATTACCTAGCCAAGGTAGGTCTAGGTAAATAGAGCATTTGTCGACAGATGCCTGTTTACTTTTATTGAGATTAGACATTTCATTTCTAATAGTAATCCTGGGCCCAACTCTTTTCCTGATCTACATTAATGATCTTCCAAATCATATCCTTACATCATTTGTAGACATTTATGCTGACGACACTACCATTTATGGTACCACATCTAAGACAGTAAACGGGCAAGTTCTCTCCAATTCTCTCTCCTCTGATCTTGAGCACGTAGTACAATGGGGAAAGGAGTGGCTGGTTACTTTTAATGCATCTAAAACCAAGCTTCTCTCTTTACATCATCAACATTCTAATTCACATTTGTCATCAATTGAAATGAATGGCTCTCGTCTTCAGGAGGCCTCAAGTTTTGACAAGCTTCTGGGCTTGACCTTTACTCCTGATCTTAAATGGAACACGTATATCAAATCTGTTGCCAAGGCCGCTGGAAAAATGGTGGGATCTTTCTATCGATCCAGTAGATATCTCACTGCTGATGCTATTCTCTACCTATATAAGAGCCAGGTACGTCCAAGGATGGAATACTGTTGCCACATCTGGGCAGGAGCTGCTAGAAAGGACTTGTCCTGCCTTGATAGAGTTCAAAATATACTTTGTAGCCTCGTAGGAGATGCCCTTTTCTCCTCCTTGAAACCTCTATCTCACAGAAGAGATGTTGCGAGTTTGTCTCTGATGTATCGTTGTTTTCATGGAAAGTGCTCGACTGAGCTTCAATCTATTGTCCCCCCTCGCCAAACTTTCACAAGAAACACTCGTCTAGCTGTAAACACTATCAATAATTTCACCCACTCTTTATCTGTGCCTAAACCTAAACGTAGATTCCATGAACAAAGCTTCTTTCTTAGAACTGCACGCCCGTGGAATTGTCTTCCGTTTTCCTGCTTTCCGGCTGACTACAATATGGTTTTGTTCAAGTCTAAAGTAAATAAGTTCTTGATGAGCCGTTCCATATAAGTTATTAAATTTACCAAATTTGCATTACTAATGATTACTATATTGACCAATTTCTACTGTACACTCTTTAACCCTTATCCTTGAGTGGCCTCTGGGTCTTGATAATGTGGTGATGCCTTTGTAAAAAAAAAAATAGTAGATTCAACGATTTGCAACAAAATATTATTGCAAACAGTCTTGGTTAATAACTTTTACTTCACTATTTAATTTGGTCTAAGAGAATATCATACAAGCTCTATGGATAAGGGTATTGATTATATTATATTTTTGTTTCGTGGGGAAAAAGAGTCCCAACATGTGTAAAGACCAGTGAACATAGGTTTACGGTAAATGGAAGTCAAGAAAACGAAATGTACATCTAGAAAATGAAGAGGAGAACTAATTTCCTTATCTATAGTGAATTTAAGAACATGGTTAATATTATTAAGGGATGCAAAAAAGATATATAAATATACATCTATATCTATATCTACCTATTTATCTATCTATCTATCTATATATCTCTCTCTCTCTCTATATATATGTATATATATATCTATATATATATCTCTCTATATATATATATATATATATATATATATATATATATATATATATATATATATATATATATATATATATAAAACAGCTTTGCCCGGGCCAAAAGTACTGTTCATAACTTTATATATATATATATATATATATATATATATATATATATATATATATATATATATATATATATATATAAAGCTTGCCTCATATCCAGATAACCTACATATACAATTTTAAATTTGTAAAGCCAAAATTGAAGGCGCAGTTTGAGTCACGCTTTATAAGTGAAATCGTTGAGCTTTGGCCCCTTGAAAGCAAAAATCATACCAAATCTAAATGCACCTTATGTCAAATCTCGAGTCCGATTGACAGGGTAAGTGGCATCTCATATAAATCTCTCTGTCTCTCTCTCTGTCTCTCTCTCTCTCTCTCTCTCTCTCTCTCTCTATATATATATATATATATATATATATATGTATAAGGAATGAACTAATACCAGTGGTGGTTGACGTTATGTTACGAGAAAAATAGAAAAAAACGAATGAAATTATTAAAAAATCAACGTTTCGTCCTTATTTCAGAGGACATCTTCAGGATAATTGAAATAAAAAATATTTTTATTTTTTATTTCAATTATCCTGAAGATGTCCTCTGAAATAAGGACGAAACGTTGATTTTTTAATAATTTCATTCGGTTTTTTCTATTTTTCTCGTAACATATATATATATATATATATATATATATATATATATATATATATATATATATATATATATATATATATATATATGAGATGCACTCTTGATACTAGCAATAAATTCCGTTTATAAAGTTAAGACTAGAGACTAAATCACTGCTAGTTAAAAAGTTATTTTTCATCTGTGTATGCGTAATTTACAGAGTAGAACTAGTATTGCTCTAATAAGATATATCGTGTTTTGAAGATTCTATTATATTTTACTGTCAAAATCTTTCTGCACAATGCATATCATTTTCTATTAGTTTTTCCTCTACCACTCAGTCTATCACTTTTATGTGTCTCACCTCCATATAACATCAGATATAGCTTATACACAACAACTGCAATATAAATGATAGATAAAGTCATTATTTGTCGTTCCAGTTCAAATCAATCTTTACGCAGATGAGCGACTGAAGCGTATCCCCTGACTGCCGTTAACGTGATAGTATTCATGTGCATTAATTTACCAAACAAATAAAGAAACCACATAAAAGACATGCATCATCTTGTTATGTCTTTATGAATTTGTTCGTTAAGCACGTACGAAACATCTGGCTTGATCGTTAGCAGCGTTATTCAGTGGAAATTCCTTTTCACTGTCGTTATTCCCGCTGCCAATCCAATTGTTGCTCAAAGACGAAAGCTGTATATGTGTTTGATTAATGTGATTCTTTATAGTGCACATTCTACTTTCAAGTACACCATACAGTTTTCGCGGGGTTTTCGTTTTTGTTCATATAATTATTATCTTATCCTATTCATGAAATATTTTTCGCTTATTTCACTTTTGTAGTTTCTGTTTTTATGTTGGTGATCTTTAGCTGGCGTCGTTTTTTATAGCTTTTTTCTTCAGCATCTTCTTGTGTGTCTATTACCTTTTTATTACCTAAATAATTATCGCAATATAATGGCTCGAACATTTTATCTACTAAAACCAATCTCATTGGTTCCAGTTAGTGTTTGTAAAAATATCTCACGTTCATGTGGGCATAGTTTTAAATAGTGGTTTTTAGCATGTTTTTTCGATATGGTTCTGGTGTGCTAATGCTTCTAATTATTGTATAGATATTGTATATGTATATGTATATACGCATATATTTATATACATGTATGTATGTATGTATGTATATATATGTATGTATATATAAATATATATGTATACATGTATGCATATATACGTACAGCTATGTATGTATATATATATATGTATATATACGAAGGCATTTTATATGTATGTATATACGTATATATAACCATGCATATATATGTATAAATATATGTATATATATGTATATATATATATATATATATATATATATATATATATATATATATATATATATATATATGTAGTTTTTTTTGTTGTTTTACGTATTGCGTGTGCTGGATTTGTTTTCATTTTTATTATCGTGTGTATTCGTTGAATTTCGAACATCATCACTATCGTCATGATCATTGAGGAATTATACCGTTTTTAAACGCTTTTCTCAAAAAAAAAAAAAAAACACCAAGATTCATGACTGCTCTGTTTTGCATGTTGCATGCGATGGACTTGTTTTAAAGCTATGGTGAAAGCAGCCTTGTTTTATCTGAGGTTGAGAGGGCTCCAAAAAGCTATGGTGAAGGCAGCCCTTCTAGGAGAAGTAAATCTCTGATCCAAAGAAAACATGAAGCGGAAGACCAGTACATGCATTACGCTGGTATGCAGTTTGCTTGTTGCTGGATATCAACATTTTGAACCGAGAGAGAGACTAGCTGTCGTACAAAGTTACTCACTGGAATAACATCTTTGTACTAAAACTTCCTCAGACATTTGGCAAAAAAAAAAGAATGAAAGAAAATGCCTTATTGGCGATGGCTCTCCATATAAACAGGAAGAGAAGATATTATGCTAAACGACACCCACTCCAGATCTGTTGCTGGAATGTGAGAACACTTATTGACAATGGTAAAAGACTAGAACGGAAGACTGCAATTTTGACTAAGGAATTGCAAAGATAACATATAGATATTGCTGCACTCTCTGAGACACGTTTCGGAGGTGGGGCTCAACTGGTTGAGCGCGAGTGCGGCTACACGATCTTCTGGTCTGGTAGAGCTGAATTGGTTTTGCAGTTAGGAACTCCTTAATTGACTAGATCGCATAGGCAGTAGGCATAAATGACCGTGCAATGACATTGAGAATGCCACTTGCTGCTGGTCGTTATATGAATGTTCTTTCTGTCTATGCGCCGACTCTTACTTCGCCTGAAGACAGTATTACTTCCTTTTATCATATGCTTAGATCTATTATCACCGGTTGTCTAAGCGCTGAGAGTTTGGTGGTTCTTGGTGACTTCAATGCACGGGTTGGATCAGACAATGAGATTTGGTCTCCATTGGGTCCATATGGCATAGTTAGAGTCAATTCAAATGGTATGCTTCTTCTCCATCCCTTCAGTTAACTAAATCTTGTTATCACCAACACTTTTTTCTCACCAGAAAAACAAGGTGACCTGGTTCTATCTCTAATCTAAACATGGGCATTTGCTTGATTACATACTGTGTAGACGTGGCGATCTTGGAAATGTTTGCAAAGTTAGAGTAATGTGTGGTGCTGACTGTGGTACTGATCATTTAATATTAAGAGATAAACTGAGAATTACAGTTCGCAAAAAAAGCGGTTTCAATGGTGTCAAAGTGCCTAAACGTATTGATGTTTCCAAATTGAAGGATCCAGTCGTAAGAAGTTCCTTGAAATCTGCTTTCACCCAGGTGGATTTCTCAGATTGTGACTGGTAGACAAGAAGAGATACACTATACCAAAAAGGTGTTTAAGCTCTTTGGTTGAAGGTTCCCAGACATAGAGATTGGTTTGCTGATAAGTACAATCAAATTAAGCCTCAAATTGATAGAAAGCGGAAAGCTTATTTGAAACTTCTCAACATTTCACCTCTGAACGAGCCAGCGCTAGCTGCCCACTTTCCTTCTGTTCGGAGTGAGGTTCAGTGTTGTGTGCGCCAAATAAAAACAAATGGTGGTCTGACCTCTCAAGAGAGATACAGACTGCCTACGATCATGGGGATGTCAATACATTCTACACTCTGCTTCATCAGGCTTATGGTCCGCAATCCTTTTCAACTACACAACACCTGGCGAAGGACGGGAAAACCTTGCTGAAAACCTCAGATGAAATTAAGCATCGATGGCATGAACACTTTCATGATCTTTTTCATAACCCCTCCAATGTTCATGTTGTTGCAATAGAAAGTATCCCTCAATGTTCCTTTTTCCGGAACTTAGTGTAAAACCGGCTCTTACGGAAACAGTTGACTGCATAAAACAGATAAACTCGAACAAAGTCGCTGGGTTGGATGGCATCCCTGTTGAGCTGCTGATACATGATTGTGTCAATGCCCATTGTGTGGTCGACTCTTTGATACTGTCAGTATGGCAGGGTGACCCGTTTGCCCAAGATTGGGTAGATGCCATCTTGGTTATGTTGTACAAAGGAAAGGGTACAAGGTCTGATTGTTGAAATTATCGAGGTATCTCGCTGCTGAGTGCGGTTGGAAAGGTGTTTGCACGGCTTTTGCTAAACCGATTGGAAAAGTATGTATGTCCTAATATCCTTCCGGAATCCCAGTCTCGATTTAGAGGTGGGCGAGGAACTGTGGCTATGTTGTCTTCTGCTAGACAGCTCTTGGAGAAATGTATCGCACAGCGTATGCCTCTTTGCGAAGTGTTTGTGGACTTAACCAAGGCGTTTGGCACAGCCAACCGCGAGGCTCTTTGGAAAGTGCTGGAAAAATTTGGCTGTACACCTGCTTTCACAGACAAGTTCAAACAACTTCATCATAGTATAAAAGGTCGCCTCAACTTCAATGGTCTGCTTTCGGAAGAATTCCCCAGTGATAATGGTGTGAAGCAGGGTGATATATACATTGTATTCGCTCTAGTTGACTTCTGTGCTCTGGTATGGTTTCCACGATTGCGATATGGGTGTTTATATTAGATTCCGAACGACTGGAAAGGTGTTTAACCTCAGAAGATTCCAAGCCAAACCACTTGTTAGTGATGGACTTGTTAGGGAACTTGTATTCTGATAATGCTGACCTGGTAACACACTCCCCAGTAGATATGCAACTAGTGATGGATCTCTTTACAAATGCTTGTACCTGCTTCGGATGGACAGTTAGCATTAAGAAAACTAAAGTCATGTACACTCCCACTCCGTATGATCTGTATGTGGAACCTGATATCTTCGTCTGTGGAAAGCGCCTTGAAGTTTTAAAAACTGTGTCTACCTTGCGAGTGCCTTATCAAATTATGGCACTTAATACGGAAATAAGACAGAGAATCAGCAATGCATCTAATGCTTTTGGAATGTTACAAGATAGAGTCTGGTCTGACGGTGATCTAACTCTTACAACTAAAATTTCAGTATATCAAGCATGTGTAGTACCATCCCTACTCTACGCATTTGAAACTTGGTCCTTGTACCGGTCACGTAGAGAATTGCTCGAGAGGTTCCATCAGCACTGCCTTATACACATGCTTGGTTTAAAGTGGTATAGCTTTGCCCCTGATACATATGTCTAAAAAAAAGGCCAAAACAACCAGTATTGCTACCATTGTTATAAAAAACAGTTGCGTTGGGCGGGTCATCTCATCCGGTTTGAAGATTATCGACTCCCAAAACAATTGTTCTATGGTGAGCTCTTGGAAAAAGACCCAAGCGCAAGGCCAAAAAACGTTTTCGTGATAGCATAAAGGAGAATCTTGTGAGCTTTCATATTCCTGTTGACAGTTGGGAGTCACTTGCATATGATCGCAAGCAGTGGAGGACACTGATATACAGGGGTGCAGAACACTTTGAAGCAGCCAAAATAGACCGAGCGAAGCTTAAGAGAGCATGTAGGAAATGCCAAATTTGCCGCCCAACCATAGAAATATCTGGATCTGTAAGGTGTGTGATCGGGCTCTATTGTCTAAGGCAGGTTTTGTTTTTCACATGAAAGTCAACGATAATATAGGTTGCGCTGCTGTTAGTCTCATACAAATCAGTGAACGTTTTCAGTGTCATGTCTGCTTGAGGGTGTGCAAGTCACTGGCAGGGCTAAAAAGTCATATTCGGGCACATGGATTTTAGTGACTGAGGGAGTGACTCTCGTCTGATAAGACGTTGCAATCATCATATATGTACGTATGTATAAGTATATATATATATATATATATATGTTTGTATGTATATATATATATATATATATATATATATATACATGTTGAAGCACCTCAAAACCTTTCCAGCAATGCTTGACTCGTCTTGCCTTTCCGTCGAACTTAATGTGCAAGGCCGATATAGAAACCGAGATAGGTAAGGTTTGGTAACTGGGAAAACCTAAGTATCTTTTCATTCCCATAGGCCTGCATCCGGAGAGCCAATTTTAGCTTCGAACTTTATAATCACGGTAGATTCAGCAGATTTGATGCAGAATCCGTTTTATATTTGACAGAACGTTTCCATTTTTCTGTCTGTCTCTGTCTCTGTCTGTCTCTGTCTCTCTCTCTATATATGTATATATATATATATATATATATATATATATATATATATATATATATATATATATAATGGTGGGCGATCCCAATATTTCTCAATTCCGATAAAATTACCAGCTTCGTAGAAAATTCCCTTTTCCGATATAATTACCGATTCCGATTCCAGTTCGTATTCCGCTTCCAGATCTAATTCCGATTCCGATTCTTATTCTTTGTAAATCTCTAATAATGTAGAACTGCTATTTGTTTTTATTGTCCTAATAATTCATGTTAAATAGACTAATATATTGTAAAATATAAAAAAAAACACTTTTGGAAAATCATCTCTAGATGTTTGTCTTGCTAGTAGTCAAAAATCAATAAATATTTATGGATTATATATTTCTATATGCAGTGAGGAGCTTTGGTTTAAACAAAGTCAATTATGTAGATATAAAACTTTTGAAAATATAATACGAATTCAGATACCCTATAAAATTTGAAACTTTTCAAGTTTCTGTGTCCAAACACCAATATATATATATATATATATATATATATATATATATATATTACACCTACCCATATACACATATGTATATATATGTGTGTGTGTGTGTGTGTATCCTATTTAAAATAAGATAATAAGTTCGAAGATTTTATTTTATTTTTACCTACTTTAAAACTTACACACATTCCACCGAACTTTTCTGTTACGCAGAAATAATCATTATTTATGTCTAAATAATGAATTTCCCTAAATTATTGATAAAGGAATTTGATCAATTTTTACCTGAATAACAACGAGTATGCCTACTTATAAAATCTATCTGCTATCGATGAGATCTTAAGATTTATATCAGTCGTAAATTGTGTCAGTTTAAGTTGAACTCTCTTTTACTGATGATGTCATAATCTTAATGTTTAAAATACACAGACTCGTTGTTCATATACTAGGAATACAAAACGATATACTACAACGAAGACATATTTAATTTAAAAAGAGAGTAATACCAATGCATAGAAATATTAATACGACATTACGTCATTGTAAAGCAAGGCAGCAGGAAATACTGTATATAGTACAGTGAACGCTATGCAATTCTATGTATTAAATATTTTACATGAATATAATGAGGTGGATTATCTTCTATTGCAATACACTGTTTTCTGATTGAGAGACAAACCTATATCAAGAGATATCAGATATTTATAATCACTATTTTCCCCGTTAATATGGGTGTAATAAGTGCGTACAAATAGCCCATTTACATGAAATTTGGATATCGATCCTGAAACAATAAACCATTTTTAGTCAGCCCTTGTGTTTAACTCAAATATATTCCCTGTGATAACTGAACATTAGATGCTTGTTGGAATAATTTAATACAAGTTGACATTACAACATAATTTATACACACATACTCTCTACGGGAGTGTGTCTCGTCCTCGGATCTATTACACGTGAAACAACGACACCTCTTACGCTAGCAATTGCAAAGCAATAAATAGGACGGCGATAATTAAAACGAAATTATATCCATTAATAATATTGCAAGACGATCCTTCGGTTTAAATTGAAGAAAATGGCATAGGCAATTTTATTCACATTTGCTCGTGTTATGGTTTATTGGCCAGAACGTTAAACGCATTACGCTGTGTGTTATGTACATAAAGTAGAGTTAATTGAAATACATTCATAGTTGCCGTTTTAATTGCGAAATATTTCATTCTACTTGTGATGTAGTATCTACTCTCAATTATACAGATATAAGTGGGCATGCAAGTTGTTTCTCGTGGATAGATCACGTATCATAATTACACTATTAATTGTGAGTCAGATTTCAATAAACACATGGCTGAATATTTTAGATGTGAGAAGATCATTCGTATTATTAATTTTTTCGAGTTAATGTTCTCATCTTGATTGCTTTTCTTATAAGATTTCCGTAGTTGCCACTTTTGAACTTCTCCGGTGTATTTTATACCTTTTATCGAATTCTGTAATCTTTCTGTTGATCTAGACAATCTGCAAGGAATTCTGAACAGAAACCTTTTATTTAATGCACGAGTGTAGGATGATCCGTTTCCAGCATCCATGACTGAGAAAAAATTCTAATTAATAAGCTATTATATTTGGAGTTTTGTTGTCAATGAGGATTGAACCAGCCAACATCTATATATCTGTAAGTTAAAACTGAATCTTAAAACTAATCAACCACACGAGGACCTGTGTCCTACTGGGTAAAGTAATAAATAATATCAGTTTTTCCAGTTAAATTATTTAGAACTGCTAACACGAATGGTATAAAATACGAATAAGAACATCTCAACTATACTATTTTCTCTATTATTGTTATGTATGTATGTAACGTGAAAATATTCCGTTGTTAAGTATACATTTCTGGGGGGTTCTAATCAGTAAACCCTGGTTTTGTTATTCATTCTTTAAATCCTCTGAATAATAAGTTGACATATTATCATTGCATTTACCCTGATCAATTTCGTGTTGTGTCAAACTCTCTTATATATAAGAGCAACAAGGCTACTCGGCGTTGTTTTGTCGAATAAAAGTATCATAGGAGTTAAAAATGTTTCTGTAACATTTTGTATCGCGATTGTTATGTAGCTACCTCTCTAAATATTTGATATCATTATTGTTTTTTATGATTTCATTAATTTTCCCCATCCGCCTCAATTACCTCTCTTTCATGTACGTCCACCCCCTTTTTTTTTAAATGTATATCATAATTGTTTCATTATATAATACTTACGATTATAAATGGCTAAACTCTCAACCTAACAAGATATAGTTGTCCTCTAAATAAGGGCACGTTTTTTTATTAGATATTTTTCATCCAAAAAATACCGATTAAAAAGATTTTTGTCAGTGTGTTTGTAGGTTTTTATTTTTCGATTCACAGACAAACACAACAACGCACATACACCCTCCATTTATATAAAATAACGACATTATAAAGTCGTTTAAGCAGCTCCAGATATGAATTTGTCCGACATTAAACTGCATAGGATATTATATTTTTATTATCGTTCTTCCTTTATGACAATACGCGATTATATATTACAAAGAATATCTAATACTATATTTAATTTCATTTTAATACACTTAAGATTTAGAAATATTATAATGTAATAATTAAAGCTAACACGTAGTCCTTGACAAAAGAAAAGAAAATAACGAATTTAAAATTAGTAAATAGATAGGGTTAATATTACAAATTACTTCAACAACATTGAGGTGTACAATGAAAATAAAAAGTTAACAAATCCAGAAATACATAGAACATTTTTATTATTTAGACTAATGTGTATTTGATTTTCATAGTAAATGAATAGACATATATCGCGTTCCCAAAAAGGTGGAAACGTATGTAATTTTCTAGACCTTGATCGAGGAATTGTTAATGTATAATGAGAAAAGAAATATAAAATACCAAATAAGATAACACAAACAGTCATTGATTTGTATAAGTTCACAAATACATCATGTATTATAAAATTAGAAAAAAATAAAAGTTTGTTTTTACTCACATTTCAAAAAAATAATCAATGTGATATAGCCACTGGCGCTGTCATTTAAATACCCATGTAAGAACAATATATATATATATATATATATACATATATATATGTGTGTGTGTGTATACATATATATATATGTATATAGATACATATATACATATACATATACATATATGTATATGTATATATATATATATATATATATATATATATATATATATATATATATATATTGTCGACTAACCTGTCCTAATTATGTCGGTTCAGCATTTAAATCGTTGCCTAAACGTAACGTCAGGGATGAATGCATCAAGATCATAAAGAAGACACATAATAAATGCGTTGCCAATTTATTTTTGCACGTAAATATTTTCCTTGATCTGTAAGGTGTGTGATCGGGCTCTGTTGTCTAAGGCAGGCGAAATCTGTCTAACTATTAAAGAGAAAAAGAAGAAGATGCGTGCGGATGATAAAAGTGCACTTAAAAAAGTAGGGGAGTCTTTTTCTGTTGTCCCTCTGAAGAATGGCCGGTTGATAGAAAAGAAGAAAGACAGAGATAACATGTGGCTTAGTGTTGTAAATATGTGTCAAGTGATTTCGTTTTAAACCGAACGAAACTTTAAAAAAATGCTGTCTTTCATTTAACAAAATTGTGTCAGTGTTTAATTAACTTTGCAAGTCTCTAGATACAACGTTTTATCCATTGGGAAATAGTATCGCCATGAAAAAATGTTAAAAAAATATTGAATGGTAATAAGTGATTTAAGTGACCGTTTTCAATGAATATATTATTATTATTATTATTATTATTATTATTATTATTATTTTTATTATTATTATTATTATTATTATTATTATTATTATTATTATTATTACTAGCTCTATCCTGCCACGCGTTGCTGTGGCTCAATTTGGCGTAATGGAAAATTCTAATAAACACAGAAAATTCTTGTTTCTTATATTCTTAGTACAGAAATCCACTCTAAAAAAATAAACAAAATATGAAAAAATGGTACTCTTGCAGAATTGGATCCTGATCCTCAGGATTACCGTCAATCATAGCTTGGGCTCGACCAACAATCAGTGGATAAAGCTAACGTTGAAACGCTAAATGTTTTTTTGTTTTGTTTTGTTTTTCTTTATACAAAAATGTGAGTTAGTAATTAATATTTGAGTGATGGGGGGGGGGTACTATACACAGCTTCGAAAAAGTTGTCCAAAAACAAATGAAAGCAAAGGTAAGGTAAGTTACATTTCTACCTAACTGGATAATTGTTTAGTGTTTTTATGTAAGGTAAAATGTTTAATCGGCTGGAAAAACAGAAATGGTTGCAGACTGTTGAATACGTTAAGTTTGGTAAATTAAGTTGAAAACTAAATCTATAAAATACAGTGTCCAAAACCCACCGAATATGTTACCATGACATAGGCTGACATAATCGGTGGGTTTGTGACAGTATTTTGTATAGTTTTTTTTAGTTTTAACTCACTTTCTCAAACTTAACATAATCAACAGTGTCCACCACGATTTGTATCTTTCAAATACACCGATAAACACTGTTTTTCGATCTGACTAAACGTTACATTAAATGAAAAGATTTTGTATTAACAGATACAAAGAAGTTGTCAAAAATGAATATATAACAAATAAATGTTATCAAAGGCAAGAAAAGTAAATGTTCTACCTAACTGGATAAGATTGTAGTGTTTTTATGTTATGTATAATGTTTAATCAGTTCAAAAACATGCAGTGTTTATCGGTATATTTGAAAAATACGAATGGCGGCAGACTGTATCGAACACATTTTAGCTTGGGGAAATTTTGGGGAAATGGGTTTAAACTAAAAAAAAACTATACAAAATACTGTTAGGAACTCACTCAATATATGTGACTGTGATGTAGGCTGACATATAATCAGTGGTTTTAAATTTTGATCGATAAAGGTAACGACTTTTAAGATCCTTTTTAGTTATTACTTGGTTTGAGGATATTACACAACTAAATGGCAAATAAGCCCCAAAAATCTGGTATTATTTTACTTTAAGGCCCGTCTCATGTTCGAATATAACGAAATATTTTATTGTAGATTTCAGTGTACTAAAAACGAATCTGCAAACCGTTTCCGTCGCAAAAAGAAAGTTTTCATGATATGAAGAAAGTACTTTTTCGAAAAGTGGGTGATCACTTTTCAATTTAAATTTAACTTAGAATGAGCATCCACTTTCTGGCCACCTGAGAGAGGAGCATTTGTCTGTGTGTGTGTGTGAGGGGGTGTTTTGGCGGCCGACCCCCGCCCCTCCAACTAATTTAAGCAGGTAATTTAAAAGGATTTTCCAAGGGTAGAAAGAAAGCCCCCACTCCAAAAATCGTGGCCACATAGTTGGTGACCATTTTACGTTAAATTATTATGGAAAAGTGATCCTTAACTTTTTTAAACTATCATTTTTTTCATATCTTGGAAACTACTCGTTGCCTCAATTATAAAGGTTATTTTCGTTTTTAGCGACCCCGAAAACCTAAAAGAGCGGTAATTTTAAAGGAATTATCGAGGGTGGAGTAATTCCTCATATTTACCTTTCTTTTTTATCCAAAACCATAAGAAATTAATAATTAGACAAATTTATTGTGCTGATGCACATACCGATCCGTACTATTTTTTAAATCGTATTTCCAAGTTTAATTAAAGTTTTTTTTTATTCAATTGTATTCTAAATAATGTTAATTCTTCTGTACTGTTCCTTGTCTGCTTAAGTTTAATTTTTGTTTATTAAATTGTTAGGTGAAAGTCCAGAATAGTTACAAAACACCCTCTTCTCCCCATGTTAAGAATGCCTTTTTAAATAATAATGTTATTATTTCAGCACGGATCAATAAGTGCTCGAGTACCCAATTTCTTTAATAAAGAAAAAGCATTCATATTTTAGAATAGATGCAAAACTCCCTCCCCATGTTAAGAATAGCTTTCTAAATAACGGTATTATTTCAGCACGGTACCTTCTCTGCATAAGTAATAACTTTTGTTTATTAAATTGTTAGGTGAAAATATAAAATAGTTACAGAACACGTCTATCCTGATTAAGAACACCTCATGCAAATTTTGCGCAAACAAGTGCTTCTATAGATAAGAACACGTGTATTGTCCACTGTAATTCAATGACTGCCAAATTTCTACTCACACGAGCGATACAAAAGCCACTTTTCTCCTATCGACACTGTCACCACCCTGATCAATTGCAATGCCATACAGAATAATATCAGAATAAGCAGCCCATATTGGAACCCATACTTGTGTGTTGGCTGTTTTGTTTTACGGTATATCAACCCTTTTCATTAATTTCTTTAATGCCGAATCTGGTGATTTTGAAGAACCATTTTTTAATATAGTATATTTGTTTTTTTTAAGTCCTATTCTATTTAACCAATAGTTGGGGCCCTAACAGGGTCTACCACTCCGGGTCAGAGTGGACCTGGGAGCAATCGCAATTAATTACACTTCCTACGGCCTGCAAGCTGAGGCCTCACCATCGGATATAGTTTAAGGTCTTATCCAGGACCCCTATACTTGTGGATATGAGACTAGAAAAATGCTTTTTTTTTAATGTTTCTAATGCAAGACCTGCTGAATTCGGGGATTCTCGTATTCTTAATTTGAATATCCATATTTGACGTATAAAGATCTGGAGATTTCTACATCTGTGTACGTATTGTAATTATCGGTGGAGATATATGTAATGGAATTGAATATTGATCTACAATTTGATGCAATTTCCTCGCACCCCCAAATACTCTTTATTCTAAACCTAAACACCAACGAGTCTTTACATCGGCGAAGAGGATCACCATCTCGTATGCCTTCGAAATCACAATATGGGGCCATCACATAATCTGAATATTACCTCAAATTGGGAAGATGCTTCAAATCTAACGGATTACTCGATTACTTGAGATTTTCCCCTTTGTTAACTTCTCCTCTGATCTAGCAGAAATGTATCAGACACTATTGAATCTTTCCTGATATTGGAATTCCTAGTCTTTATCATATTCTTTCCTATGATCCTTAAGCACCGTTAAAATACCTTTTAAACACAATGTTCACTATATGTGCTGATAAGCACAATATAGAATTATTCATAGCTGAATATTTTGCTAATTGCATTGCATTTCCTCTGATGATATGAGCCATCATTGAAAATCCATTAGTTAAAGGTAATAAATCTAATTCTTTTCTATTTATTCTTTGTTTCAAGCAATGACTTCTTAACTTGAACATATTTATATATATTTTAATCGACAGAATTTCACTTTAATCATTACACTTGTATTTTGCTCTATTTTTATACATTGACTTTTACCTTTTTGGCGAGGATCATCCTGAAAATATTATGTCATTCTTATATTAAATAGGGCAATTCACTTGATTCCAGTTGCGAGCCATATTGCACTGTTTCATACATTTCATATGCATATGTGTTTAATCTGTCGTTTAATGTATTTCGATAAATCTCTATCTTGCTAATCACCCTCTTCATTTCCTCTTTCTGTCTTGAGCTTTCTCTGTTTTCCTTTCACTTCAATGAGGAAGTCAATGCAAATAAATTCTATCTGAATTTTTAAATTAAGCAGTTGCCCCATAATGGTTCATGGGAGACTCCTGTAAAATACTTCATAAAGTATTTATTTCTGGGATATCTATATATTTTATTGGTAACATCTCCCAAATATGAGGAACAGCAATTTTTATGAAATGGCTCTACCTCTTTTAATGTTTGTTCCCTCGAGCTAAGCTCAAGGCTGACACATCCCCTTCGTGATGTTTCACTGTTGTGGTGTGCATTGATGATTGGAGTATAAGTTTAAATAATAATCATGTAAATACAAATAAGTAGACATATAAAACATATAATATTCTCTCCCTCTCTCTCTCTCTCTCTCTCTATATATATATATATATATATATATATATATATATATATATATATATATGCGGGGGTGATATTTTCACGTATAATATACTATTAGCTAAATTGCGTACTCTCTTTTCTTAGAGTTTTTCGAATCGGAAAGTATTTGTTATATGAGATAAATATTCTCATAGCCGTTCCCTGAAATACATATGTCAATCTAGTGTGTCATTTAGAATTCTTTTAAAGGCAAATGTGAAATATTGACTATTTCCATTATTTCAGAAGAGGTTATCTTTCGAATAGGAATACTACACTGTTAAATAAATGGTTAATGCAATTAGTTTGCAAAGACTGAACAAATTATCAAGGGAGGGATGAAGACAAATAAGCCACGAAACTTGTTGAATGATGAACAAGCCAGATTATGAATTTGAATAAAGAAAAAAAAAGCGCAATAAACGATGTAAATAAGAAATGAAAAATACAGACGATCAGAACACAACTTTTAATGGAATGTTGGACGTCAAAATACATATAAAAGTTTTTACAAAACATGCATGTACAAAATCTACAATTATCAACGAAGATGATATCGTCATAGCAAAAAAAAAAATACAACAATAAAACGCGTCACTAACATTAATAAATCTTTGAATGCTTATTCACAGTTATTCTAACTATTTTCAGTCGTGTCGCTCCAAATAATTACATCAGGTATTTACACGCATAAAAGACCATAAAGAACCACTAGATGCGTACAATTTCATGCAGTTACTAAAAGGTCCAGTTCTTTTTATGTCTTGTTCTCTACGTCTTTCTCTCTTTCTGTTTCCCTATCTCCCTCTTTCTCTCTCTCTCTATCTCTTTCTCTGATATAAGCTTGAGTTCGAGTAGGATGCCTATACAAGATATTTACATATTAGATTCTAGTAAATTGTTGTACCAGTCAATATCCTCCTTTAATCCTTTCGTAATTTTCTACACTTCTAGAGATTTTGTAAATGAATAAGAATATAATAAAAAAAATGGCGATTACGAAGAGGGAAATAATATCAAGTAGAACATGAAACATTGAAATGCAAAAGTATAAGACTGATCTCAAAAACATCATTGTAAATACCACGAAAGAAAGGCCATTTAGCTGTCAAATTGTGCGCATCGATTTTAATCCGCCTCATAATATTGCGCTATCATGCAAATGATAATTTAGGGTTCACGCTCGAGTTTGTTTACATTTTGGTAAGTTATGAAGTAAATTATACAATTTATTTCTTATTCTTGTTAATTTAGCAAAGCCTTTCTACCCAAATACTCAATGTGTATTTTATATATATATATATATATATATATATATATATATATATATGCATATATATATATGCATATATATATGTATATATATATGTATATATATATATATATATATATATATATATATATATAAAATGAAAATTACAATTGAATTTACCAAAATGACCCAAGATGGTAAAATTAAAGTAAATTATAAATATTAAATAATTAATATTTATAAACTTATCTCAGCCAGATAAAAAAGCTCGATAAAAACTAATAGGAAATAGAGCTTATTATATGAGCAAACAGTTAATGAAATATGTTTAAAAAACACTTTGAAATGAGTTAAAAACATATTTAATCTGAAAAGGAAACACTTGATAAATGGATAGTCCTTAATCCGCGGAGTTTCGAAGAAATACTCTCCTTCTCATCAGAGGGTAGGAATTAGCAAAATGCAGGATCGGATTTTGCATGCAGAAGTATTTGATGAAACAACAAATAAGTCAAAGATGTTACTTTAAAACAAAATAAGTTAAGCAGAGGGAATATGGTAAAGAAAAAGGTGATTACACATTAATGGATAGTCTAGTGGAAGATAAAAAAAATCCAGTGACGGTAAAATCCAAATGTAAAACTTCAAGAAAGTTAAAAGAATTTCCATTTGTACAAGTAAAATCCAAAGAAATCCCGTAATTGGAAGAAAATGGTCCATAAAATCCAAAGGCAGAAATCTATGGAATAATTCACAAAAAAGTGTGTACAAGGAAAAAATAATATTAATAAAAGGAAAATAAGATGTGCTTTTCACTCTACTTCCGAGACATAACTATAAATAAAAAAAAAAATTGCGAAGAGAAATATATATATATATATATATATATAAAATGGGTTAAGAAATATATATATATATATATATATATATATATATATATATATATATATATAAAATGGGTTAAGAAATTCCAACGAAAGAAAGATGTATATTTAAATAAGGGGGTAGTCACCAACAATGTGCATTTTTAACATTATTTTATTAGTCGGTGTCTTGGTTTTTCATTGAGAATTATGTTTAGATAATTGTAATAATGTTTTTAAATAACAGAAATCGTCTTTACGCTTTCAGACGTACTGTGAATCCTCCTCGTCAGGAATTATTTTAAAATGTGTTGGAGATGTAAAAATAGCATTTTCCTCGTTCATTTGAAGTGTTTCGAAGGGGTGGAAATGTGTAAGTGTCTACTATTCGCTGGAATGTTAATTTTTTATTACTGTTTTATTAGGCTGTTGCGAGGCGGCCGACCTCGGCTGTGGTCACTCCTGTGTTGTGTTTCTCTCTCTCACTCTCTCTTTCTACTTGTGTGTTTTTCCCCTTAGGGTAGTGTGTGTGTGTGTGTGTGTGTGTGTGTGTTTCTTTTATTGGTTTGACAACTTGTGTACTATTTTATAGCATTATGAGGTTATTTGCTTCCCTGGGAAGGTGACTGTGATCCAAGGTCGTTACTAATGTGTATGTGTGAGAAGGGGGGACAGCTCTTCTGAAATAAGGGTAGGAGTGCTTTCATTCTATTTTGATATTTTTGGGGGGATCTTGGATTTTAGTATTGCGATTTTTCGTTTCAGTCTTTTCGGGTATTTTTTATATTATGTTTGTTAAGATAGAGGGGTGAATTTAAAAATATGTATAGGGGATGTTTTAATGTTTCTATTTATTGGTCTCCCCATGTAGGTATAGCAAGACCAAGGATCGGTTCCTAGTGTGGGGAAGACCTTGTTCCCCAGAGGGGAGGGACCAATTGGAGGGGTATAGCTATGGGAGGGGGATGATAGAAGGGATGATAGTTGTCTCAGTCATGAGGGATTTCTCCTCCACTGACTGAGGGGGTAGCGAGGTGTTGGAACAGATATTATACTATGGTTCTAGGTGTTTCCTAGTAGTGTTGGTGTCGAGGTTAAGTAGGGTTGGTATTTTTCAATGCGTTGTATTAGAGATAGGGGGTTTATGTCTGTGTGTGGTTGGATGCGCGTGCGTGTGCGTTTTAATGTGTCGCTTCTGATTTATGTGTGGGTGTGTATATGTATATGGATGTGCATGCGAGTGTGCCCTGTATTTCATGTTTTTGCGTGTTGATATTAGGCACTGTTCAGTTCAGGAGTGTATCTTGTGATGAAGTTTTTTTCCTGTGTAAGTAAATAAAAATGATTGTCTGTTTGGAAGATTGGCATTATTTTGGAGCTGTTTCCACTGCATGTGTGTACGTGTTTTGAAACATAGAGGTGTCTGTTATCTGAAATTTTGATGTTGCTCTTATGTAAGGGCACTCTATTGCTGAAATTTGTGGTGGCGCCTATGTAGGATTTGTTGCATGCTGTGCATCTTAGTGCATATACTACATTTCTGGAGGTGCAATTCAGATCATTTTTTTTTATTTTGAATGTTTGTGCTGGGTTTTTGAATGTGTATGTGTTTCCTTTTATTATTATGTCACACACTCTACATCGTGGTTTGTTGCATTTTGTAACCCCTTTTGGTGTGTGTGGAACGAGTTTTGCGGAAGATAGGATGTGCTTTAATTTTTGGGGTTGACGTTTGCTATTTATTATTTGTGTTGTTTTAAGTATGTTGTTTAGTTTGTCGTTCTGATTTAGGAGGATAAGGTTTTTTTCTTATCTGTGTGAATAGTTCTGGGTTGTTTGCCTTGTGTGTAGAGACTATGCAAAAATGTGTTCTTTGTTGTGTTCTTTTGGGATTCTTAGTTGGTCTATTGGATTTTTTTCAGCCAGTTCAATACCTTTCTGTATAAGTGGCAGTGGATATGCTCTTTTCTGCAGTGTAATTTGTAGTTCATTCAGTCTAGTCGAACGGAAGTGTCTGTCTGTTACTATGGTGCCGACTCTACGTGCTAGAGAGTAGGCTATTTGTTTTAGACAGTTTTTAGGATGGTCGCTTTTGAAGTGGAAGTATTGTTGAGTGTCTGTGGATGTGTGGTAAATGTCTGTGATTATGCTGTTTTTTTATTGTTACTAGGATGTCTAGGAAAGGGAGTTCTGTGGGGCTTTGTTCTAGTGCGAATGTTATTTTTGGGTGTAGATTTTGTAGCAAAGTGTGAAGTTCTCTGATATCCCCCATGTGGTTTTCCAGAGGATAAAGCAGTCGTCTAGCTATCTTAACCAAGATTTTATGAAGAGTGTTTTCATATTGTGCCCGTACTTTTGCTCTATCCTTTCATAAATGGTCTCTTCTAGGAAGGTGAGTGTAAGGCTTGCATATGTCGGTGCCATTTTAGCACCCATTGTTGTGCCTAGTATTTGGATGTAGTTGTCTTTATTGAATTGGAAGGAGTTGTTATTGAGAATTATGTCGATGCTATCAATCACGAATTGTGTATTGAATCTGGGGTGTAAAATCTGAATATGTTTGTCAATCCAATATGAGATAGCTTCTTTTCCTAGGATGTGTGGGATATTGCTATATTGGCTGCTATATCGAATGTGGCTAGTATTGCCCCATCGTCTACTGTTTGTAGTAGGGAGCTAAGGAAGTGTGTGTCATCTCTTACAAAACTTCTGACTCGATTGGTTAAGGGCTTAAATAGTATATCTATTAGGTTGCTAAGTCTGCTTGTTGGGCATGCTCGTCTGAATGTGAGGTCGTTGGGGTTTTGGGGTGCTTATGCACACCGACTTTTGTACGTTGATGGTATGTCTTACCTGGTTAGATTTGTGTATTTTGGGTAGCCCATAGAAGATGTTTGTTTTTGTTGTGAAGTTTGTAAAGAAGTCTTATTCTTTTTTAGTTAAGGTACTATTGTAAAAAAATGTACTATTGTTAAAAAATACACAATGTTGGTGATTACCCCCTTATTTTAATATACATCTTTCTTTCGTTGGAATTTCTTAACCCATTTTATATAAATATATCCAACTACAACGACAGAATGCCGCCACCACGTAAAAAAACCTGTAGAGGACACACCAAAATCCTAAACAACACCCGACATGGAAAACAAACATCTCGAGGATGAAATTCTAAAACTGAATAAAAAGATGGACAGAATAATCCTCATGATATCCCACCAACAGGATAAGGTGCTAACCAACGTCGACGAAATTATAGAACAGTTAAAAAACAACAAGAATATTTAGAATATCTAAAGGAACCACATATCCGGAATGAAGCGCTGAAAACAAAAAAAAACTCCAAACATGGAAAACTTTTATTAAAAAGAGAAAAATGGCTCACTACCGTGCAGTCAAATGCAGCGACACCGCCCTGACCTACAGGATATTTTTAACCATGGAAGATCAGTTCATTCCAAGCAACTTCCGAGAAAAAAGTCACACCACAAGACACAGAGGAGCAGAAGAAAATAAAAAACCCTAAACATATCAAAACTACAAGCTAAAATCGACATACAGGAGGACAGAAAGATACCCCTCACAGAGGAATACGCCAAAATCGACGATAAAATACTTACCGACATCAGAAATCTATGCCCCAAGGAGACAGATCAATTCCTTATTGGACTTTGGGAGTCTGAATGCAGAGAGGAGGAGGAAAATCCAAAAGAATTATCGAAAGGAAGATAACCTAGCTGAAAAATCTACCAGAAAAAAACGAACAAGTACCGACCATAACCAGTCACACCTACCATCATCGATTATCAATTCCCAGCCAACATTCAGGTAAATAGGGTTTTATATGCAGCCGATCTACTGTACGTTTTAAGGGGATATTACTGGGGAGAGGTGACTTCTTCTTTTCCAATTAGTTAGTTATTCATTATTTATTATTACACAATGAATTTCTCGAAGTGTCATTAGCCCAATGAAAAAACGATACGTAAATTCAGGCAGCCATCATTGGATTTGGAAGAAATCCACTATGACAGAGATGCATACAGACATGTTTAATTAACAACGAATACAAAAACACGTAACATGTATATAGTTAAAACATCTATTTTTGCGGACAAACAAATTACTTTATCTGGATAAATCTTTTGCATAAACAAAACAAAAGACAAGTAAATAAATACATTATATACTAGCATGGAATAAACATATTTTCATTTAAGAGGTTATCTTTCTTTCTGTTTGATATTTTATTTTTTCCCGTTTTTCCTTCTTTTTCTTTTCTTCTTTTTCTTCTTTTTTTCCTTTTTTTCTTTTTCTTCTTTTTTATTTCTTCAGTTCTTTATTTTTCTTCTTTTTTGTTTGTTTTTTTTCTTCTATTTTTCGGCCAATTACATTTTTAACACCCCATACTCCGGAAACAACCCCCCGGGCAACAATTGTTTATTATTATTTTGTATTTTTATTTACCCAAAACCACACACACCTCGAAACACACGGGCAACGCCGGGTACCTCCGCTAGTTTATGAATAAACAAATTTGATATACACCAAAATAGGCTGTCCTGAATCAAACTATATTTTTTAGCATGAAACATTATTCCGCATGTTGTATTCTTTAAAAATTGCATTGTTTTCTACATATATCAGGAGATCAGAGTAATAGTAAATGTGATAATTGCGTTTTCTCAGCCAGTATGTTTATTTAAAATCAATAACCGCAGCGTCTGAATACAGAAAACAACATTTCAATGTGGCGAAATGCCAAAACATAGTAAAGAATCGAGCCTTGTGAAGTTCTTATAAATTCGCTCGAGATGTTACGTTTGAATTTGAAATAAATTTAATGTAGACAACCATATACTACTTGTATATTTATTATCTTGTAACACTTATACTGTATTCACTTTTTTGTACATTGTTTGCATTGTTCAATTAATCGTACCTTTATAATTTGACGACTGATATTATTTTCTCCGATCTATTCCTTCTTATTTTATCTCCTACTCTCAACGATTATTTTAATAACACATGTGTGTAAACTATTGTTATCTTCCGAAATTGCCTCGTTTATTGCCAGTTATGGTAATAACATTATTAAATTTAAAAAATGTCTAACTTACGACTGGTCACATTTATACATACATAAACACCCATTGAAATATATCAATCAAGACATCCAACGTCATTTTCTTCCTTTTCTTATGCCATATCCTTAGGATATACATTTATATTATTATGTATTTTATTTTTTTACATAGGCATCACCACTTATCAAGGTCGATATGCCACTCAAGGATAAGGGTTAAAGAGTGTACAGTAGTCAAAAGGACAATATAGTAATCGATAGTAATGGAAGTCCGGTAAATTTGTTAACTTAAGTGGAGCGGCTCATCAGACACTTGTTCACGTTGGACTTGAAGACAACCATATTATAGACAGCTGGAAAGCATGAAAACGGAAGACAATTCCACAGGCGTGCAGTTCTAAGAAAGAAGTTTGATCATGGAATCTATGTTTAGATTTAGGCACAGATAAAGAGTGGAGAGAATTATTGATAGTGTTTTCAGCTAGATGACTGTTTCTTGTGAATGTTTTGCGATTGGGGACAATAGATTGAAGCTCAGTCGAACACTTTCCAAAAAAAGAAACGATAAAGCAGAGACAAACTCGTAAAATCTCTTCTGTGAGGTAGAGGTTGCAGCGAAGAGAAAAAGGCATCTCCCACCAGTCCAGGAAGCCTATTTTTAACTTTATAAATGCAGCACAAGTCTTTTCTAGCAGATCCTGCCCATATATGGCAACAGTATTCCATCCTTGGACGTATCTGGCTCTTATATAGATAGAGAATTGCATCAGCAGTGAGATATCTACTGGATCGATAGAAAGATCCGACCATTTTTCCAGCGGCCTTGGCAACAGATTTGGTGTACGTATTCCATTTAAGATCAGGAGTAAATGTCAAGCCCAGAAGCTTTGCAAAACTCAAGGCCTCCCCAAGACGAGAGCCATTAACTTTAATTGATGCCATATCAGGATCTGAACGTTGATGATTTTCATATTCGATGTTATTGTTAATTGTTTTGGGCGATGTAAACATGGATACACTAATAAAATCCATCTAAATGAGTTTTCGACGCGAACACTTTGTTGAGTTAAAAAAAATAGATTATGTTAATCCTGTTAGATAAGTAATATATTATTTTTTAGTAATATTTTCAGTTTCTTTTTAAAATAAAAAATATATGCTTTTAAAGATTTTACAACAAAAAAAGTATTCTCAACCACCGGTTT
The DNA here is from genome assembly GCF_053919585.1 of Euprymna scolopes. Classification (NCBI taxonomy): domain Eukaryota; kingdom Metazoa; phylum Mollusca; class Cephalopoda; order Sepiida; family Sepiolidae; genus Euprymna; species Euprymna scolopes. Next base: position 39,104,297 of record NC_136519.1, read on the forward strand.
CCATACCTAAATACCCTCTTAGAGTCAATCATATAAATACATCTGCCTAGAATTAACCAACCGCATGAATTGAAACAAAAATAAGGGCACTGTAAAGGCTGCTACAAAAAAGTTATGTTCCATTATTTTGCTTGAATATTATGAACATCATAGAACATCTGACATCTTTAGAAACTAAAGTTCACGCATGAATTATTTTCTCTTGCTAAAGCTGTATGTTTTGGTGCACACACTGTATACTATCAACATTATATATATATATAAATAAAAAAATGTGAGTGCCAACTTTCCTTTTGCCGGCACTATATATATATATATATATATATATATATATATATATATATATATATATATATATAATATATATATATATATATATATATATATATATATATATATACATATATAGTGCCGGCAAAAGGAAAGTTGGCACTCGCATTTTTTTCAAAAACTGCAAATTTAAGCTAGATTTAATATTCCTGAATTGATACGCTTTTTATTCATCTGTATTCATATTTTATTTTTTATTGATATATTCTCGGGTTCACGTCAATTTTTAAAATAACTTCAAATTGGGGAGGCAAAAAGAAAGTCCGCATCAACATATTCGCTTACAACCAACTTAAATTATGACCACCTCTCAGCTTAAAATATCCACCAACAGACAAGAAGTGACCTCTAATCATAAGTGGTGCTGTTCTAGGTTATACACTGCAGATTTTAGTCCATATGCAACGACTTTCACTTATTGATTGTCATGAGCTCATTAACTCCATCTTTCTGTTTTATCCAATCGAGAAATCAGCCGCGGATTAAATCTGATGAGAAAACCACACGAAAGAGTATGCAAAAGCACCAAAATACCGCCAGTGTTCGTGATGCCCTATATCTGGGCGTACTAGTTATTTGAACGGGGAAGACAATGCTATCAAGATCCGCAGCCTAAGAAATAGATTTGAAACCGCTCCGCAAATCCGACAACAGTGCAATCTTGTTAAAAAGTGCTCTCTTTTTACTGTATAGAACAGTTTAAAGGAATTTAATTTGAGATGATATGTTGCAAGACGCAAGCCAATTATTTCTGTAAAGAAAAGAAATCGCCGTTTGGACATCGTCAGATGCAATGAAGATCATGACTCTTCATATTTGTCAAAGGTGCTTTTTAGCAACGAAATCAAGTTCAATAGGCAAGGCAGTGATGGTAGGCAGTACGTCCTCTGGAGGAACGACGACGAATTTAATCGTAGATGTTCAGTTTCAACGCTGCGAGGTGGTGGAGGTTAAGTTTTGGTGTGTGCCATTGTTAGTAACAATGGTCTATTGCCTATAGTTCGCTTGCAAGGTAGAATTAATTCGATCAAGTAAATTAATATGTTAGGTGGACATTTTCTTCCCTACTTTGGTCCGAATTTTTCTGAAACCCCAATCGTCATGCAGGATTCACTGGCAATGCCAAGAGGTTCCTGGAAAAGCATGATATCCGTTTTGGAGTAGCCTGCACAATCTCCAGACCTCAATCCTATCGACAACGTCAGGACTTACATCAATCAACAGCAAAGCAATGATACAATTTCAAATTTGAAAGAACTTTGAACAAAAATTAAAGAAAAGTGGGATGCCCTTTCCTCGGAGTATCGTTGCAGTCTAATTCAAAGAATTCCAAAAAAATTGCGGGCTGTCCAACCACAGAAGGAATATACTACTAACTATTAACTAATTAGTTCCTGTTGTATTTGTGGTGTATTAATGCCCTAAAATTACATTTAAATAACAAGTTTCTATTGTTTAGACTTTCCTTTGGTCTCCTCGAATCGAAGTTATTTTTTAAACGACGTGAACACTAGAATATTTCAAGTAAAAGTCAACTATGAACAGGTAAAATTATAGAAAAATAAAAGGCGATAAAATGAGGCATATTTTCTTTATACAGTTATATCAAATTTAGCTTACATTTGCAGTTTTTGAAAAAAATAAAAGTGCAGACGTTTTTTGCCGCCTGTGCATATGTATATATATATATGTATATATATATATATATATATATGTATATATATATATAGAGAGAGAGATAGAGGAAGAGAATAATGCATTGTTTGATAAGCGTATTTATGTGTATGTGTGTGTTTGTATAGAATATTTGTGTATGTTCAAATCAAAGTTCTCTTTTATTCAAAAATAAAACTCATAACATTTTAGTGAACCGTTCTGTTTTGATATGTTTATTTCGAATTCATATAACGAGCGGATAATGTACATTTTATTAGTTTAGGAAAGAACCTGGCGTTTTTTTTTACGGGCACCATCTGGCAACGCTGACATATTGAAACCATATTATATGGGCAGGTTGTTTTTTGTTTATAAGCACTTCTGAACCCACTTATGACAACACGCCCTCTCGACTCTGGCACTCAACCCAGCTGATATATTGCAAACTTCGGTTTTTACTTCTTTTCTAGTTATTACCTCGTCTTAATACATTTCAAATCAGATACACAAGGATCTATGTACATCAGAGAAAAAATAGACAAATTCACAATATTACATGAGTATAAAATATTTAACTGTTGCTTGTAGTACAGGCTACATGTATTTATGTTCATATATTAATATAACTGAATAAATTGCATTCGTATTTCTGATGCATAAATGAACCTTTTAATCTTTACTTACCCTACATTTTTATGCAATAAAAATTATGTTGCCACAAATTTAGAAACCGTGCATGCGAGGTGCATTAAATAAATGTCCAGACTTTTATTTTGTACCGGCATTTAAATTTGTCATAGGCATTTCAAAATTCAATATCTTACTGATATACAACTTATGGACTGACTGATCTGTATTTATGATTTATGGTTCACAGTAGCAGCTGGAGAAAGAACTTAAGTATACCAACTAAAAGACTGATTGTCACAGCTGATGAATTTTAGAAATGTATTATTGACGTTAGAACATTTCAGACTGTATTAAAATTCTATTTTTTTAACATGTAAATACTCCTCAGAAAATCTATGACATACTTCAGACTGCTTTTGGAAAATTTGTCATGAATTGATAAACAGTTTTGAGTGGCATAATTAATTCAAAGAAGGTAGATAGTATGTTTGGAAGAGTAAATAAATCAGATCACCAGCGTTTTTTGGGCAAATAAACGATTTTATGGATAGAGAAAGTTGTGTGTTTATAGAAACAATGAGTGCAGATCTAGATGCCAGTAAAGAACTGTACATGAAATTAATCTAAAGATATGGGATATTAGCGCGAAGTTTGCCCGAAAGTTTCTCAGCGAAAATCGAAAATAAAGATGGTGTCATTGCTAAAATAGGATACAGGACAGTTTCCTAGCCTTCCTATTGTTCAAAAGTTGATTCTGTGACTTGCGGTTATTTCTACAGGGCTGGGAAAATCGTGGAGGTTTGGAGATAATCGACGAAATTGAGAGGCCTGTGAACAATGTCATTTACACGATTACACAAGACGAGATTAATAGGGCCTTCCAGAACTTGTTGGAACAGTACAACACCTGCATAGCAGCTGGATGAAAATTAATTCGAAAGAGAATAAAGTTTAATGTGTGCACTATACATAAAAATACCGATATTAACAAAAAGTTTGGAAAAATCGTATATTGTCATAGAATTAATAAGAAAAATTCCAGATTTTTATTTCAGTGATATTTGGATTCAATATTCGGTATAAGAAAAAATATTAGAAATAACACGTAAACTTAAGAAAGAAATACTAACAAATAATACTTTATATATATATATATATATATATATATATATATATATATATATATATATATATATATATATATATATATATATAATTATTTCATGGATTTCGGTCTTTTGGATTATTAGGAACCGTCTTCCAACAACGTGATTTCCTTGGAGTTTACTTGTGCGAATGGAAATTTAATTAACTTTTTTGGATTTACATTTTGGATTTTTACCGTAATTGGATACTTTACCTTTCACCAGACAATCAATTCACGTGAAACCACATTTCCTCATCATATTTCATCTGCTTCACTTTTTGTTATCAATTAAGATCATTGACTTACTTGTAGTTTCATCAAATATTTTTGTATGCAAAATCCGATCCCGCATTTTGCTCATTCCTACGCTCTGATGAGAAGGAAACTATTTCTTCGAAACTCGCGGATTAAGAACTATCCACTAAGTAAGTGTTTTCATTTTCAGATTAAATATGTTTTTTAACTCTTTTTCAAAGCGTTTTTAACATGTTTTATTAACTATTCGCTCCTATATATATATATATATATATATATATATATATATATATATATATATATATATATATATATATAAACTATCTGCAATAATAAAACATACCGTGCATTTGCAGCACTCGGTTACAGTGGTAGATGTAGTGGTAATTAGGTCTGTCGGACGTTGTCACGGTAAACTTGGTAAGAAGACAAACTCAGGTTAACGACTTGTATTGTTGTTTCAGTTTTTGCGTGTGTTAAGAAATCACGAGTTATATGGGACTAAAAATAAATGTTTTAACGTTAGTTATTTGCAAATATAGTCTATGTAAGGTAGTTAACGATTCCGCCATCTGCGAGAGGCAATGGTGGTTTACTAATCTTTAACGTCACACTAAAATAGCTGCTAGTAGGCAAGAGCCGAGACAACCAGAAATCGCACAGTATATATTTTCGGTCTTACTTTATAAACCGATAGTAGTTCTATTTCGAACAGAATAACAGCATTCATATATGTTTAAAAAATACAAGATGTATTCAATTAGGTAGAATAGTAACTCAGTTTTCCTTGGTAATATTTATTTGTCATATATTAGAATGTTTTACTCATTTTGTGAGTTTTAGCTTCTCTGGTAAACTACCAGATATTCATATATGTCTATCGGAAAAAGTTAACATTTTTATGTTATTTTATTTGCTTTTAAAACTATTATTCTCGCTCGTAATAGCTTTAACATGTGTTGTTTCATTTAAATTTGTTAAACCCCGTTAATTTGCTTGTTTGTATATTATCACACTTTAGCTGTAAAATAATTTAAGTGAATTAAATATGGATTAATTGTCAAGGAAAAGCTGCGTTCCTTCGGAGAATGTAAATAATGTAATGTTATTATTTTTTACTTGGTTTTTAAAATAGACAACAAAACACATTTTTTACTTGAATGTTTTTTCAGTTATAACTAAAAAATGGCATTGAGTATATTACGTATTTGAAAGTTTCGTGTATTTTTGTAGAGACGGCATGTATTTGAATAAATCGTAACTATGATTTGCCATTAAGTTAGAGTTTAAAAAAAAATATTTCTGCACTAGTAAATATCATAGCTTTTTTGTAATTAATTTTGCTGTTACAATTTGACTTGTTTCCTTTTTATTGTTTTGAAGCAACACAACCGAATTTAGGCTGCAGTGCACTATATGTGTAGGAACATTTGGGTATATTTTATTGGTTTGGATATACAAGGTTCTTTTTTACCAATTGGTATAGAAATAACCATAGATATGTACTATAATCTTCAACATGTATGCAGATTTTCATGTAAATTGAAGAGTATATGTGTCTTTTATATTAAGTTTTCTTCTAATAAAAAAAGAACTAAGAAATTCAAACAGAAGTCATTTAACCAAATACAGAAATGTATTTGTCAATCATTTTCCATTTTCCCTGCGATTCAACTACATGTATACGCTGTTATAATAATTTATATCACATCTCATATTGTCGCCAAATTAGGTTATGCTCTCCAACGGCCTGCCAAACAACGAACGTGCGCACGTCTTTTGCCTTATTGATAGACTAATTCTCAGCGACACTGTGTTATTCGTTTGCAGATTACCCCAAAACATTTACATATTATGAAATTAGTGTTTATGTAAACGGCAGTGAGAAGCAACTAATTAACCTTACCTTTATTATTATCCTATATAGCGAATATGGCTATATTGAAGATGTTAATCCTGAACTCAGTTGTAGTAGTTAGTTCCCAAATATGTTCGTTTTTTTTTTATTATTATGCCGAAATAAATACGGAAGTTAAAAGAACGAAATAACACAATATTATTCTTGACAATTTTATTTTCTTCAACATATCTCCTTTAATAAAATTCGGTAGTTGTTTTTTCATCATAACATATCATTATAAAAAACGTGATTAATTGGAAGCTAAAGTATTCATATAAAAATATATGAAATATATATGAATGAATACTTCGCCACAGTATCTTCATAGTAGTAACTGGCGGCAGCACCTGCTATTTTACTGAGCCGGCAGTTGCTCTCTCCAACGACCGTAGTTTAATAGTTTTTTTTTTTACAGGTTAGTTGGAGGGAGGCATAGTTTCACTGGTCAACGCCGTTACACATATCCTGCTAGTACTGAAAAAAAGTTCAATTTTATTGTAAATCATGGTTATTTACTTCCTTTCTTCGATATAATTAAAAAGAGATTTCTCATCTTTTTTACAATGAGTTGTCATTCATTATCGACAGCCTGCCAGTTCGACAGATCATTATTCTTTTTCCAAGAATGCGTAACGTCATTGGAGTTTACAGGATTTGTCTCTTAGAGGTGGCGGCCATACTAGATATCTCATGTAAATGACCAGATTCCATTCTACCAGCCACCGAATACTGTGTAAATCCTTAAGCTGCAAGAGTCTTAAGTCAGGAAATTTGTGATCCCTTTCATGAAAGAGAGTCGCTTATCCAAAACATAAAAATTAAAACAATTAACAGCAGCAGAGAAAGATTTGCCTTGTTCTTTGAAGCTAGATTGAAGCGACTAGTTGAGGGGCGAAACTAACTTTATACCTTGTAAATAATTTGGAAATGGTAAAATAAGGTAATCAACGTAAAAACGTAATATATTGAAGTCTAGGCAATGAAGCGTCCATTAGATACATAAATTTGCGTCTGATCATATGTAGACTGTTACACACACCAGAAAAAATGGGGGAGAAATAAATATTTGGTAAGAAATGTATGTATTCGTGTTACAGTTAAAACGTTTATTAATTGAAAAAGCACCTTGATTAAAACAATACGTCCGCCTGTATACAAAAGCAATTATTTAACCTCTCAGGTAATCTTAAATTTTCTTCTTTTTTTTTTACATTTCGATGATGAGTTTTAAGGATATTTAAAATCCAATCAACAAAAAAAGATAGAAGACTATCTCTCAGAAGTATGTAACATATTGTTTCACACACACACACACACACACACACACACACACACACACCCATATATATATATATATGTGTGTGTGTGTATATATAATTTAAGTTATACTATGTATAGTCTAAAAACATTACTTATAATACTGGGTTATGAAATCAAATCGACAATTTTAAAGTTGCGTTGCTTATGGAATCTTTATGGCTAACTTTCTTACTAATGTTTGATGCGCTGAGTGAGTAGTGGAATGAAGTTGTTCGAAATAATTTTGACTTCAAAGATTAAGACATAGATTTATCGCATTCTTATAAATGACATTTCTTTTATCTTTTGATGAAAATCATAAGCACCGTAAATGTGAAGTACAATTTCTGTCCCTTTTCGAATAACTCATTCGCGCTTTGAATGTAGTTCAATCCGCCTTTCAAATCTCGCTGAATCAAGAGCTTCAATGCGATCAAACTGAGATGAATATCTATTTCCCTGTTTTTATGTTGCTCGTTTAAGCCCCTTTTCATTACCTCCGGCTCTCTTTCTCTCTTTCTTTATCTGTATATATATATATATATATATATATATATATATATATATATATATATATATATATATAATGTAGATATGTGTGTGTTTGTGTGTGTATTCCTTGAATCAACATACATTTAACACAATGAGGTTTGTGTTTGTGATGGATTTTTCAAGGTTTGGAATTAGATATTTCAAATCTAAAATCACGCGTAAACACGCTTTTGTTAGTACTATCTATATATCTCTCTCCATTTTCTTCAGTATATTTTCTTCCCCTCTTTCTTTCGTCCTTTCCCTTTCCTTTTCTCTTCATATATACACACACACACACACACACACACATATATATATATATATATATATATATATATATATATATATATATATATATATATATATATATATATATATATACGGCAATTAAGTCAGACAGATATTCCGCATTTCATCTACGCTAGGATTCGCCAGACTTATGCTTAATCCGACGGACTCTTTTGTATAGCTTCTTCCGCATATATCTTATTATAACTTACTACCTCGCTCTGCCTATGTGTTGAGAACTGATGACGTAAACACTTCAATTTACGCATACAATTATATTTTCGTATATTAATTTATGTAATTCAATGAAGTGGTCATATATATATATATATATATATATATATATATATATATATATACTATCATTTCAGACTGGTGTTTCCCGGTGTTTGGAGGTGTACGTTGAGCAAAATGAATAAGGGGTAGTAGAAAGGTAGGCGCCGAACCCGTACTGTGAAAGAGGAAAAAAAACGGGGAAAACGTTTCACCTTTGCTGTTACTACCACCGTCAAACCGGGAGTGACGTAGGTTTTAATTAAAGCTAGACAATCGAAAAGATTTTGAGGATATCATCTAAAAAAGCGACCCTGTAGACCAGAAATTGTCTGAGTAATTTGGTAGAGGCCGAGGCGGACAATTTTTAATTTGAGCCTATTATTACCTCTTAACATTTATTGTTTTGGTTTCAAATCAAGTTATTAAGTTAGACCCATGTCAACGGAACCTAAATTATAAATTTTAGGTGTTTAGACTTTAAATTGGCGGAGGAATTTGATAGAGTTCTCAAAGGCCAAATCGTTGAACTTTGACTCCTTAACAAAGTTCTGGGTGACAACGAATTACAAAGCTTTTCCCAAATCTCAATACCCTGTATATCAAATTTCGAGTCTGTAGACTGAAAATTGAGTTATTGTGTATGGAAATGTACACAAACAGTTAGACAGACAGACAGATTGACATACACTTTTATAGATATGTAGATTATAACTTTTATTTTACGGAAACATCCTTTGCGGATTGTTCCCCTAATATTGTTTCTGGGTAACCCGATTATTGTTTTTTATAAAATAAGTGCTATGCCATTATTTGACATGCATACAACTACGTTCATTTGAAATCTACCATGTATTTGTATAAATAGAAACATATACTATCATTTTTATTAGAACTAGCCGGACCTGTGTAAATTTCACAGGGCACTCATTCATATGTAATATATTACTATTGACATTCTCTAGATGTTAAGTGTAAATGGAGACGCTCTGATATTATTGTAGTTTTTTTTTTGTTCAAACGTATTTATCTCATATAGCTCGAACACCCGGCAAAGCACGGTCATAACGTACGCTTGAATATGATATTTTAATTATTGCAGATTTCGTATATATTATATTAGAGTAAATCTTTCGGTCGATTTTTATTCATTATACAGCTGCAATTTCAAAAAATAAAAAAAAAAATATATATATCCTTGTGGCTTGGTTGCATTAGCGTGAATCGAAATAAAACTGATGAAAATACACACACACATATATTTATATATATATATACATATATATATATATATATATATATGTGTGTATAAATTTAGTTTCGTCAGACATAATCGAACCCGAAACGGAAATTTCTGAAGCATTCTTGATAAAATTATTTATAAAAAGATCAGATGACTTAAGTACCATGAGTTATAATCAAAACTGAAACCAAAACTTATGAAGAATTCTTGGTAAACGTATTTATGACAAGAAATGTAAGTGCTTAACAGATTACGTCCCGGGTGTAAGCGTGGCACAGAAACTAACACACACGCTATCGTATTAATATATAGATATCGTAGTGGTGACTTTTTTGGTGTAATAGACATCATTACTGCTAAAAGTAAAAAAAAAGACAATTATGTTTTACTGCTCCAATTAATTATTGTTGTTTAGGATACATTGACTGCGCGTCCTTCCTTTATCTGGGATCTCCGAAAGCAACAACAAAAAAAACGAAGAAAGATAAAAAACAAAACAACTCGAATCTATATTCAGAAAAAAGAATATATATATATATATATATATATATATATATATATATATATATATATATATATATATATAAACTATAAATACATTATCTACTAAATTAAAAATGTTTAAAAAACAATTGCCTCCGTTTCTCTCACTCCGTATAACGCTCATTAAATAAATACAAATATTTATCTCTCTCTTCAAAAATACCAAACATCTTCCACCCTCTATCGCTCTCGCTCTCTCTCTCTCTCTCTCTTTCTCTTGATTATAATGACTCATTCTCTCTTTCTCAACCGTCTCTCTAACGGGAAATACATAACATTTCCCCTTTCCCTCACGCCCTTGTCTCTCTTTTAAACTAAATGTGCCTCTGTTATTATTGCTGGTTGAATTCATTTTAAAGATATATTCATCATTATCTTCACACATTACAACCGTTACGTAAGGAAGAGATGTAGACTCGTCACCAGATATATAAGTGGCTCCCTACGTGGAAAGTTGTTCTGCAAAAGGTTTGTTCATATTGCATTTGAATATCTGCAAAAGGGTACACTTACTTTAACAGGTGGTGAAATTTCAGACAGGATAATTTTTTAAGACGATTAGGTTTGGTTCACTAGACAGATGTCTAATATAATACTATGCATGGACAGATCGTGCCTTTGAAGAGATACTTGAAGAGAAGGATCGTATTTTATATTATATTTTAACTAATCTTCGCATCTTTACTGTAATTTTCATAACGTTTCAGCCGATGTAACATCCAAAATTTTACACGTACCTCTTATCGAATTTTTATCGATTTTCGTCAGAATTGGGGCTCCTTTTGTCGATGTCAGAATGTATGATATTTGGAACGACCTTTTTATTAAATATATGGTGATAGCACTCTCTCGATCCGACTACGATGAGTAGCAGAAATACTAGGTTATTCTCTGTGAGTGTTTTTTCCCGATATATAATAACTTATAGCACGCTAAATGCAAATCAATTCATTGTGGCAACGCCGATAATTTTTAATACATGTACTCTATATATCTTATCCGTAAATTATACGTTTCGTGATGTCTTTTTATATAAGTACACTTTATGTGCTTTAAACGGAAAATAATATACTTTTAATGATACATCCATCAAAATGGTAATATCCTCCTAATACATTTTACACAGTCTATTGCATTTTTATTTTTTACTTTATTTAAGAGAAAAACTAAAGAAAACATTTCTTTTTTTCCTTTTATACATTGATTAAAAAACATTTGATTCAATAACATATCACGTGCCCTTGGTATCGTCTTCTTAATATATAAAATGTAAAAATATCGGTAAATGTATCCAAGTTCCCCTCCCTGTCAAATACGAGTTATCTGGCCTACGTTCTGCCCAAAAGCTTCCCACGCCTATCCCATCCCAATTCCTGATCAGAATCTTGACAACCTCCGATAAAAATCGCCGCGTTTCCTTCTAAAATGGAACAAGTATTTGGAATTAAATCCTGTTGGGATTCTACATTTTCCATGTGTTTTTTTTCTTGTTCACTAGAGATAAAGAAGCCTTTTGAAAGTGGCTTCTTCTGGCACACATTTGAAGTGACATGTCAGTACAAAAGCAAACTCACAAAACTAACATTGATGTATAATCTATTGCGTAATATTTGTTTCTCTATATAATTATAAAACTCAACTGACCTGGTAACGAGTGATGTACCCCACTTTCGGTTTTACGACTCAGGTTGCGCATGCGCGCATAAACATTAACTAACTCAGAACAACGTAAACGAAACACAGAAATCGGTTCTTTTGCAGATTTGGGCCTGCACACTGAAATAGTACCGTAATTATTTCCAAATTGTTAATTAACATTGGAAGAGTGGGGGTGTTTTGCTTGTTTATTACAGCTATACTGTCGCTATTTTTTGCAACTAAACAACGTTAACCCGTTGAGAAACGCAAGAACAATTGTAGTAAAATCAAGACTACAATTACTACTACTCTCTATCCGTCCCTTTTCCTTCCCTCCTTTCTTCTTTTATATTTGTTGTTTACATTTCTAGATACAACATAGTTGTGTTAGAACGGTGAATTTGTTGACACATTTACTAATATGTTTCAATATTAGTTATTTTTTTAATTTATTTAGGTTTTATATTTTTGCTTCTGGTTTTATTATTATTATTTTTTTTTTTTTTTAGATTTTAAATTTCCAAAAATTGGTTGAAGGATTCCAATATGGGGTTTTCATTCTAATATTTCTCATCGGTAAATCCATGTGCGTTTTTGCTGCTTAATGACTTTCTCTTGGTTCGATTCGTAGGGAAATCATGTTTAATTTTCTATTTTGGACCGATTATTTGGAAAACTTGGTAACTTTATACGAATAGAGGGGATGTTTTTTTTAATGTTTGAATGATCCGACCAAAGTTTTCATCTTAATATACTTTCATAGAAATGCTTCTGTTATGTAACAAAAAAAAAACGATTTTCTTTACGTCAAAGAAACGTTACGTTACGTTTCTTAAGTGTCACGCTCATACATAGATTACATAGCTAATATAACATACTGACAATACAGGCCACAGGTAGTCTAGTATGTTCTAAATGTTCTGTTACTATTGTTATATTATTGACTCACAAGGAGCTTTCACACAACTCATAAAGGATTACTCCTTGAGAAAAACTTGAAGTGTTCCTTGAAAACTGAATGACAACAAGTCTTCCCAGATTTCCAGTAATCTCCACCTCTTTCGATAAAATTTGCAAATGAATTTGCATTATCATAACAGCCGCTTGCCATTGATTTCTCGCTAACAGTGGCCATTGGCCTCCTAGTTAGTGACAGTAAGCCTCCCCAAGGTACCAGTTCTCTTGGCATTTCTCAAGCGGAAGTCTGGTCAGAATTCTCTCCTCAGTCCTTCCATTCGCCTTGAGCTTTCTCGACTATTTTTCATTCTTTTTTGTTGGGGGGGGGGTGATTGGGTAATGGGATGGAGAACATATATATGCAGCTTCAATGTTCTTGGTTTCATGTAACGTGTTGTGTTTTGTCTCTGCAGTGTTGCATCCCTCTGCTTGTTCTACCAGTACTTTAATGGTGAATGCTCTGACGAACTACAAGCAGTTGTACCCTCTCGACGTAAACACCTCCAAAAAACCCGACAATCAGCTGAAGTCCACTTTTTCATAGCTGAGATCCTTAGGTGTAAGAAAGCCTTCTATTTCGATAGTTTCTTGCCAAGAATGCCAGACTTTGGAACTCGCTTCCGGGATTCTGCTTTCCCACTGTACTGACATACAGAAGTTCAAGTGTAACGTGAGCAGCCATCTTGTTACTCATCTCCCCTTATAATACCTCTGCAATGTCAACGACAGTAGCCTCCTACTCCAAAGTAGCACTGTTGTTTGTTCGGGGTTAAAATTGGAATAATAAAAAATAAAAGAATTTGGCCCGCGCATGTCGCTCATGTAATAGTCCTCGCATCCATTGTTTTCCTTAATATTTCACCTGTTTCCATTATTGTTATTCGTTGTATTTTCCAACCATTTCTCTAATTCCGAGTTTTCCCATTTATTATTATTATTATTATTATTATTATTATTATTGTTATTATTATTATTGTTATTATTATTATTATTATTATTATTATTATTATTATTATTATTGTTATTATTATTGATGTTATTGTTGTTATTACGGTTGCTGCTCTTACAGTTGATTGTTTATATTTTACTTAGAGTCCTCACACATCATAAAATATCATCAACAGCTGCGTCACATTGCATCTGGGTGACAGTTTTGCAAGATATCCAGTACGCTCCTCCTCTTTTGTTAAACTTTTGTAAGAAACTTTGCATTATAACTAAAGCCGCCTGCTATTCCATTCTCGTTTGCAGCGACACTTACTCTTATACATATTATGATAACTAGAATCAATATCGAAAATGAACGCAGATGAATTCGTGTTATTGCTGCAGCCGTTATCATTAATTATTTATTGGAAGTGGTTATCGGTTTTCACTGGAATTTCGTGGCAGCAAACCTTCCCAATTTCGCAATCATGTTCACACTGATCCGACCAATGTATAACTAGTGCTTCCTCTGCTCGGTTTTTCAATCCTCCTCGACATCTTCAACTGTTGATTAAAGGGGCTTATTGATGCTTCTTTGTGGGATCTGGCCGAGGGAGGGAGGGAGGGTACATTACGATTATAATGTTTCTTGATTCGCTGTGGTGTTTCTTTATTTTTCGTTACTAGCAGTTTCTATATGCCCAGCTTGCGTCGGCGGGGGTTGGGTATTATACTCCGCGTTTGAAGGCATTCTTTAATAATTTAGCTGTTTCAATTATTCTTATCCGTTTCACTTTCGTATACTTCTTATTCCAATCCCTCCCTTCATATTCTTAGAAGTTTCCTGGTATTGTTCATAGTGCTTCTACTATAGCGTTGTAAGTTAAAATCTCTTCATCTTTTATATTCCTTTACATTCTCTGGCCAATTCCCTGCATTTGCTCCGCTTTTCTGCCTCCTAGATCTTCACACTGTTGTTTGCAAGAACGTTATAATCAACTATCAAGCATCACTTTTCCTTCTAATTAGCATAGAACCGGTCCTTACTTGGACATGTTGATTCGTTTGTATATCTATGTCGTGTATGATTGTGTAACGTTAATTCTCAAGTACTGCAGTAGGCTCTATATTTGTACCGTTTGTCTGCATATTCGATATGTAGTCTCCCTAGTGCGTTGTCTTCCCAAATTGGTTGCATTTGTTCTTATATTCTCTTTGGTCTAGTTTGCTGCATTTGCGTATTATGTCGTGTATTATGTTTTCTCTCTTTCTACAAAATCCCAATTTACTGTTTATTTTTGCCTTTTCGATCCTTGTATTGATATAGTTCGTTTAAACCACGTTTTCCTATGCAGCTTTATATGGAAGTCAGGTTCTCAGTTTAGGTTTCCTTGTTTCAGCCACATTCACGTGTGTTTCGTGAGTGTCATCTTTTGTCAGCCTTATGTGTAACTGCTCCGTCTCTGATTTTTTTTGGTTTTGTCGTCTCCCCTGCCACTTTTTTCTATATTGTTTTTTTTTTCAGTGTGTTTGTATTTTTTACTTCAGCAATTGATCTTTCAGTGTTCTGTATTATGTGATTTTCATATACATGTTTTGTCATTTACCCACTCTTAATACACAGAGCTTCTATTCCTATGCCTTCTATTTCCACATAGTCAATAAACGTTTGAGTGTAGTGCATTGTGTAAGGTCATGCCTCAGTTACTCTTTGCCCAATATATAAATTGTTCAGGGTATTTACTAAGTACTCTCTCCAGATGTTTATACATTTTAATAAATTTCTACATTATTATTTAGTTTCGATGAGTTTTAATATTATTCTTTCAAATTTTCTCTTTGGGATAAGCAGCTTTGATAGTGACTACTCTCAGAACACTCAACCATGTGTAGTTATAATGTTAACTTAGTGACCTCATCTCCGTTTTGTTGATTCGCCTCATGCCACTATCCACGTTGCTTTTAGCTGTCGCATTCTAATGATAACCAGTGCAAACTTTTCGATACAAAAATCCATTTGAACCTCCTGGCTAATGGATTAGATTGTTTTTTCAAGCGTCTCTACTTCCATCTCGGCTAGCGCAAACAGTTTCAGGTCCTACATGTACATTATGTGTTCATCCCTTTATCTGTATTAGTGAATGTATTTGGCTTGACATTTTTAAGTAGGAACATTTTTAGTACACTGTTTAGGGAAATCATGGCTAAGATGCACAGTAATTATGTAAGAAAATTACTTTGGGATTTTAATCCTTGTTATATATTTCCACTAGATTTAAGGTGTGTCTCTATGTTATCATTGCATGTTCAATTAAATATTGCTCGTAATTATGTATGTCTCATGAATTATATCCATGCTTGACGCATACTGCTTTTGTGTAACTAGATCTCAGTGTCACGGTTGATAACACACTCTTCAGCATGGTCGGGTGGTGATTTGGCCATAAGCGTAGAGATACACTGAAATGCAACCCCAGAATTTCCTTTCCTCTATCGGACCCTTTTTTTTGTCCGGACAGCATGAGTTGAGCACGTATTTTTCTGTCCGTCTGTAAATGAGCGGATCGGGAGTCCCCCTCCTCTCATCAATAATTAGGTTTGTTAGTTTAATGTTGAAGATTATCAATTGTAAATTCTCTTAATGGATACATTTAATACATTTGGCAGAATAAATAGTTTATTGTATTTCTCAAATATTACGATTGTGTCGTGTTGTGTGCTTTCTTGTGTCTGCCGTAAATGTCTCCATTAAACAACGAAGCTGTCTCGAAGGAAGAAGATCCAACCAGAATGCCACCGGGGTGAAGATATCATCTTGGGAGAATAAAGGAGCAACATACTCGCATCCAACATCTCATGTATGCTTTTCTTATGACTGGCCCATTTTCACATCTTCTAAGAGATTTAGTGTAACACGTGGGGCCGGTTATAAGCCAGTGTCCGGCTGATCGTGTTACGCCTTCACCTTATTCCTGTCGAACCAATGGAATGACTATGCTCTTTTTCTATTTTCACCTCGAACAAGATTTTTATCTATCATCCTTTTTTTTTTAATGAGAATCGTTTCTGTCCGCGATTATGTAGGGAATGGTAATTTCCACATTGTAGGTAAACATGTTATAGGCCTGTATTTTCTAGGGAATAGTTCTTTTTCAGTGTGTTTTTGTACTAGTGTTCTTCTACCTTTTGTCATCCATTCTGGCACGTCTGTTTAGTAAATATATATTTTCAAGTTCCGAATTTGCGTTTCCAGTAAATTTGTGAATTTGCCGAATCACTATACATTTATTTCATCGTGTTTTGGTGCGCTCCAGTCTGCAATTTTTTGTAGGGTTGTCTTGAGCGTTCTCTTGCTGATTTAATTCTGCGCCCTTTTCTTCGATTTACTGTGCCTTTGCTGTCATATCCCTCAACCATTACGCATTTTAATAATGATTCCATAGCTTGCTCCAGTAGCATTTTGTTTTTGTTGGGTTCTGTTGTTCTGTTCGTGTTTTTTCTCCGTTCACATTTTGATCGAATTGACTGTCATTGTTTTCCAAGGTTCTGTTTTGTGTGTATATAAATTATCTACACTCCTGTCTTTTGCTATTATTATTTTGCTTCTATTCTCTCTGATTCTTGTTATGCCACCTTTCTGTTTACATTTCTACTCTTCCACTGTTCTCTTCCTGTCACCTTTATCTTGTTTTTACTTTGATTTTATTTTCTAATTCATTGATCTGGGTTTTCTCCCGAAATCCAGTTTATTTTCGATCAATTTTCTTTCCCTGCTTCTATTTTTACGCTAAACTTTATACTTACTGTTTTGGGTTCTGCATTAGTAAAATATTATCTGTTAATATGTATTAAATGGGATCGTTAATCTTCAGTGTTTCTGTGTTTATTTCTTCTATTCTTGGTTTCTTAAGACTGTATGACCTGAATTATGATGCAACTGATTACAAAGTAATTACTTTTGATATTAGTAAATTTAGACAGGTAATGATACAAAAGAAACAGGAAGAAATATGAAGTCCAATAGTTTAGCTTCCACTGAGAATCTTTTGCATTATATAAACTTACCTTGATATTTATATATAGTAGTTGAAAGAGTGTTGCTGATAAAGGAATTCTCTCCGCCCTGACACAGATGTGGGCATATCGAATCTAAGAAATGGACAGTTGAAATCTGGATATATAATGCGTATATATATATATATATATATATATATATATATATATATATATATATATATATATATATATATATATATACCCCTATGTTTCTAGTGTCTGAGATTCGGATGCTTTCTACATTTGGGTTTCCAATGAGGGGTGTCAATGTTGTGTTATATCATATTTCTTTTGCTTTATTCCTATTAGTTCTTGATTTGAAACCAAACCACTTTTTGAAATAAATGTCGGGTTTTCGTCAGTTCTTTCTTCTGTTGTCTGGTAGTAACTGACTTTATCCCACAAAACGTTTTTCCCTTTTTGATACCCTCAGTCCTTGGAGTAATTCCAACGGTAGAATGTCACTTATTATTATTATTATTAGTATTAGTAGTAGTAGTAGTAGTAGTAGTAGTAGTGGTAGTAGTAGTAGTCGTAGTAGCAGTAGTAGTAATAGTAGTAGTGGCTCACAAGTAGCTTTAACACAGATCATTAAGCATCTATCCGTGAAGATAACCTGTGGATCTCCCTGGAAGCTGAATGATAACAAGTCTCCCTCCATTTGCAGTGCTCTCCGGTCTTTTCAATAACATTCGCAAATGACTTTGCGTGATCGCAACAGCCGTTGCAATAATAGGAAGGCATTATTATTATTATTATTATTATTATTATTATTATTATTATTATTATTATTAGATTAAGTTTGTGTAATTTTACAACTGTGTTATTTGAATACATCTGACTATGCTAATCTTATTTAATCTTTCCGTATGTCAAAGCTTTTTAGTACGAATACGTCAGTGTTAATCAAGACAACACTATCCATAAAATTATTTTATTTTTGTTATTTTCATTTTATTTTTTTAAAAAAGAGAAAAAACTATATGTTTTATATTTGTTCATTTATTTAAAATCTAAACAATTAATTATGTTAAAGACAATATGCTCCGTCTAATTATCGTCACGATAATTGTCCAGTAATTATCGATGCCAGTTGTTGAAAGCATCTGTTTTGTCACATAATTAGATTAAGGAAAAGGCATGTCGAAATTAGTTTAGTCGGATATGTAATCAAATACTACCTGATACGTGATAAACACCGTACAAAAAATAAATAACAACGCGTATTATTGTATGCGTTATACTTATTGTTTTTATTTGTATTGTTAACTGTAGTAGTAGTAGTAGTGGTAGTAGTAGTATTGGTACTTATTATACATTGTCTCTGTAGCAGCAGTACTTGTACGTATTATTAATTTACTTTGTAGATTTTTTTAAAACTAAACATTATACAAGGTGGGATGATAACGCTGTCACCTAAAAGAAAACAACACTACAGCTTAATTTTAAAAGTTTTATTCAGAAAATAAACTCAGGTAACTTAGATATGTAGTAGAGCTGGCATCTATTCAATATAATCGTTTCAGACTCAATCACCGCCATGATAAGCTTGTGCAACTGGGAGAATGTTATTTTCCAAAATCGCCTGCGGAAGCTCGGTTAATAATCGGCAGATAGTGGCGATCAGGATGGCTTAAGTATTGTGGAAGAGGGGGGGGGGGCAGTGAGAGAAAGGTACAAAGTCGTAGCACTCCTTCTAAATTCAAGTTTGGGTCTCTTTGAACGTGTTGGAGTTCTGCTGCCACACTTAGGTTCTGGCAGCAGCTACCTGATTGCACCGAGGGATCGCCACGCTCTTCAGCACATTTAGGTACACTTTGGTATTGACTTTCAAGCCGACTCGAAGATTTGAGTTTGCATGGGCAGGCCCTTACTGGAAACCACACCAAGCCATAACTATGGCTGGAAACTTAGTTTTTCTCACGTTCCTGTTATTCCTGCCATTTTACGGGCGCTGCCAATACTCTGCTGTCATAACTTTGATCGGTAGAGAGCATGAATTGTACGGCGGCGCATCTCCGATTTCGTTTCTTGAAACTTGTGCCAGTTTCAGACTTGAGAGGAGTTTTTTTTTATTTGATCCTTGGATTTGTACACATGTAGTCAAATAGTAGATGGTCTGCTACAAAAAAAGAAGAAAAAAGGTTAAAACTAAACGAGAATGGTATCATGTCGTGTTTTCATGGTTGATAATTTTGACGTTTCATCTTTTATGTGATTGAAACTGAAGATAACCATTCTATGTTAAGTGGTTAAACATCTCCGTTTATTTCAGTATTTCTGACTTGATTTGTAAAATAGTAATATGATTTTTTTGTCAGCAGAGTTTCGTATGAGGCTTGCCCGTCGCTGGAACACGATGCTAGGTGCTACTTTCCATCTACGTACAGCCGGATCGTTTTTGCATTAAACAACTCCCCAATGTTTCTCATATTCAAGATGGGTTTTAGTGGTCCACCTAACACTCGTTGACACGTGTCTAGTAGTAGGCATCTAACATATGCAAGTGAGCAGGTGGGTGCGCGACAAGATCTTTCAGCGAACGAATAGAAGAGAAAGAAATGCGGGGAAAAACGAACAACGTTGCCGACCAGAGGTAATCGAGGCACGAGTCAGTGAAAGAGAAAGCTTTTAAGACAAAATAAATTCCAAATTTTTACTTTTTTTCGAATGAGATGCAAATATAGTAGAGGAAAGTAAAAGCATAGTTTAAAAACTCGCCTGAAGGGAAATTTACGACAAAGACGGGCCGACGTGAGAGATTTGAAACCCACGTAACCACAGGCCAAGCATGCATGTTCACGCATGAGGAGAAAAAATGTGTTAGAAACTGCAGTGTTTTCTTAACTACAATGCGAGCTCAGATACATTTAAGACAATATTAAATACGTTTTTCTGACAGTACCCTGAATAAAAGCCTTTTTATATTAACCAAAACAAAAGTGGAGTAAAATGTCTAAGTAAATTTGCGACTCTCTCTGTCCTGTTGACCCATTAAAATGTAACGCCCACGTAACATACATATATATATATATATATATATATATATATATTACACAATAAATATTTTAAAATAAATTCGAATATTGCAATTGCAATATCTTATATGGTTTATTCTCTCAGTAAAAATGTATCTGATTTTCACTCACCTATGTATGATCATGTTTGTTTCACTTCTATGAAGATGCGTGTTGCTATCAAAGATATGCACGCTAGCTTGTTCCAACCAATTTTTACTTAATTATTGCCTGCAGTTGTCTTCAAACGTATCAGGCATAGGTGAAAAAGATGAGGTTTAGATTGTCAATCAAACCTTGTAACAATTGTGGGTCTCTCTTTCTCTCTTTGTCTTTTACTTTTCTTGGCAAATTCCTTTTTTTATCTATCAGAGATTAATATGTGTGTACATGTCCGACACGATATTGTATTTGTTCTCTGAGTTGAATTTGTGTATTAAAGTCCGACATGGTATTTTTTATATCTTCTAACCTGGAATTAGTGTATGTGCACTATATCAAATCCCTTTATTCAACAAAACACATTAACTATTTTAATTACAACAAACAGACAACAGTTAGACTTTCAAAAGAAAATATAAAAAAAGAAAATATAAAAAAAAAAAAATTTGTAACATGTATATGTAAAGCAAGTAGATCGTTTAGTAAACGGAAGAGTCTCTTCTGTCGTAGGGATTACTAATTCTCTCTAAGAATATAATTACCAACCAATTGACGGTGTGACATTCTTAGCGTACATCAGCAGATATGCAACACTTTTTATATAAAAAAACTGCTCAGTTCTGGTTTGATGAATTGTATATTATACATTGGTTTTACAAAAAGTAAGCCGTTAAGAAAATACAAGTGCACGAATTTCATTCTGCCGAATAAAATATTACGCTTAAATAAACAATTGAAATATTGTCGAAAGTATTCGGCGAACCGTGCTGTTTGTAGTAAAATCTTCGTTTTTCATGCAATTTAGGCATTTATAATGTGTGTTAAAACGCACGCTATAATGGCTTTTAAGAACGAAAATGATATTACGACATACAATAGAAAAATAAATAGGCACTGTGAATTATTCATGAAAAAATAATTATGGGAGATATGGTTGATTGTCTAATATTTTATCGGGTTATGACTGCTGCAAGGGAGAAATAATTACTGACTAAATTTAGCCAGGTATGGGAGAAACATAAGAAAACCCTCAGAAAAATTTAAGAGAACATTGCCAAAAGCTACTTAATATATACACAAAATAATTGTAGTATATAGGAAATAAGTATTGCACAATGGACTGACTGAAACAACCATTACACAATAATATATTATTGCAAGGCATATAGTGGAAACTCATTTTCAGGTAACTGGTAATTTATAAATTAAAATGTCAAGAATATGGGCCAAATGTTACTAGGTGACTATATGCAAGAAAAGAAAATATAGAAATCCTATGAAGGTAAATAGAATCGGGTCTAAAAAATACCCGAAAAAATTGAGCAAAGAAATTATATATATACATAAAAAAATATTCGAGCAGTATGCTTCTTTGTCGATAAAATAAGTTACAGACTCCGGATCAATGAAGTAACATCGGAAAAATCGGATCACCACAATTTTTTAGCAGTTATGTTTCTAGAAATTGGTTTAATTTCACAGAATAATTTTACCATAAATTATAATGTGTCTAGTTTTATAACCGTCAAGGAAAACATGAGTCGTATCTGGAAGAAATTCTAATCTATTTGCTATCGACGGTGTGATAATGTGTTACTATTTAATTTATTGGCTAAACCAATAAATGCGTACTGTAAAACCTAAATTTGTCAGGAATAGGGAGGTTTACTTGTCTGAACACTTTATTAGAACCTTAAACTGAAGTTACGTCTGTATTTCCGGCGAAGCGAAGACTAAATATAAAAAAAAAACAAGAGCGCATTTTGATCATTAGAAATAATAGAAAAAAAGAATTAAGTATATTTTAGTAAATTGAGATGCTTAAAAATATTGATTACTTAAAGTTGTTTTACTCACAGTATATGCCAAAAGAAAAAAAAACTAAAATGATGGTTTTACTTTTTAATAAACATAACCAACTGTTGTTACAGCCACAGATATCCACATGCTACACCAGAAAAAAATATATTTGCGGAGTAAAATAGTGTAAAACGTTTCTCGAAAATGTATCTGTCCGAGACATATGTGCAGATTAAAGTCAATTATTAGTGTACAAAATTGTTCAGAAGTTTGCATCCATAACGGATTATTTTCCTTTAAACTTTTGCGTCCCGTCTGGAAAGTGGCCTCGAATTTATCTCAACAAATTATGGATGCTTGCTTATTTGGATTTTGTAATGTCAAAATAATACAAAAAAATAATAAATAAAATTAATAATATAGGATACAATCCCATATTCGAGAAGTTAAGGAAAGTATAGTGTATTACGGATTTAATGTGACTTCGGCATCGAAAAAAAGCTGAATATTTGGTTCAAATATTTTAATATAAGTGCAGAGCTTTATAAGAAAATATTATAGAAGTAATATGAGGCACGCTTAGAATATGTAATATTGCAGAAATACAGTATTTTCTTTTGTCTAGCAAATCAATAAAATCACTATATAATTAAAACTCACGAAATTAGAGCGCCGTTAAAAGAATTACTAATGAAACTGAAAAATCTCTCACCGAAATATAGAGAGCGACGAGTTTTTCAAACGTGTTTATTGTCGGCTAAAAATGAACCTGTATATAGGATGTCTGGTAAAGCAATATAACGAATGTCAATTAGAAGCAAATGCTTCACTAATGAAGTCTTGAAAACGAACGTACATAAGACAAGGATTACTTGAGTAAGCAGGACAATATATAAGAGCCTGTTATCTAGGAAACGTTGACATTTAAAATAGCCGTAAATGTATGGATACAGACTCTCAACAGCTACGACACCGTTAAGACGAACGACGATTTATTTAGTGGTTATAGAATTACATATACAATTGCAAGCGAAAACAGTACATTTTACACGGAACGATATTCCCAAATGATATCTCAGAACAGTAATGTATTAGGAAACAATGATTAGTTTAGCCATCAGTTACGAAGTCTCACACGGTAAAAGACATATATTATTGATTGGTATTTAATGTTCACGTGGAAAATAAATACAAGATACAGAGAAAGCAACAAGTGTTGTTGCGTAATAAACATTCAAATAAAACAACGCCGCTTCATTACTATTTTGTTTACTGAAATTAAATTAATTTGAAAAGTGTTACAATATCGTTTTGTCAAATTATATGACATGTGTCTATAAATCTTATGGATATAAATTCCGCCAGTTTATTTCTACTTAATATAATTAACTTTTTTCCAAAGAATGCCATCTTCGTATTTCTTAATTCAATAAACTTTCTAAAAAATGCACTTACACTTAGCTATAATTGACAGTTATCTGCGGAAATATATAGGAGATAACTGACTAGCTACTTTGGAGCAACATTTTTTTTAAATATTTAACTCATTGCTGAAAGACCAATAGTCGTATATTAATGAATTGCCAAACACCATTCTATTACATTGTCATACATTTCAGAATGATTGCGAATGAATAAAAATAAATATTTGAAATGGATAATTTATAAAAACTACAATACTTAAATACTTACACTACAATTAGACATTATAAATACGGATATATATATATATATATATATATATATATATATATATATATATATATATATATATATATATCGGAAATTAAACATATTATTTTTAGCTATACCATAAACCGTGCATGCCTTTAGAGTAGTATACTTAAATTCGAACATTTATTAAGTGCGCTTATTTTCGTAATCTTTTTACATTAAAATAATGTAGCTTTTATTATCCTAATATTTATCTGTTTGAAACCGATAATTATCTATAAGATTAAAAATTATATGACTGTTTTCTTTACGTAAATCCATGTAATCAAATTATTTTGGCTTTTTCCAACCGATCTAAGACACGTAGCTGTGTCAAATCTTGTAACCTAATGACTTTTTAAAATATTCTCTTAACTGAGGTATTAGGTGTTAACAGTTACGATACTAATTCTAGTGTATTAAGCCATGAGTTCAAGTACCTTGCTAACTATTTCATGGCCAAACACATAAGTTTAAAAATAAATATCATTTTAAATGACGATGTTGTCACTTAAGCAATAAAGATTATTGCGTCGACATGATCGAATTATATAAAAACACGCTCGGATGCCCAGCGTTGCCCGGGTGTTTGTAGGTGGTAGTAAACAGGCAACCTTGAACCCGTGACGCAAAGGTGGAAAAAAGTGAAGGTGTGTATAAGGGTGTTGCTAGATAAAAAAAAAATGGAAAATTGCGAGAGCAAAAAATATGGTAGTAGACAGACAGGCTCCAACACGTATCGCGAAGGATTATAAGAAAGTAAAAAAAAAGGATACGCGTTAGGACTGGCGCCCATCGCCAAACCGGAAGTGATGTAGGTTTATATTAGTGCTAGAGAACGGAAAAAAGGCGATGACTTTCGAAAATATTGGTAATAAAAGCGACCTCTTTTTGTAATAATTTGCCTAGCTGAAGGTGGAGAAATTAATTATTTTGGACAATATTTCGATATTTGTCGTCGAAAGGTCGCGCTTGAAAATAATATCAACCTTCTGAAAATCTGTCACCAGTGTCGAAAGCTTTAGGCAGATATACATACATGTATAATGATTGCAACGTCTTGTCAGACAAGTGCCACTCCCTCATACACTTAAAGTCCATGAGCCAAAAATGACTTCTCACCACAGGACCACTTTTATAGACAAATACCTGAGGGAGTATCTATACACAGATAATGTTAAAGAGTCTTAGCTTTGTACGACAGCTAAGTCTCTCTCTCTCGGTTCAAAATGTCGAGATCCATCAACAAGCAAAAGCAAGACAGCCAGCAACATATTAAATGCAGACCAGCTTAATGCGGGCACTGGTCTCCCGCTTTATGTTTTTTTTTAATCAGATATTTGCTTCTCCTAGAAAGGTTGCCTTAACCACAGCTTACAGGAGCGCTCTCCACTCCAACACACACATACATACACACAAACACACACGGAGCTAGTTGGCCGTTGATCCCGAAAAAGGGTTCATTCGCCCTTTGGAAGGTCTTGGTTTTAATCCTTCAGGGAGATAAGCCAACCTCCTCACCAGACAAGTTTGGTGGGGGAACCAGTTTAGTCGCCGGTGGCCCGACCATGAGGCAGGTAGTACTGGGTTACATGGTACCAGTAGCATATGACATGACCTGACATACATACATACATACATAGATACATATATCATACATAGATATAAACAGACAGGTAAGATTGATATTAATTACTATGGTTACTATGTAGCCATCCTAAGTGTTTTCGAAGTAAAAATCAGTGTCTGACGTACTCTACTTAAGAAAGAACACTATTAAAAATACAGAAACGATAAAGTGCGGAAACAAAATTTCCTATTAAAGCGTAGTTATTTGCATTAAATGTCCAACACATTTAATTGAAAACAGTATAATGGTTAGTGTTTTTGTTTCACAAGTTTCTAATTTAAATTATCGTTGTTTATTTGATCGAATTAACTATGTTATTTGTGTTCTGGATAATACTGTATTGTTTTTCATATACGATCAAGAAAATTAACGCCTATTCAGAAGGCTGAAAAAAGGTATGATTACACTGTATTCCAATGGTACTTATGTTACTGGAATGGTCTCCCTTTTCATGTAGTAAGAAAACATTAGATAAGTAAAAATGAGATTAGATCGACCGAGATGCAAACCTCGTAAGCAAGGGTCGAGGAATTGGGCCAGAAATGGAATTTTCGTATTGTTCAGTTTTCACTTAATATAGTTTAAATATGTTGTTGAAAAGGAGTTTAATTATTCAATTCTTTTTTATGAAAACTGAATTAAAATAAGGTCAGTTATTTTCACGAACGAACAATAGAAAATTAAAAACGCATTGAAAAACGCATTCTTACTTGTAAAACACACCGGTACGGAAGTTATGTGGGGCGATTTATTAAAAAAGATTGCTAACAGACGACACCTTGATCAAATCTATATCTATTTACACTGTGTTACACTGCACGAGGGCAAGTAATAATTTGATAAATTCATGACATTTTACGATCATGTTACATGATGCATTGTTTTTTTTTTTCTGTAAATACAGTTATGAAGAGTTTTGGTGTCACAAACTGTTCAAAGATAAGCAAAACTAACAATCTTGCGAAAGATATGCAAAGGCATTATCAAAAAGTAACAAGAATCGACACCGCAGAATACATGGCTGTAATAATGTACGGTACTCATTCAAACGTTAGAGTGTAAAACAATACTGATGCTATTCAAACGTTAGAGTGTAAAACAATACTAATGATATTCTAAACCAAAACCGCGATTTCGCAGCGTCTTACCTCAGAGAAGATTCGCATCACTGACAAAAATAATACCATATCAATAAACTGATAAAAAAAAATTGTTGTAAAATAAATGTATAAAAAGAAATGTATTAAATTTCGGAGGGAAACTTTTGCTAGAACAAACGTGCGGATCGCGAGTACTTTGTTTCGTTGTATACTTTTAACTAGTACCGTTGACGACGCACCTGCGACCGTATTTTTTTTATGGAGACGTTTTCCGAGAATACAGGTTTTCTGGTAAAAATCCCATATTCTGGTGGGTCTTTGTCACAGGTATATTTTAAAAACTACATTATTACTGAGGGGAATATATCAATCATTTTCGATAATGTATTATTCTACGATGAGATCGTTTACATTACTGGTGTCTATCGCTAAATATTATTAGCTTTTCGAGTGCTAATCCGTTGTTTATCGTTTTATATTTTTTCGTCATTTAAAAGGACCAGATAGCGCCGCTAAACAATTAGGTGATACGTATTCATATATTAATTTGACCTGCACTTTTTCCAGATTATATACAGCATTAAATATATATATATATATATATATATATATATATATATATATATATATATATATATATATATATATATATATATATATATATATAAATATATATATATATATTATTGTGGAAATAGTACAGTTAATGGAAATCCCTTAATCTAAAGTACGTGTTTTGCTGTCACCCACTAATCTTATAAATAGTCAAACATTTTGATTGGAATTTTTTTGACAATCCCTAACACTTCTACCGTAATGCGTCTCTAAATGTGAGAAAATCATAATCCTTTTACTTTGCATTAACTATTTAGATTGTTATTTGAACGTATGTGTGTCGCTCATTTACTGGTACTTCTTTTAACGTAAACTGTTTACTGTCTCGAAATTTGAAGCCCGTTGGGAATTCTATAAAGAAAACACACATTAGAAACAGAGTGAAAAATGGACAATAAACATATCAGAGGAGATAAAATACGTCTAACTAATAACTCAATTTTCTGCGCGAGATTAGCATGTTCAAAGATATATCTTTCAGAGAAAATTTTAATATAAAATGGATTATGAATGTTATTAATGGAAAATAAAATAAAACTAGATATCTTGGGGAAAAAAGTGAAACTTGATATTGCGTAAAAGCTTTCAGCTTTCCTCGCAAAATAAAATGTATATTGAAAACAAATGTTCATTGGAATTAATTTCCTGGGAAATTCTAAACATTAATAAAGAAAGAATAAAGTATTTGTATTTAAAAGATAAATCTGGAGAAGGAAAAAGAGATGACGGGAAAAAAGCGGCATCTAAAGTATGAGTAGTGAATTATAGAATGTAAGGAGACAATAGAGTAAAACTGATGAAACAGAAAATAATGGGTTAAAATCGGAATAGGAAATGATAAGAAATAAAAGCCCGGGTAAAATGGAGGAAGAAGAGAGAGAAGGTGCCGTTGTTGTTGTTGTTGTTGGTGGTGGTGGTAATAATAATAATAATAATAATAATAATAATAATAATAATAATTTAATCTTTGGTCAGCACGGGGCGAATCTCTCTCTCTCTCTCTCTCTCTCTCTCTCTCTCTCTCTCTATATATATATATATATATATATATATATATATATATATATATATATATATATATATATATAAAAGCCAAAATATGTATGCATGTATGTATGTCCACAAAATGTTTTTTTTTTCGGGGGTTGCTCGGGCGGGTCGCTCATTCTTAAAACTTTTTATATGATGTCTAAATCATTATATTTACGAGTTAACAACGGAGGCCTCCTGTCTATTTAATTTACCCGACTTTGAAACGGTAAATATTCCAGATTTTGGGATCGCCGCGTCTTGCTTTCGTTTTTCGTTCGCCGTCATATCAGACAATATCTTTATTACTCCTCCACTAATACTACACGGGGGGGGCGCTTTTCCTCCCTCTCCCCCCCAAAAAACAATTATTAAAAGCTGTTCCGCACTAGAAATATTCACTGCTGATTAGCCATTGTTTATGTCGTCGTAACCCACCCGTATTGACCTCATAAAGTGGCCACCTTTCAATCAAATCTCTTTCACTTACTCTCTTTTTGAATTGACAAACTTCTTAATCCTCCTTGTTTTCGTCGCCTTAGCGCAGATGTTCAGGCTCAGCCTATTGGCCTGAAGGCTCCGGGTTCGAGTTTACCTGTCACCACTCCCAGCGCTGTTTTTTGGGTTTTTAGCATCGTCTTTTTATATTTAAACAGGGTTTAGTTTACTGTTTGTTCTAATTTACCCCTCCCCCCCCCAAAAAAAAAACACACGCACCTACAAACACCCTGGCAACGCCAGGTAACCCCCGCTTGTATCAAAGAAAAGAAGACACGGAGCAAATACTCAGAGCTAGCCAAAGAGCTGAAAGTGATATGGATGATGAAAAAATAATGATAGTAGCTTCAATGGTAGGAGCACAAGTAAATATTCCGAATATCTTTTACAAAAGAATGGGGGGGGTGGAATTGGAATCAGAGAAATGGCTGCAAAGATACGACGAATAACGAACAAGAAAGCAGCTGAAATATTAAGGTAAACACTTGAATGCGGAGCCTAAGACAAGTGGGCAACATGCGCGGGGCAAACAAACTGCTGCAGAGAGAAAGCAGAAAGAAGCGTTCCATGGAACCAAGAACATTGAGAATGCATATAATCCCACCTCAAAACCGATGCCAAATATTCGAGAAGAGTCAACAAAGATGGAAAGACCGAAGAGAGAGCGCTGACCAGGCCTCCGCTGGACAACTGCCAAGAGAGCTGAGACCGTGCGGGGGCTTACTGGCATTCAAATTCTAGTGGAGACCATGCCCGCTGCAAGGGAGAAATAAATGGTAACCGGCTGTGCCGATAACGCGTATTTATTTTCAAATGTTATCGAAAGAGGTAGAGAGTACTATAAATCTGAGGAGACTATTTGATAAAGGGGGTGACAATCACTTATGTCGACTGCATGAGGAGAAAAACGGAGAAAGTATAACGCATTATCTATAGTTTTTAGAAGGTTGGTAAAAAGAGTACAAATGACGGCATTACACTATTTCGAGA
This sequence comes from Euprymna scolopes, assembly GCF_053919585.1. Lineage (NCBI taxonomy): Eukaryota > Metazoa > Mollusca > Cephalopoda > Sepiida > Sepiolidae > Euprymna > Euprymna scolopes. The sequence goes on from NC_136519.1 coordinate 39,134,527, forward strand.
AACGAGGGTTAGAATGCCGTGGAGAATAGGGATGAGCATGTTACAGAAGGGGTTGTTGGTATTGATAATGTGAAATTATAGTGAGATATCAATATCCAATATGATAATAAATATTTAGTATTGTACAAAGAAAAGTAATACAATGTAATAATTATTGCTATTGCACTATCAGCTGCTGTGAATGTCGAGATAAAAGAAAAAAGAGAAGATCGGAAAGGAGAGAAAATAACTATCAAAATTAAAGAAAGAAGACGATGTGCCTACTGTAATGAGATCTCTGGGAGGTTGACAAAATGATTAGATAGGTGGATTGGGAGAAAATGAAATTCCTCGCATGCTTAAGTACTTCAGAAAAAATGTCTTCAGGGAAACTGCCAGAATCTTGCGGAAAGTGTTGGATAGCATTAGAAAAGAATATGTTCATAGATTATGATCATTAATAATGATACGCCTGTAAGCATAAAATCGACAATAATAACAGATAAACGCATAAATTATGCCAGAAACTTAATAAAGAAGATAAATTAGAAAATAGAGAAGATAAATTAGAAAAAGTAAAAATATAACAAATTAGAAAAAGTAAAAATATAATAAATTAGAAAATAAAGAAGATAAATTAGAACAATTAAAAATATAATAAAGGAAAAACGGTAACAGGGTGTAGAAGTTTTATACAGAATGAAATATATTAGATGGCCCTCTTTCAAAACAAAAGTATAAACATATTTTAGTTCCAGAAAAAATTGATAATAAGGGATGAACTGAACACAACGGGTATAGGGAGCCATAGCTTTAAAATTGGGACAGTGAGATTGCTGAACACCTGAAGGGTATTGGTAATTAATGCAACGCTCATGAACAAATGTTAAATAATGGTTTAGCGATCAAGTAATTATTTGCAAATGTTTCTTTTTATAAAGAATCCAGGAAATCACATGATTCTCCCGATGAGCGAACGGTAGCGATACCATTTTGAAAACTGAGATATTGATGAGAGGAAAAAGAAGTAATCAATACGTGTATGAAAATGTGAGATGAAAAAAAAAGAAAAGGAAAAAAACTTCACCAATAAAAACGAAGATCAAAATAACAATAACAAAATAATTCATAACAAAAATAAAATAAAATAAGATTTATAAATCAATAAAAACGAATAAAGAAATAGAGCGACAAGGAAGAGAGAAACGAAAGAAAAACTAATACCTAAAAAGAATACAGAAGAACAAAAACTGTACAAATAAACGGAAGACTAGATGGTGATATTATTATGAAAAGCTAAAAAAAAAAAATTAAACTACGCGAAAGTTCTAAGATTTGCGAGAAGAAAAAAACTCTTAGAAAATATGGCGACTTTATGTTTGTTTCATTTGGTGTTTATATGAAACCGGTGACGTCTTGGAAATGACGGCTCAATGACAAATCTAAGAATTGGTAATAGAAAAAGAGCAAAATGAAACGAATTCACCAAATACTTGTAGCGAGATATTTAATAATACAACGTGTTCCTTAGGGGGGAATGGTGGGATGCGATGAGAGTTTGATAGCGAGGCGCATCAATTGTCAAATCTGACGTCTAATGTTTCCATCAAAAGTATGGATCTTTGTGCGGCAGGTGAATTAAAGATCTCAGCCTGCGACAAGTTCGGGGAAAAAAAGGAAAAAAATGCACACATACGACGTCTGTGACAGCATTTTAATATTTCATGCACGGTTTTGATTTCATACTCGAGATTTGTTTTATTTTTTTTTTTACTTTTACATTTTAAATGAAGCTGAATGATTTATTCGAAGGCATGCTAACGATGTTCAAATGGACGCATCTAAAAACCCAAAGAAAACGAAGCACGATACAAAAACAATGTTCACTATATTTCGGAATAATTTAGACTTGGATTGATAATTTCGCAGATGATCTACCATATTGCGCTATTTAATGGATTCTTCAACTAAATTACTGGTCAAGTTGGTAAGAGATAGGAAAATTATTATTCAAACATTAAACACAGCTTGATGACTAGTTTTACCCTTTAAATGAAGCTCATAGAGTAATTCAATAGTGTTGTGCCAAATAGGCTGTGCTTGAATGAACGAATCTTTAATAAATGAATATAGAAATATACAGTTGCTAGAAAAGTGTTTAATTTATTACGTATTATATATATATATATATATATATATATATAAAATTCTAATTGCTATATTTATCTTCTATATGCGATAATATATGAATTCTCCTCGATAGTTCGAATTCCTATTGTGGTATTATACAATTTCGCAATGACCAATCAAAAAACTGTGTCTCATAGAGGTGGTGGACTGTAAAGGTCACTAGGAACGAAATATGCACGCATATCGGTTAGCTAATAATCGTATTGCGAACAAAAGAATGTATACAGTGAACGGCAGTTTCAATACTTAAAACAAATATGGCGGAGTTGGAAATATAAAGACGCCCGTATAAAATTTACTTCTAACTAACATCAATGGGTTGTGATGAAAGATTGAAAATAAATCTGATCCTACAAAAGTAGGGGTGAGTTGCACAGTGGACATTTCCAGCCGAGAGGGCATCGCACATAAGCGATAAAATTGCTCCATTGAAAAGCCGGGAAGTAGAATTTTAAGATCTAACAAGAACATTTGCATGAATTGGATTGCTAACAACTACTTAAATGTTGACTTTTTGTCAAAATGAATAGCGACGTAGGAAGCTCAGTTTGCGTACAACGAACAACATGCACACGCACCTTATTAATGTCTCGAACATGGCGGGGAGATTAGACACAGTGTCAAGATGTAAGAAGGCTGGCTTTCCTAAGGCTACCACGAGCATTTGCCGCCGTCTTACAGCTAAAATTTACGTTTTTCTCGAACTAATATTAATTTTCTAACGCCAACTGGCTTATTAAAAAGTTCACACACACAAGCACACACAGCGGTATTTATCATGCTGACACAAAAAGAGAATGTGACACAAGGGCGTAATGTAGGAATATTTGCCATATCTTCCTGCATAAATAAATTTAAGTATAGTCATCTGTACACCCGGTGAAGGCATCTCAAACAACAAGCTGTAAAATTGATCCTCAAACCAGATTGAACACCAGTACGAACGACCTGTAAGAGTGGGCCTCTAACGGCAATAAAGTGCATTTGAAATAGTCTAGCAGCAAGAGACAACTGACTGATTGTCGAAGACGGAACACTAAGTTCAAACTTAGTACTAAGTTCCACTTAAAGATCAATTAACACCTGTTTCATTGTTGTATAATACAGAAGTAAGTTTTAGAAGGACGCCATTCGGTCAAAGATCAGACTGCTTTCCTTAAAATATAGACTCGTCAAGCAGTAATGTACAGAATGGGAAGTGCGGTAATTGTTTAAGAAACCCTTGTTTTACTCTTCACTCTCCAAGCAATGTGAATCAAATGCGGGAAATGCTATTAGGAGTAAAGCATCAATTCTTTTACAAGTGAACCATCAATCAGTATGGAATTTAATAACAATTACTTTAGTATTGACTCATCAGATATTACGTTACAGAAGGGAGAAGTTCGAGAAAGCAATATGCAATGTGTGTTCACTTTTGATTGTTCAAGTTTGGAAGTAAAGAAATGGGAAAACTCTGTTATGGATTAAGCAAGATTTGCTTTATTATTGCCTCCTCCATCAATGGTGGTTATTAAATAATATGTGGTCCAGAATGAAGATGCAGTTTCGAACTCCTATCCCCGTTTTAGTATTCGCTAATAAAATATTTTATTATATAACGCACGCATGTTTCCTATATCGTCTTAGGTCCGAAAATTTTAGGTTAACTAATATGTGACGCCTTTAACCTAACAACGAGACAAGGACAGACAAAGCTGGCTTTTAAATAGAAGAATAGATGAGATTATCAAAGTTATGATTAAAATGCACACGATATTTTAGAAATACACATACGCTGATGTCTATTGGAAACGCGGTCTATTTATTATTTAAAAATTATTGAAGCTGCGCAGTAGTAAAAACATTGAAGGTAACGATAAAAAAAATTGTCGCGAAACATCACGTGTTAATGTTCTGTATACGTATGTGGTACTTTACTCTAATTTCGTGTTGTGTTATTTTTTTTTCGGATTTTAATGACAATAAAAAATGTATATTTGTACATTTGTATTATTTTTTTAAACAAGAATGTAGTAGGCAAAACAAACAAAAAAAATACAACTAAAAACAGACGGGACAAAAACCCGCTTCTCGCAGATACGTGGGTCGTAACAAGCACAATCTACTCGCCAGAATCACCTACACACAATCTGCAGAACGCCACCTCTCCTTTCCAGTGTCCCGCCTTTATACCGGCCGGGAACAACATATTTGCATAATCGCGCGAGAGCAGACGTGATTCAACATTGGGTAAACGCTAATAAAAGCCCATGAACGCCATCAAGGAACTCTCTCTTTCGCTCAGCCAAAAACAGACGTATCCGAGGTAAGCTCTCTTTTTCTCATTTTGGTTACTGCTAATTCTGCTACACTCCCCCCTGATCTCATGATCATGGGGTATAGGGGCATGGGGGGCAGTCGTCTTTGCCAGGTACTTCTTCGAAGAACCGGAGGCAGCACTTCCTCCTTGTCATCTTCCTCATTACCACCGTTATTTCCGCCAGCCTGTTCCATAGGCGGTGTTTCCCAATCAGGCCAGGGGGGGGCAGTATCCGTCTTTGTCGGGTACTCCTTCGTAAAGCCAAAACGGGTGGTCCCTTTTCCGCTTCTTCAGTATGTGCATTATATGGCTCTCCATCGTCCTTCATTATACTCTCTGCTCGTTCAGAAGACATTGTACTGTCTTCCTCTTCCTCCGATGTAACAACATAATGGCGAGGGCGCAGATCTTTCACGTGACGAGGCACACCGTCCACCAAAATCGATTGAGGGCTGATTACCTTGGTCACCTTACCCTTGCCGAACCTTGTGGTACATCTATTTTGCGGTCTTTTGACCCACACGCGATCACCAACCTGGTAGGAGCTGTCCTTGGGATCTGCGGATGCAGTTGGGAGATTGGTCTCCTTTACTCGAACTTCGTATCGATAAATCCTGTTTGCAGGCGCAATGAAGGGAGATGTGTCGTCTCTTGGTGTGATGTTATACCAGTAGACAGCTTCCTGTGTGGGACAGCGCATTCTAGCCGCTATTCGTTTCACTGTACGGTAACATCGCCCCGCTATGCCATTCCCGGCGGAACGCACGCACAACGGAATCGCAAGTGAACTCCCCATTTATGTGCAAATGCTTGGAATGCGTTGCTGCAGAAAGCCGTGGCATTGTCTAAAAGGATTTCATGCGGCGAGCCACGCTCGAGGAACACTGTTTCCAACTGATGGATCACGCATGCCGAGTCCTGCCTTGCCAATTTCCTCCAAATGGAGAAACGCCTTGGACCACAATCTGTTAAAGTTAAAAAATTAAAGGTGGCATAATGCGTGATATCCATTCCAATTCTTTGCCAATTCTCGTTAACTTCCAACTTTCCCTTTTCCCAGCTGACTGGCGCTGGGGCAATGGACTGACATTCCTCACATTTCCGTATGACCGTTTTAACGGTTGCTTTTGGTTGGGCAACTTCTCCTGACAAAGCAGGTAGTATGTCGCACACCCGGGTGTCCACTACCTTTGTCAATAGCCATGATTTGACTCTCATCTAGCTGGTCTGTGTGAACCGCGCCTATCATCGGGTCAAGCCCGTTTTTCTTTTTCATTGCCTCAAACCATGTCTATGGTACTCGTGTCAATCGGTCAGCAATGTTTCGTGCTGATGGAACCAGCGTCACGTCCACTGTCAGCCCGTACTCTTTCACGAGCTCCTTTAGAGTGCTTAGTCGCCTCCTAATAAGCATCTCGCTTGCTGCTTAGGTGCGTACTCGCGCCTTTCCAGTTAGCGTGTCCGAGACCCAATGGTATACGCAGACAGAATCCGTATTTGTGTGTAGCACTTTGCTCTGTCGCTGAAGAGCCAAATTCATAACTTTCAGTACGGCATCCCGCTCGGCTAAGTTGATATGTTTCGAGTCACCTTCAGGTCGCAGCCAACATGTATCCTCCACGCGCATCTCCAAGGCTGCACCAATTGCTAGGGAGCTAGCATCGACCCATACATTCAGCTCTTTGCCATCCACACACCAATTTCCCCGGACCGAATCGTTCCACTGCACAGATTCCCAGGTTTCGAACATCATACGATGCAGTACGGCGTCCCTTGCTTCATCATCCCAGCCCTTTCTTACCGAAGTTAATCTCCTTCTAAGTATTCCACAAGCCACACGAAGCCAACCGCACACCGGAAAGTGCCCGACAAGTCGACCACACAGGGAAAGCATTGTTCGTCGCGTAACAATGCTGGGAGCCTCTGGAATTGCATTTCCTCACTTCCACCGTAGTTCACTGTGTTCCATCTAGACCGCCAATCCCAGCACCCGCGCACCGTCCTTCAATCGCTCCGGGTTCTTGTACTTCAACCCGAACTGCGCTAGGTGTTTTCTTACATGGTTCGCGGGCACCACGTCCTTGTTGACAAAAATGTAATTGATGTAAGCAGATGCTGCGCGTCTTACAACTTCTTCCTGATACAATACTTCGCTGGCAATTGCTCTCATGATCAGGGGAGCCACATTCCAACCGACCCCCAGACGGGTCAGGCAATATTTTTTCCCATCGATTTCACCAGTTTGGTATGGCCACAGTGTCTCATGGACCCATACTTGTAGGGATGCTCTCCTGAGGTCCAGTAGAGACACGTTAGCACCTTTTTGTCTTCATTCGCGCAGCTTAGCCGCACAAACATCTGCGTTGGCCGTAAACGCGTCTACGTAGTGATTTAGCTCCAGGTAGTCCATTACCGGGCTCACTTTGGCTTTGTTCTGCTGCATCACAGCCATCAAGGGAATTAGGCCTTTGGGATGTCCCAATTTATCCTCTGGGTACGGCACGAGCCAACCATTATCTATCCAGGTGCGGAGCTCCTGCGTGTATTCTTCACGGATTTCTGCCGGCACTGGGTAGTCTGACACTCGATTGTGTAGTCTTTCAGGGGGATGGTCCTCAGACCACTGCCACGATGCGGTCCACGTTCGGTTTTGATGATCAAAGGTGGCGGTGAAATCTGGTTCATCAATAGAAATGGCTGCGCATTTAATATTTTTTCCTGTCGCCATGCCGCACTGATCCTGTAGGGTTAACAACGACACTGCTCAGAGCGTTTATGGCGTCGATCCCTAGAAGTAAGTCAAAACCCAGCGGTTTGCCACGCACCACCAACACATCGATTCTTGCAGACACACCTTCGTCAGTGGACACAGAGACCGCTCCCACACCGCAGCACGCATGGAACATTCCACCAATCGTTTTGACATCTACGTTCGTTTTTCTCCAAGACCGACACCGGTCTGCATGTAGAATAGTCCTAGAGCATCCTGCATCAAAAAGCGCCAAACATCGCGTCCCGTCAACATGTCTGCTTATCACCGGGAGTGTCGAGCTCGCATCTTGGTGGGGAAGGAGACCGCTTATGCGTCCCCCCCGTGCTCGTTTCCCGAGCAATTCAGAGCCCAATGTCCACTCTCACCGCAACGGTAACACCGTGCTCCACGTTTTCGACAGTCTTTTGCAAAGTGGCCTTTTGTATTGCACTTGAAACAGGTCACTCTAACGGGAATATTCTGGGGCCTGTGGTTGTTGGGTGAGCGGGTGGCCGCAACCACGTCCAGATTGTGTTCCTCAGTCGTCGTCAAAATTCTTGCTCTCGACATAAGTTCCCCCATGGTCAGGACTTTGATGTTCGGCACCTGTTGAAGAGCAATTGAGATAGCGTCAGGGAACCCAGTGACGAAAGTCAATTTTGTGAGTTTTTCTAAGCCATCTCCTGTAAATCCGGCCAATCCAACCAACTACCTGATTTTGTTGGCGTAAAAATCCACACGTTCACCAGCCCATCTAACCATAGTTATTTTTCTGTATGCTGCAAACGCGTCGTCGGTAAATGCCTCCTTTAATCGGGCCTCAATCTGGTCTATTTCCCTTTGATCGTCCTCCTCCTTTTCTATGTAGAGGGTTAGTGCATCACCTCCCAGATATAAAGGTAGCAGACTCGCTACATAATCCACCTGCTACAGCCACTCCTCCTCGCCAGAGAACGGCTTGATAATATCGCTGCTTATTCGCACCTTCGCCATAGTCGGGTCGAAATAGCTTGAAACAAAAATATAGTTGGCAAAACAAACAAAAAAATACAACTAAAAACAGACAGAACAAAAACTCGCTTCTCGCAGACACGTGGGTCGTAACAAGCACAATCTACATGCCAGAATCACTTACACACAATTTGCAGAACGCCCCCTTCCTTTCCAGTGTCCCGCCTTTATAGCAACCGGGAACGACATATTTGCATAATCGCGCGAGAGCAGACGTGATTCAACGATAATTACATTGGGTAAACACTAATAAAAGCCCATTGACCCCATCAAGGAACTCTCTCTTTCGCTCAACCCAAAACAGACGTATCCGAGGTAAGCTCTCTATTTCTCATTTTTGTTAATGCTAATTCTGCTACATTTTTCTGAAGTATATTGTTATGATTAGCGGTCGAGGAACGTCACAAGGAGAACAAACCAGGCCAGAATCCGTAAATAAAATTAATCCCAACGCAGTAAACTTAAAGAAAACCGGCCAAGTCACTATATATCCACACGTAGCAAATAAGGGTATATTTAATTGAATGTAGAATATAGGTTCCTTTTTACAATTTGTTATGAAACTTTAACTACAGAATCGTATTATAATCTTCAAAAAGACAGCAAATTGTCTATGTAGTATTTTCCTATAGAACCAATGATATGAGCATTTAAATATTCAATTGGGTTAGGAGTATACATATATTCACACACACATAGACATATATATACATATAAATATAATTATGCATATATATATATATATTTATATATATAAGGTTGTATATTCATATATAAGGTGGTATATATATATATATATATATATATATATATATATATATATATATATATATATATATATATGAGCAAAAATAGAAATACTTTCCTTCTCATCAGAGGGTACGATAAAGCAACATTCGGGATCGGATTTTGTTTGCAAAAGTATTTGACGAAACTGCAAGTAAGTCAAAGATCTTACTTGATTACAAAAAGTGAAGCAGAGGAAATAGGGTGAAGACAAAATGTGATTTCATGTGAATGGATAATCTGATAAAACGTAAAGTATCCAATGACAGTAAAATCCAAAAATGCAAATCCAAGAAATTTAGTTAAATTTCCATTCGCACAAGTAGACTCCAAGGAAAAGCTTTTTGGACAATTTTATTAGAGTCCATATCAAATTGTCTACTGAGAAACAAATTACGATTAAAATCTCGTAAGAAGGCTAATGAATTGAATGATGTAGTAAGCTACGTACCATTTGCTTTTAATATCGCACATTAAGAGGATCATAAATTGTCTATTTTTTTTACAACCATAAAATGTTTCAATCACTTTTTCCAGTTTTTCATATAAATTACAAAATATATTATATTTCCCCGAAACATCTAGGTATGATTCAGGGAGACTAAAAACTCTGGTGTCTCAAATGATCAAGTTCTTTTTATCATAAAGAAATTATTAGAAGACACAAAGTAATAATTCATGTATCTGTTAGAAAGATCAGAAAATATAAGTGACTTGGAAAGAATCGTAAAATCCATCCGAGTTGTTTTTTAGCGTCGTTAATTCTACAAGATCTAAGTATCTATGAAAATACTTTATAAATTTTTCTCAACTGCTTATGATCTGCGTAGTTTTCCTTTAGCTACTAAATTTTCTCGTATTTTTTTCAATATATGCACTTTCAACTTATTGTTTTCATAAATATTTTGGACATACTGCTATCATATGTTCGTATTCTGTCTCATTTCAAAACTAACTAATTTTTTGGTATATAAATGTAAATTTGTTCCTTGTTTAATAAGAATAATGTGCCTTCGAAAAACATGGACTAAAAAGTTCTTTATTTAAGTTTCCCGTATTAGTCTGATGAGGAAGTAGTACCTATTTATTAAAATTAGAACTTTCATCTATCATTTCATATATACATGCTTTATCGCTCTCTCTTTCTCTCTCTCACCCCCATATATATATATATATATATATATATATATATATATATATATATATATATATCATAATGCAGATATTTGCTACCACACACACACACACACACACATGTATATATATATATATATATATATATATATATATATATATGTATATATATCATAATGTAGGCATGTGTTACCAAACACACACAAATATATATATATATATATATATATATATATGTATATATATATATATATATATGCTAACATCTTAACGGACACAATGTCGTTGTGTGTTACATTACACTGTAAGACATTTGCATTCCACTTTTATGTTTGATGTCGATTCTGTTTTTACATCAATTGTGAATAAGTGGATACTTATGTTCACTGTAAAAAAAATATTGTTTTAAGCTATTGAATGTTCAACACCCCTGGAAAAAATAAGTATGTATAAAAAACAGTGCAAACATGAAAATACAATATCCAAATGTCTCAAGTAGTTATTTTGATGAGGCGTAAACGTGAGCGTCTGTCAATCTTTCTATTATAAATAACTATATATATATATATATATATATATATATATATATATATATATATATATATATATATATATATATATATATATATATATATATATACCAGGAGTACTTCGTCTAAAAAGAGCTTTTAAAACGTTGACGTTATCATATCAAATTTTATTAAGAGGTGTGTGCGTCTAAAGAATTTTGTTTAAAATACTGAGGTATCGACACCAAAGCTGCATATGATGAAAAGAAAAGAAAATCCTGTAAGAAATAGGTATTATTAATGTCAAGTTTGTTGTTTTCGTAGCTTAGGGTGACCAACACAACTATGTTTGTAGAAAAAAAAATGAAGATTCTATTATCCGTACTAATTGACACGTTGTCATTTGTTAACTGCAAGGGACATTTAAACCATGTAAAACCATATAACATTAAACATACCAGCCAGAAATTAATTGGACATCTAAAATATTGTTAATAAATTATTTGGTTATGAGATCTTTCTCATTGCATAACGTTTTGGTAAAGGATGGCATAGAAGCATGACTAGAGAACCTCGTTTAATCAAAGACAATAAGATCGAAGACCTTTTGGCTTGAGGGAATTCAAAATGCGACTGAATGCTTTAGCATTTCCGGACATTCTACGATAAAATCTGGATTTACACTGCGTGTCAAATTTATAACGAGTTAACATTTTTTACCAGTTTCAGAAACTTACCGGTAGTTTCGTATCAAAAGCATCGGAAACGTTAGCAATGCTGAGCTGCGAGTACTGTGAATGTTTTGTCCTGTTCCTCGCAATGTAAACAACAACAACTTGCCACCGTAATTGCTGACTCCACGATATTTGACGTGTGTCAAATTATTAACAAGGCAGTTTGATTCCTCAATAAACTGGGTCGTAAAGTTGGTTCAATTAGTTCTGAAAGCGAACTATTACGGAACAGCTAGTAAAAGGTTAAAGTACTATTTAAAGATCGAAAATGATAGGGAAGTACCATCAAACTGCGAAGAACTTTGCCAAGACTTTACAAAGGTACGTAAGAGAGATGATAAAAGTAAATCAGATGTGTTTCACGCCGTTGTCTACGCCAATAAAACGTGAGGTTCTTAAGAACCTTGTTCAGTAAAGAAGTATTTGACGAAGCAGGATTGTAGAATGTCTCAAAAAGTACTTGATGTCACCTTCTGAAAGAAGTGGCAAAGTCTGTTAAGCCTGGGACAAAACCTCCATTAAAGCAACATCACATAAAATGCTGATTGAAATGGGCAGAAGACAACATGGAAACGGATTTTCCAACGTTTTTTCACGGATGAGTGCATGTCACTCTTGATGGCCCAGATGGCTGGAGCAAGGGATGTGTCTTAGATGGAGGGCATCGTCATCAGCGTTTAAGGTGGTGGTGGGAAAATGATTTGGGCTGGGATTATCCGAGGGACTTTAGTTGGCCCATGGAGAGTCCCAGAAGGCGTAAAAATCACGTCAAATGCTTACATAGCTTTCCTGAAGGCGCACTTTGAACCATGGTTGAAAGAGCAAAGGTTTACGTCCAGAAGAACCATTTTTTCATGCAGGATAATGATCTCTCACATGCAGCAAAGAAAAGCAAAGAGGGTTTGCAACAACTGAGGTTATTTGGGCTACAGAAGATGGAGTAGCCTGCGAATTCACCAGATTTTAACCTAACTGAGAACCTTTGGAGTATAATGAAGCGACATCTCTATAAAAGTAGATTCCAATTTAAGAGCAAAGATGAGTTGTGGGATACTCTCAAAAGAAACCGCGAGTTGTGGGATGCTCTGACAGAGGTATCGCATGGAATAACTGTTTACAAAAACCCAAATTTGACTAATTCTGTGGGCCAACTTCTTTTACAATCATTCATAAAAAAAGATCGCATATCCCCTACTAATAACGTCAACGTAGAAATTGCTATGTAGTTATTGTGTTATATGAATTTTGCCTAGTTCAGTTAATGTTTGAAAATTATTTCAATAAAAAAGTTATGGGTATATTGTGTTTTATCACAACCTCCTTAATAACTTGATCCACTGAAATAAACAAGTACCCATGTCTTCTGCCATAGTTTCGCTAATACTGCTTTAAATACTTTTATTTTCTGACTGGAGTAGATGAATAGTATTGTAAGACATTTCTCAAAGTTTAATGGATGTTTATTCACTCGTTTTTTTAAATATTTAAAAAAAAATGCAATCTCGTTAATAATTTGATACGCAGTGTATAATTTTGTTCAGTTACTGGCAACATTGAAGATGTCTATTATTCGAAATATTCACTACAATTTTTTTGTGTCCTAATTTATCTTTTACACAACCGATCATTTGTACAATTTCAAATTATTGATAGAAAAAAAAATCTGATCTTCAGCTTATTTAACCAAGGCAGATATTTCTAATTAATTAATTTCCTGTTCTAATTCATATTCGGTCTTATTCTTCAAAGTTTCCAAAAGATTACACCAAGTTATTCGGGCAGCAAACCCCTATATATCACCTCCGATATTTGTAGGAAGTTCTAAAAGTTTGACATGTTTCTCCGGTACAGAGTATTTCAAACATATTTTAAAGCATTACAGTCTCCCTTACTATTACTCAGCTGCAATTACGCAAATCCTTCAGCGTTCTATTAACAACTTTTAGAACTTTTTAAGAAACATTGTTACTTCTGCATACACTATCAGATAAAGTTTTGGGAGAACTTCAGTAATCTCAGGTTTTTGACTTATATTGAAAACAGGTTAATCCAACGGAAACTTGAAGTCTGTTTTGGCTGTTCGACCTCAAAAGAATAAAGAACTTGCTCCAGTTAAGGCTATTTCCTTTTACTGCTTCAGTTTAGGCAGCAAGAAATTGCTACCAAAACTTTTTAGTTCCTCTTGTTGCATTTAAAAAGGATAATCCTTTTTTATATTAGTCTTTTGCTCAATGATTATTCTAGATGCATATTGTTGGTTTGGCAAAGTTTCAGCACGTTGTCATCAATCAATCTTGTCAGCGAATCAATATCATATCAAGTTCGCGAAAACATATGTGAGTAAGTAATTCCCTTCGATGAGTTTCAGGTAGCCCAGATTTATAGAGTTTCCTTTCTCCCGCTGCAAGTACATATTCTTGAATAGCAATCAATACAGAATTATACATTTATTCGCTAAATCATATTTCTCTCTCAGAGTATCTTTTTTATTGCTCATATTTATAGTCCTCAGATAGATCATCCTTAAATTTTCTGCAACAATTCTAATAGATTAATTACGTTACGAGTTTTGAGAATTGTTGCAGAAATAATTCTTACAGAAACAGGTGTGTGTGTCTGCCTGTCTGTATGTGTGTGTGTGTGTGTGTGTGTGTGTGTGTGTGTGTGTGTGTGTGTGTGTGTGTGACACTGAACATTTTTTTTCTGTCCTATTGATAGTGTGTGTCTGGCAAATTAAAGGTCAAAGTACTTTCAACAGTTTTTATATTAATACGTCTTAGAAAGAAAAAAATGAAGTTGGTTCTCTTATTTCATTAATAAGAAACTTTTACGGTGACTTGGGCACACAGAGTAAACACCTGAAATTGTTGTATCGAATTTTCACCATGTATGACCTTTAACATAAGCTCCTTGTTTTCTCCTCTGAGATGTGTAATTATTCTACGTGTGATAAGAGTTGAGTTGATTGAAGATTATAATTTTTGCAAAGTTATCTCATTTCACAATTAAAAAGTGAAGTAATTTTGGATTTTGGATTCATTTTCAAGACGAACTACCAACAGCTGAATTGACAGAGGACCGCCAAAATACGTCATAATGTTTTTAGTGTCGATATTTTGAGTAAATTTATGACTAACATTTTTGTAAGGAAAACATGGCGGCATAGGACCCCTTATTCAGGTATTTGCAAAGATAATTATAGACTTCAGATAATTGCAAAAATATACATGGATTCTGTTAGCTTTCATGTTTTTTAAAATGAAGGATGCGGAAGGTACAATTCACCTATTGCCAACCTCATGAGTACATACTGTAGGGCCAAAGCTGCCATCTTCAGGTGAGTAAGAGGGATAATCGACCTAACTATGTTTAGTTTCAAGTAGAAAATTCTTAGGTTATATTTAGTGTACATTGTCCATCAAAAATGCAAGGCGAATTTCAATTGATATTACTAGAAGGCTCATTAACCCTGTTATTATTTACTATTTAAATAAAGTTTGTATATCACCTAACTCAACTCCAAATAGAATCAATTTGAGTTTAATTTATTTTTCTGGTAAGCAACAATAATATATGCGCATAAGACAAGGCTCTCTTTTGCCACTGAATTGTGCACGTGTAGCATTGTTGTGGGTCAAGGATTTCTGATTTTCTTATCAAACTAAGCACCTGTTTATCTTCAAGCGAAGTACCCTAGCTAATAGGTATTGTGAATTGGTGTATGTTTATCCAGAGAGAAGTTCCTTTGAGTAACCTTTTGAAGTGAATCTGATGAAAAGCTAGTTATGCATAATTTCTGACATGCCATTGCATCCACGCTCCTTGCAATCATATATATATATATATATATATATATATATATATATATATATATATATATATATATATATATACATATATATATATATATTTTGTATTCATGTACATACATTCCTGTTTCGTTGAATCACAACTCATCAGGGCGGCTAGACTAGCATCTCTCCCTAGCCAAGGATTGAACCTAGGACCGCCGTGTTGACAGTCGGCAGTTCTCCCACTCGACCATGAAGGCGACGCCAGTAAATAAATCGTCGGAATGTCTATTTAAATGGACTTCCGCCACCACTTTTTATAAACGCCTTTTCAACCAATTAAGTAGCGGGTGAGATTATTTACGACAGCGCTCTACCAAAACAGGGGGGCTTAAAATATATTTGTAGCCATCGACATAAAGTCCTGTTTGGTTATATCACATAGTATCCTATATATATATATATATATATATATATATATATATATATATATATATATATATAGGAATACACTTGAAGCTAGAATGTAATATGCATATCTGACTTGTATCTCTTCTTTGTCATTTATATGAACTATGAGATGCAAGAATTTATTCTTAGCTGTTTTTGATGAGTTTCGATGTATAAAAGTATTTCTCCTTCAACATTTGCGAACGTATCAACTGCAAATTGATGGATGAGATTTTGACTACTGTGATGATGATTAAAATAATTATTTCTGATCATAAAATAGTACGCAAAAAATCCATACATGAAACATTTGTTGTGGTATTTAAAAAATGCGGAATCCCAAAATGGTATCCATTTTCTCCATGTACAAAGAGTAGGGAATATTGAACGCTGTCATGAGATCTGTGAGTTTCACATAAACGGGTCACCATGTTATCTCTTGAATGAGAGAGTGTGTTTCTATTTACAACACTTTCATCCGGCATGAATAGTGTCACTTCATTACAAGTTGGTAAACTGAATCGCCTAACACGTTCATTAGATTCTATTTTTGATCTGGATGAATAACTGCTTGAAATTCTGTTAATTAACTTTTCTCGATTAGTGCTTTAATTTTAAATGAGGTTTTTACTATTACTCCCCCCTAAAAAATTCTTACGGTGCGGATTCAATAAAAGGCATTTGTAATAACGAAAATATTATACACACCATTATTAAAACTTATATTAAGTTAAGCGAGATGTGATGAAAGCATTATGCTCAAAATATTATTATGTTTGTATTTCTAAAAGAAATACTGATTAAATAAATGATAATTCGATTAATCAAACTTTTATCTCTTAAAAGTAAAGAAATTCCATTTCTTTGTGTTTCAAAGTTTTGTAAATTAAATGTGTTTGTAAATAAATAATATTCAGTGTAGTACTTCTCCATGGAAAAACATATTGATTTTATTTTCTTAATAATATTAAAATTTTAAATATTTGCTCTTTCCTCATCAGTCGAAGGACATTTCTTTTTCGATTAATTGAATTCTTGCCTCTCGATATCTTTATTTATACCCGATGAAACCTGTTTTGTGTTTTATTTTGGTTTACTCCATCTCCTACATTATTTAATGGATTTAGTCATTTAATAATATTAACTGAATCACAATCCAAACCCCAAATACCCTTTATTCTTTTTACTTTAATATTGTTTAAGTAAATTGTTTTGAAATGTTGTCGAAACCAATTTATGGGACTGACATTTGATTTGAGCAATATTTAAACTATTTATGAAAAAAATGCAACTAAATGATTTTAAGTAACGTTGATATTAAACAAAATCAGTTACTTAAATGAATCACACAGACGTAAAGAAATATCACATAGATATAAACCGTCTTGTTACCTTTACTGACACGGGTGTTTCATGTTCAGATAATCCAATGTAGACGAAGCAATACTTACAGAATTGTTGTATTGCTGTGACCTCCAAATACGAATTCAATGAAACTCACGTAGTTCTGACAACATTACTTTAATAGAGTCGTATTATTGTATGATTTTATTTTTAAAGAAGTACTAGATGTTCTCGGCGTAGTTCAGACAATATTACTTTAATAGAATCGTGTTATTGTATAATTTTGTTTATTTTATAGAAATACAAGATGTATTCGGCGTAGTTCTGACAATATTAGTTTAATATAATCGTGTTATTGTACAACATTTTTAATAGAAATACTAGATGTATTCGGCGTAATTCTGACAATATTGCTTTAATAGAATCGTGTTATTGTATAATTTTATTGTTTATAGAAATACTAGATTCACTCGGCGTAGTTTTGACTCTATTACTTTAATAGAAGCGTAGAATTGGAGTATTTTATTGTTTATAAAAATACTAGATGCACTCGGCGTAGTTCTGACTATATTACCTTATTAGAATCTTATTATTTTTAGTATTTTATTTTTTAGAAATACTGATGTACTCGGCGTTTCCCGTTATTAATCGTATTGTTTAGTTCATTATAAAAATGAAGTTAAAATCAATGAACTAAAATACTGAGCCATAAGAGCGCGTGTATTGTTTTGCTAAACAGTTTACGATTTGTAAGAAAAAAAAACTCGAAATTAAATCGAAACCCAAACCTAAAAAAGTCATGTGCAATAACATTTGCACCAGCTTGACAAGCTCTTAAAAATGATTTCAAATTTCCTTCTTCTAAACATAATGTTAACTATTCGCGCCTGCGCTGTCATGAAACCGGCAAGTACCGCGTTTGTAATTTTTAACAGTTATCAGTCTGTTTTTTTTTTGTTTGTTTTTCGGATTTAAATTTTTTTACGTGTCTGAATAGCTTATATACCAAATTTCAAGTGTGTTGATCAATAATTCGATGAGCATATACGTTTAAGGTTATCGTCATATACGTATTCACTTTTATATGTATACTAGAGTGTCGTCCGGCGTTGCCCAGCCGTAGAATACGCATAAATATTTAATGTTACTAATGTGGAACTTTTATTTATTATGAATAGGGATTCCGTAGGTATTAGGCGTAATGTTTAATGTTTTTCGAAACCATTAAAAAATACGCGAGCTGAGATCTGAACGAATCCCTAAAAACTGTGAATCCGGTACGAAAACCATTAGGTCAGCTTCAAAGATCTTCACAAAATATTTTATAACCTTCAAAAAAGCGCTGATATGGATCACAGCTACTGCGTAGTCTTAAAACAGTTGGCAAACATAAGAATTAAGCGACCTTCACATCTTAATTTTTGTAAGTTTGACTTCTTAGCATGCTTTTTTCCGAATAAATTCCCACATCTTTGAGTCATCAAAAATTCGTTGAGTGTATAGGGTAATACGTGTTCTTACACACATATATTCTAACTTTTATAAATATACTAGCAGGCCACCCAGCGTTGCCCGGTCGTAATATACTCCTGCGTATTATAATTTTATTTATAGAGAAACTGAGACATATACAAGCTAGTATGATGTTTATTTTTCTAAACAACACATTTCTTATAAGGAAAGGACACTCGCGCTGAATTCGAAACAAGAAATGAAAACAGTGATTCAAGTACGATAACCATTTGACCAGCGTAACACGTTTTAGAAATTCTTTAAAAACCGAATTATATTTAACACAAAGACTCTGTAATGTGAACTATTCACTCATACGCAATCGTAAAACAATTACCGACCATTTTTTATTTCGAATTTGACCTTTTGTCCCGCACTTTTGCGGCTAAACGCTATAAAAAATGTTCCACGTGTCTGAATAACCTACATACCAAATTTCAAGTCTACAGATTTTTAATTCATTGAGTATATTGATTGAGACATATCCTCACACACATACAACAATTTACCACTTTATAGACAGATAGACCGATAATAAACAACGTATGCGCATATATATTTGACCCGTTCATGCTTTCAAAAAGCCATATAGAGATTAATACCAATTGTTTTCAAATGCAATTGAGAATAATTATATCGTCCAAACGTTTTTCTGATACAAAGTGTGAGATCAAATGTTCTGTTTTGTTAGGTAAACAATCCAATTACATTTTTATTGCGATTTGGGTATATAATTGCACATTATTAGTTCGATGTTATATTCTTTTAACTCTAATAACAATAGAAAAAAAACTTTAACCAAATTTATTAACTACTAGCCTGAGTGCTAAGCGTTGCCCGGCGTTGGCCGGCGTTTCCCGGGGTGTTTAGAGATGTGTTGAGAAAAAAAGTAGTAGTAGACAGGCAGATTCAAACCAGTACCAAAGGAGGAAAAGAACGTTTAAAAAAGGCCACGTTGTTGCTGTTGCGTCCATCACCAAACGGGAAGTGGAGTAGGTTTAAATTAAGGCTAGATAATTGAAAGGTATGGGATGCCTTTTGAAAATATCGACGAAAAAAGTGACCCCTATCTGTACAAAAGTGTATAGTTCAAGGTAGAAGAATTACTGTTTATAGCTAATGTTTCGACATTTGCCAACCGAAGGGTTGGCTTTAAAACAATGCCCATCTCGTTACAATCCGTCACTTTTGACGAACATTTTTGTGTGTGTGATTTGTGTGATGTCTTTCGGCGGTCAGAGCCCTCCAAGGTCACTGCGGCAAGCGGCCTCCAGTTGGGACGGTATAGGCGGCGTCGAATCAATAGACCGCTGCACCGTTTCGCTGTCCCTCTTTACACAGCCAAGCATGTGGCGTAAGCTATTGGATTCACTGCGTCTCATAGCGGTATAACCGGGGATCTGAGGTTTGTCTGGTACAGACTTCAGCCAGGTATCCAGCGCCGACTTGAACGATTCTGTTTTGCAGTTCGTGATCTCTCTGACGTTACGTGGTAGGCAATATAAGAGCGTAGGACCCCGGGAATTTAAACTCGATTCCCTGAGCTGTCGGATCCAGTTGTCCCTGGCACTGGTTAGGGGTGGTACCACACACCTTCTGCCACGTTTTGAGATATGGTGCTGTATACCAGCGTTGGGCACCTGGTTCTCCATCATACGCCAGGTATAGATGATTGAATATATTTCTTGCCTGCGTTGAATAGATTTGATATTCAACGTGTCCAGCAGTTGCCAATAATTCAATTGACTATAACCAGTTATCTTTCTTAGAAACGACTTCTGGATGGCCTCTAATGCTTTAATATGACCTTTTCTGTCCGGATTCCACAGCTGGCAACAGTAATCAATGTGCGGCAACACCAGCGACTTCCAGAGTGTCAGCATTAGGTTTTTTTGTCTCGTTTTGAAAGTGCGTAGAATCCAACTGGAAAGGCTCCGTGCAGTTGAACAAACTTTGTCGATCTGGGAGGTGAATGTACCATCAGAATCCAACGTTACTCCCAAATCGCGCAGAGTATCTTTGGTTTTAATTAGCTTCCCGTCTTGGGTCGAGTACTTAGATGCTTCTCTCAGGTCCTTCCTTCTACCGTATTTGATACACTCGAATTTCCCGGAGTTAAACTGCATATTGTTGTCATCCGCCCGTTGGTAGATAGCGTCTAGATCATCTTGGAGAGCTTGTACATCAGAAGAATCTTTTATTTTCCTGCCAATCCTGGTTTCGTCGGCAAAACTTGAGACGAAAGACGATTTTACTTTTTCATCTCTGTCGCCGATTAGTACGAGGAACAGCAGCGAACCAAGTACTGAAACTTGGGGAACGCCAGATAGCACTTTGGTCGGTGGAGATGCAGAGCCATTTACTACAATTGTCTGGTAGCGATCTGTTAGGAATGATTTAATCAATAGGATCAATTTACCTTCAATTCCAAGATGTTGGAGCTTTTCGATGGTTACTGCAAAGTCCACTTTGTTGAACGCCTTTGCAAAGTTTAGGTATATCACGTCGACATTACATTCATTGTCTAGAGTATTAATGATCCAATCATGATGGATTAGAAGCTGACTTAAGCAGGATCTTCCGGTTCATAATCCATGCTGCCCTGGATTGAACAGACTGTGGTTGTTGAGGAATTCCACGAAGTACTTTCGAAGAACATTTTCGAATACTTTTGTAATGTGGGATGTTAGTGCCACTGGTCGATATTGCTTGGGGAAAGATCGACCGTCACCTATGTATATTGGGATAATGTTAGCGCGCTTAGAGTCGGCTGGGACTATCCCTTTGTCCAGTGATGCCCTCCATAATATGAATAGTGGCTTAGTCAGCTGCTTTTTACATTCCTTAAGGAGTAGCACTGGGGAACGGTCGGGACCTGCCGCAGAGTTGGCTCTGAGTTCATCTATCGCGTCGGTCAGGTCTCTTTGTGTAAATGTAACATCAGTAAGCATGGGTTTAGTGTCGTCATCTGGTTCAGGTTCAGGTTTTGACGGTATTGGTCTAATGGGCTTACTGAAAATTGATTCGTATTGATCAGCAAGTAAACTGGCCATTTCAGCACTATTAACGCTTAATTGCCCGGCATGATTAATGAGAGGACCTATCGCTGACTTAATACTTGAGAACTTCTTGGTATAATTGTAGAAATATTTAGGGTTGCGCTTTATAGCACCAACAGCTTTGTACTCGTCATTTTCGCGTGATTTTTGAAGAGAACTAATCAGTTTCTTTTCAATTTCAACTAATTCGCTAAGAATTCGCGTTGTTTTTTCATCCGATTTGGACTTTTGCAACTGTTGCATTTTTCTACTTCTTTTACGCATGAGGTTCTTCCGATCCCTCGGTATGAGTTTACTGACCGGGACGTTTATGAATTTTTTCTCATAAGGAACATGTTCTCGTGTGGTCTCGTAACGAAGATTTCCAATACGATTCAACATTTCATCCGGTTCAAGGTGTGAAAGCTCATTTGCCTAGTCTACTCCCGATAACCGAGCTCGAATGTTATCTCATTTGATGGCGTCGTTGAAGAAATTTAGAGATGCAGGGTTGCCTGGTTTAGATACGTTATCGCATTCAGTATCCGGCCGCTGGCATTCAATACTTGAGCTGCAGGTCACCATGAAATGATCTGACAATATTTTCGGCGTACTGTGCAGCAAGGAATCATTATTGGTAAACACCAGGTCTAGGGTATCACCTCCTCCGTGAGTGGGCAAGTTGATATACTGGCTAAGAAAGAATTCATCAGTTAGACTTTTCAGTTGCTGCAGCATCAACCGTTCATCTGGCGGTGCACCAGGTCCCGGTGCACCTGTGGGCCAGTTAGCATGTGGTAAATTAAAATCCCCACAGAGTGTGATGTTAGGAGTTGGTGTATCCAGGTTTCTCATCACTCTTCTAAGTTCGGCAATAGCCTTACCAAACTCTGCTGATGTCGATCTGTGACCACCCATTATATCGTCGGGTTGACGGTAGATGACTACGATCACCAGATTTGGATTTTTTAGTTGAACACCAACCATTTCGATGACACCCGATGAGTATTTAATAATGGGTGGCTCAGCAGTAGCGGCCAGATCGTTCCGCACGTACAACATAACGCCTCCACTATTCCTTCCTCGTTTACTTTTACGGGGACAGTTACGGTTGCTTCGAAAGGGTTCGTATCCCTTAATGTGTATCTCAGCATCTTTCTCTTCTCGAAGCCTTGTTTCAGTTATGGCTGCAAAGAGTTCGTTATTTGCATTCAAATAATCGCTGAGCATTGGCACTTTGGTTTGGTTTGTACGTGGATATAGTCCATGAATATTTACAACGGTAAAATTTGACAATGGATTCTTTACCGCGTCATTGGGATCATCTGCTGGTGGGGGATATAACTCCTCGGCATTGTCATATTGAGCTGCTGATCTTGACTTGGTTCCAGTGTCGCTGATGCTTGTGGTTGGTTGGGAAACAGATGGTGGTACATCCCCATAGCCCATGGTGGCATCATTTGTAGCAGTGGCGGCTTAACCAGTGCGACGCTCCTCAGCCTGGCTTCCACTGTGTCTAGAAGATCTTGCCTCCACTTCTGCAGTATATCTAAAAAATGGCCGGTCTCATTGGGTTGCGTACCATTTACAGCCGTGTCATTTTTTTCTGATTTTCTACATGTTCCTTTGGTGGATATAATGACATATCGTCTAACGTATCGTCTTTACCTCAACGCGTGCGTTGGATATGCCGGAATTTTCAGTCTTTATAATTCTGACATTCTTTGTTCTTGATAGACGAGCGACATAATATAGGATGCCACTTTGTACAAGTGGGAAATCCCGGGCAGGTGTCTGGATTCCTTTTGGATTTCGGCCCATATCGAATAAGTTTTCGGTATGTGCGTGGGTGGTTTTTTGAACATCCCTTTCCAGACACACCGTAACGACATTTCTTCTTGGCGTTATGTGGACATAAGTTTTGAAGTCTAGGCGGGTCGCCGTTGGGTTTTTCGTCGGGAGTATTATTCTTACGGAGAGATTTTTTCAGATCTGCAGCATCAGACTATTTCTCTCCTGCTTTATGAGTAGTATGTTTTTCATCGCCATCAGTACCTCGGTCTTCATCTTCCTCGTTATCATCACCACCATGAGGACCACGGGTATCATCATTCTCATCTGCCTGTGTTGGATCGACATCTACCTGATTAGCATTTGGATTCCGGCCACTGCCTGGTAATGGTAATGGTTCAGGGAGTTTCGTGTGTTCACACACATGACAGATATAGTGCACACCGGGGATGTTAGATGGGTTTATGATGGCTTGCGAGTCCGCGACATCATCTCTTATATCCTAACCAGTTGTATCTTTGATATGAGCCTTCAAACATTCATCATGAGAGCCCTGATTACATAGACGACATATTAGAATAGGAGTGTCATTGGGTCCGACTGTGTATTCCTCGTGGCAGAATACACACACAGCGGGTAAGAGATTTTGTATCCTACGCAATAGCATAGTTGCCAGTGGACCTTTATTTACATTACTTGCTGGCTTCATGCCAAGGTAATCCAGTGTTGATACGAGTACCTTTTTTTCACACCAGAGCCTCCAAAACATTTTTCATGTTGAGCTGTGGTGTTTTCCGGATTGTATTTTCGAATACAATCTCTAATATCATGATTTGGAGCATTCACTGAGAGTTGAGCTATGATATTTCTCCGTCTTTCAAGTGATTCAGCTTGGCTTGTTGTAGTATGTAAATTGGCCGACATGGTTGATCTTAGCTTGTAACGGCCCACTAAACTAAAAAAAATATGTATTAGCATTCAAACATCAACGGCTTGCTAAACCAAAAAAAAAAGTATTGGCATTCAAACACCAGCGGGTCACTAAACCAAAAAAAAGTATTCGCATTCAAACATCAACGGCTTACCAAACTAAAAAAAAAAGTATTCGCATTCAAACACAAACGGCTCACTAAACTAAAAAATGTATTCGTATCCAAACACCAACGGCTCACCAAACTAAAAAAAAGTATTCGTATTCAAACATCAACAGCTTACTAAACTAAAAAAAGTATTCGTGTTCAAACACCAACGGCTTACTAAACTAAAAATAATGTATTCGTATTCAAACACCAACGGCTTACTAAAGTAAAAAATGTGGACAGAAATATCACTGCTCAACTCCAAATGGTACTCATAGCTTGTTCTTTCGTACTAGCTTTCGAGTGGATTGTAACGTGCAATCAAAACAACACTTCTCCTCGACAGGCAGACATATATACATATATACATTTAAACATACATTTAAACTGAGAGGTGGGGTTTATATTATAGATTAATAAATTCTCTAAAGCTGGAGGAAGATATCTGCAAATCTAATATTCAGAGATGATACTTACGAAGAACCCACACCTTTAACACTTTTACGATCAACATATGAACATAACAGAATTAATTGGTATTAATATTGTAAGTGGCTCTTACATTATCGACAACCAGATCTTCTTATGAACAAATGATTTAATAAGTACCGATACAGTAGATTATTGACGTATGCATCTTAGTAACTAGCAGTTCACTCCGGCTTTGCTCGAGCCATATGTACTGTTCATAAGTTGTCCTATGTCTGAAGACACTTTATGTAATATTCCAAGCTTGTAAACCAAAATTTATAAGATTTCAAATGTTTAGAGAAAAAAATGTCTGAGTAATTTTGTGGAGACTGCAGAGGTCAATTTTTCTTTTAAGTTGACCTGCATTTTGACGCCTTAACATATATTTTAAATTCTAATAAAACTACAAAGTGTTACACATGTCCAAGTTTCTCACGTCTAAAATTTCAAGTTTTTAGACTACAAATTCACGGAGGAATTTGATTGAATCTGCAAAGGTCAACTATTTCAACTTTGACGTTTTGGCAGCCAAATTTTCGCTCAAGAACTTGGTTGGTTGTTTTGTGTTACGGCATATCAACCCTTTTCAGGTTATTTAATGCCGAATCTGGTGATTTAGAAGAAGGATTTTTTAATATAGTATATTTGTTTTTTTTAAGTCGTATTCTATTTAACCCATAGTTCGGACCCTAACAGGTGCTACACCTCCGGGTCAGAGTGGACCTGTGAGCAATGGCAATTAAAGGGTGGCTCCACACTCCCTAAGGCCAGCAAGCTGGGCCCCTCACCATCGGATATAGTTTAAGGTCATATCCAGGACCCGCTGAAGAACTGATTAAAATGCTTGCCGCAAGTTTGAATACTCGCTATGTATAAATATCAAATGTTTAGGACCAAAACTAGCTAAGTAGTTTGCTAGACACCACAAAGGTAAAAATTCTGTATCTTTGACCCCTTGGCAGCTAAAATTTTCCTCCCACATTTATTAAAATCTCTGTCTTATCTCTGAATATCCTTTATGTAAACTTTCAAATGTTTAGACCAGAAATATGCGGAGTAATTTGGTAGAAATCGCAGAGATTATTTTTTTTAACTTTGATTACAGTTTAGACCCTTAACATTTATATTTTTGGCTCGAATCAAATGATAGTCTTTAGACCCAATATTGGCGGAGGATTTCGGTAGTCTTGTTAAAAGTAAAAATGGTTGAATTGTATCCCTTGACAGCAATATTTCTGTCTGAAAACGAACTTAAAAATTCTTCCAAATCTCAATACGCCTGATATCAAATCTTGAGTCTCTAGACTGAAAGAGTTGTTTTGTAGGAAAATGTACACAGGCGCACACATACACAAAAGCATTTTAACTTTTATAGATATACCTTCAGTTCCGCTCGGCTTTGTTCGGCCCTTAAGTACTGTTCATAACATTATGTGCATATGTATATGTTAAAACTTGTGTATATGCACGGTAATGTTGTTCTATAAATACGCTTCGTTAACTACCATAGAGAAAATTTGGTGGAGACCGAAAAAAGAAATGTCTTAAAAACTTTAACCCTGAGTTTGACCCCATAACATTTATTGATTTGGGCTCAAATCAAATTAGAATGTTTGACCAATGTGTAGGTAACCAACATCTTAAATTTCAAGTGTTTGAACCCATATTTAGCGGAGGAGTTTGGGGAGAGTCTGTATAACTAAACTCTTCACATTTTGATCACTTACAGACAAATTTTCACCCCAAAACTGATTTGAAAGTTTGCTGCATATCTGAACACCTTTTACGTAAAATTCCAAATGTTTAGAGACGGAAAAGATAAAATCTTTCGAACTTTGGCCCCTTGGAAGCGAAATATTCAGCAATAAAAACGATTAGAAATCTGACCTTATGTCTTCATGTAAAATTTCAAATGTTTATACCAAAAATTGACTGAGTAATTTGGTAGAGATCGCAGAAGTCAATTTTTAAAAACGGTGACTCCAATTATGACCCATTGACATTCATTGTTTTGGGGTAAAGTTAAATTATTACGTTAGACCCATGTCCAAATAATCTATTTTTAAATATCAAATGTTTATACCCAAACTTAGCGGAGGAGTTTGGTAGAGTTATCCAAGGCCAAATTGTTCAAGATTGCCCCGTTAACACCCACAGTTTTGACCGAGAACGGATTAAAAATATTTTCCCAAATCTCAATACCCCGTATGTCAAATCTGGAGTCTGTAGACCGAAAATTTACAGAGTTATTTGGTATGGAAGTATACTCACACAGAAGGACTGAAAGACACAGACAAACAGACATTTTCACTTTTTAGTACTATTGATAACTTACAGAAACATGGCGGATGTAAACAGGCTGTACAGTGAGAGCAGCAAAGATGAATTGGACATTTATCTTTCTATATCTCTTTTGAATTAATGCACCGTGACTATTGTTTTTAAAATATTAGTCTCTTAAATATATTTTATTTAATTATATGACAATAATGATTGGAATTTATATTTCACTTTATTTCTATAAGTTTAAGGCAATCAATTTACATCATAATTCCACAGCTAATGTGGAGAACATACGGGTGTAAAGAATTGATAAATATTGAGCAACCTAATGTACTTAAAAAAACAACATTTACTCTCGTCATAAACACATTCAGAAGTTGTAGGCATTCATAGATGGACTGAATAAAACGTGATTATATATAATATTCATGAAGTAAATGGGAAAGTGTTATTAATATCTCACACAAAGAAAAAATCCGATCAAGTGGGAAAGACAGTATACTCGATAGTATGCCGACAACTGCATCTAGAACACCCGGACAAATGGTACAAGCAGAAACCGCTAAAATATTTTAAAATGAAAATCACAAAATCCTATCGAACATGGAATTACAAACGGATAGAACCACTCACGCAAGAAGGTTAGATGCAATAATTGTAACCAAGAATTCAAAATGTTGGCAGATAGTAGATGTTACCGTTCTAGTAGCTATCAGATTGAAGCGTGATCTTAATGAGAATTGCATTGCAACACCCAGGAAAACCTCATCAGGATACGTTGTATTTAACAATTCACATAACCATCACATAACCAGTCATCTCTTTTTCAGTAAATCCCAATAAGTCTCCTGTGCGTCATGAGTTGTTGAAATCTGTGTGAATAGAGAAATACTGAATCACGTTAGTAACATAACTTTCATGGTAACATGCAATTGTGTTTTCTTTCGGCTAGATCAAGAGCAGATATGCTAACGATTATATTTCATAGGATTAGCGAATCTCCCGGCACCAGTGTCGTTTCCAGGACAATTGGTTTTCACATATTAAAGGTCATTGATAGTGTATGGTATAAAGGTCTTCTGCACAAGAGCCCTAGCTACGGTATAGTGGGAAATGTTTTCTCAAATAAGAAAGAATTTCTCTCTGATTGGTTTATACGTGTTGTGCTTGTTGGGCAGAACTCATAAGCTCACAGTAATTATCTCTTCCACGTTTAATTCTATGATCTTCGAAGTCACATCATTAGATCATATGTTGGTATTTATGCTGACGACATTACTATCTATGACAACACATCAAAGGCCGTAAATGACCAAATTATTTCTGGTTCTATCTACTCTGATCTGAAACACGCGGAACAGATGGCTGGTTCCATTGAATGCATCTGAAACCAAACATCTATCTTTACATTATCAATGTTCTGATCCCCATCGGGCATGAATTTAAATGAAGAAAGAGGTTAGATGGTTTGACAAGCTTCTTGGCTTGGCCTTTATTTCTAATCTGAAATAGTACACGTACATTAAATCCGTTCCCAAGGTCACTGGAAAAATGTTGAGATCCTTCAACAACTTCTGTAGATATTTCACTGCGTATACAATTCTCTACCTATACAAGGGGCAGACACATTCAGAGATGAAGTACTGCTGCTATATCTGGATATAGACTGCTAGAAATAGTTATTCTGCATTGAAGAGTTCAAAATATACTTTGTAGCTTAGTTAGGAATGTCATTTTCTATTTCCTGCAACCTCTTTTTTGACATAAGAAACGTTGTGAGCTTGTATCTGTTTTATCGTTATTTTCGTGGCAAGTACCCGTCAGAGCTCCAATCTAAGCCCCCTTTGCGTAACTTTCACGAAAAAAACCTATATTCCATGAATACAGCTTCTTCGAATTGCGCGCCTGTCGAACTCTCTCATGTTTGCCTGATTTCCAGTTAACTACAATATGGTCGTCTTCAACTTCAACATAAACAAATTTATAGTGCATCGTCCTGTTAAGTAATCCCATCTACCAAATGTTGACTCTAAACGATGACTACGATATTGCCCCATTTGCAAAGAAGTCGTTAACCCTTATCCTTGAGCCCCCTATGGGCCTGTATAACTAGTGAATCTTATGTAAAAAAGCGATCAAAAAGAGGAAATATATAAAACTGGCCAAAGAGCGCAAAGGAATAGGGAAGATAAAGAAAGCCAGTTTAAAGCAACTTATTTTAGGAACGCTAGACTAATACCGAAACACAGAAAAAAAAATTGGAGTGATTGAAATCAAAGGAGTGGCTGAGAACAAATTACGAATAACTTTAATAAAAACGGCTGAAATATAAAGGGACACCGCTATATGTGGAGTCTTACACACAAGGTACGAGCTTGACGAACAGAAACTGATACATATGTAAAATACAAACGGGCATAACAGGGAATCATGAAAACTGAAAAAATATAATTATAACAAAACACAGCTGCTCCATTGCCTTTCGGCGCTGACTGTTTTGTGTGTGCATGTTACTTGAGGCGGGTCAAGGAGTATGGAAAGACCGAATAGTAAAAGAACAAACCAGGTCTAAGTGGTCGAGTGAAAAGAAGATTAGCACCTTCAGGAGGCTTATTTCCACCCGAATCCGTAGAAGTCAATGCGCTCTGCCAATGAGAAGTAAATTGTAAGCGATTGTTGCGATAACTCAAATTGATCTGCAAAGATTATCGAAAGAGGTGGACATTATCGGAAATCTTGGCTTACATATTGTAACTCAGACTCCAGAGAATACAACAAGTTGTACGTAAAAACCAGTAGTATGACTTGTAGTGAGTAAATGATAATGTTAGTACTTATTAAACAACGGTCTCATAGATTAGCGTAATATAAATTTATTATGTACACCCAAAGTAACACACACACAAACACACATACATATATATATATATATATATATATATATATATATATATATATATATATATATATATATACACGTCCATATATAATTATACACAAATATACTTACATATTAATTGAAACAAATATGCTGAACAGTATAAATAATTGTATCTATAATAGTTCTGATAATAAAATTGGTAGTTAAAGCAAAATAAAATAAAATATATACATTTAAAAAGTAATATTGGCGATTGTTATAATAATAATAATAATAATAATAATAATAATAATAATAAATCAATGTTTATGTGATTGTTATAATAATAAGATTAATAATGCACATGCAGTTCTATTGTAAATCGTACAAATAAATGTATATGTGTACACCGACCCTGCCCCCCTATATATATATATATATATATATATATATATATATATATATATATATATATATATATATATATATATATACTAGCATATGTACCCGTCGTTGACTGGATTCAATAAAAGCCTACAGAAATTGGACTCTGATTTAAGAAAGTATAATAGGTTATGAAAAGGAAGGGTTGTAAATTTGGGTTGAATTTGGCCGTATCTAAACAAAAGCAAAATATGATGAAAGTAAAAATAAAATAGATTGACCCCATAATTTATTATACAGTACCTGTTCACACTGAAACACTTCTCACAATATGCTGTGAATCTATATTAAAAAAAAACGTTGTTAAACTTTTACATATTTCTATTCTATGGAGGTCAGGTCTTAACGAACACCCCATGATTTTATTATATCATATTTCTTCAAACTGAAACATAATTATCAAAGTATACTTACGCAGATAGATATAAAAAGTCTTTTTTAAAGTTTGTTCCTATTTCCATTCTATGGAGGCCAGGCGCCAACGCATTCCCCACAATTTTATTATACTATCAACATTTAAGTTAAAACATAATTATAAAAGTATTCTTATGCACATCTATATCAAAACACTTGCAAACGTTTTTTTTTAAATTTAAATTTCATACTTTGTGGACCAGGCGCGAACCCATACCCCACAATTTAAATGGAACCACCGTTCTTCCAGATCAAAAATAAGCATTTCTGTGTGTCGATACATAATCTATCATTACATGTAATCATTTTCTTTTTAAATAGTCAACCATATAAGGGTATATTCGTGACGAGACACACACAGACATTCAGCTTTATATATATATATATATATATATATATATATATATATATATATATATATATATATGTGTGTTTGTGGGTGGGTGTGGGTGTGTGTGTGTGTGTAATGATTGTAAAGAAAGAGAAAGTGAAATATAGAGAGGAATGCAAGGACTATGACGGATAGAAAATGAAACGCAATTGGTGATCAATATTTATAACATCGCATATTAATTATGTGGAAAAGATAGTCAAAGAAACAGCTGGAACATATTATTTCAATGGATACCAAAACACAGTCTGCCATCGAGACAAAAGTCAACACTGAAGTAAATAATTGTAAAGTACAATACCGAGCATAACAGTATATCTCTAGAACTAACGTACCAATGTCAACGTTATACATCCGTATTCAAATGAGCTTGACGGGATAATACATTCCTCAACTGATACTCAATCAATAAGACGCGAGTTGATTCATTCCGTACCTTTGCTGGTGTTTAAAATGGACGCACAGTCCAGATAATATACGGACGTAAAATATACAGCAGAGCCCCGAGATACGCCATTAAAAATGAGTAACACAAAACAGGACAGTATATATTACATATGTATATAATCAATTAACATTACGAATGCCACGGTAACGAGGGGCAAATACCGTAAACCGGTGCTAGAAAACATTGAATTCCACATCGTAATCTGAAAAAAAAAAAACGTAATCTTAGGACCAGCGTACATCGGATTTCTACTGTATTTTCAAAAAACATAGAACTGGGTGAGAATGTCGCGTATTGCATTGATAAATGTCTCAGCCAATAGATAGCCGCGCAAAGAACATATTTAGCAAAAAATAGTGAAAGAATAATCAAAAAGCCAAGCCAAGTTCCTCGTCAAAGATGACAATTCACATTAGTTTTACAAGCAACAAATGAACTAAAATCGTTGAAGGAAATATGAGTTTGAAAAACATTCTTAAAATAACAATCATGTATATTTACGAATATATAGCGATTTAAAAAATACATTGGGCTACCAGGGTTACCCGATGTTGCCCGAGATTGAATAATGATCGACAATCTTCTCATATTTTTTACTTCAAGAATGATGGTCTTTCCTCCATTGTGACTTAAGGATATTGTGGTTTCCCACATCTGAAGGTGAGCCGCGAGTGTTTGTTTTATTACTGCGTGGATCTCAAGGCACCGAAGTAACCTTGAGTCTGGCACTCTATCAAATGCTTTCTAGTAATTGATTCACACCATTCTCAGGTTTCTGTAGCTCTTCCGACAGATGTTGATCAATAGATGGTATTTGATACCGAGGCATTTTCTTCTGTCTTCTCTTTTTCAAGATAGGTCCCAGAAGATGGTGGTCATATATAATGTCGGCAACCAGACCAGTGAAAAGCTTGTAGGTAGATGTTGGACAGCATATTGCCCTGTATTTATGCAAGCGATGTGTCTCTTAGGTCTTAGGTATGAGGCTGGTGTACCACCTTTGGCAGCCAGGGCGTATTGGTTCTTAACGTTTTAGCATTCTGCTGAAGCAATCACTGTAGTGACGATGGAGTGCTGCCAATTGTTTTAGCCAAAAGTTTTGGGCATTGTCGATGCCAGGTACTATGTGGTTGGATAATTGTGCCAGTTGTCTTGTTACTGTACCAGGTGTTATAACTGATTCTTGAATATGAGTCTTGGTTCCATTGAGCCGAATAGTATCTTCAATCTACTTTATCATTAGGTATGAAAACGGCTATGTTGTGTAAAAAAGAAAGGAGTACATGTAAAACAAACTCCCCTCCCTCTCCTTAACTTATCTTTAGGCGTCAAAGAAATGGTCAATAGATTCCAGTGAATCTTAACCATTTCGAAAAAAAAAAGAAAACATTAAAATACTTAGAATGTGTTTTTTTTTAATTTAAAATACATTAGCTCATATATGTTTCAGACAGGCTGCGGGCTAACAGAACTGACACGTGTTGCAGATAATGTCTAGATCCGCTTGGGCCCCCAATCATCACTCAAACCCCAAACCAACATGCTTCATTGCCTAACCTAAACATACAAAAAAACTCAACAGTAATCAAAGTTGTTCTGCGCATAGCTGAAATTCTCCCTCTGACCCTGTACTTTTGCTGAAAGTTGATTTTTATTTTTCATTTTGTAAATTCGCTTTATCACTTAAGCTCCAGACCCTGTCTCATCGCCGCAATGTTGCATCACTGTGCCTGTTTTACAAATATTTTACTGGAATGTGTTCTAATTAACTCGTTTCAGTTTTACCCCACTCGACGTACATATCCCCGACCAACCGGCTTAGCAATAAGATCTCACTGTTTAACTATTCTTGCCCATAAATGCCAGAAAGCTTTATATTCTAATAGTTTCTTCCTCCGGAGAGCTACATTTGGAATTCCCTTTCCTGCCGTCTGCTTCCCTGGTTGTACTGTTGTGCAGAAGTTTAAATATAACATGAACAAATATCTTGTTAATCGTTCCTATACATGGCCGCAAATAGTGGTCCCTTACGTTCCAGTGGTGATATGCTTTATAAGGGGTGAGCATGAGTAATAATAATAATAATAATAATAATAATAATAATAATAATAATAAAAGTAAAATGTTTTGTACCACCGCAAAAGTGTATTATATATATATATATATATATATATATATGTAAGCTTTCCTCTCTTTTCTTTACAAACACACACACATACACACACACTCACACACACACCAACCCACACACACACACACACACACAAATATATATATATATATATATATATATATATATATATATATATATATATATGCCTGTGTGTTTCCTATTTTGTGTTTGCGTGTAAGTGCATTACTTTGGCTTGCGCCGTTTTTCAAGAGGATTCCGTTTATGATATAGTCAATTGCCCGTGAAAAGCTTATGAGCCAGAACGAGTGTCCATCTTTGTTCCGGTTCTAGCACACAAATTTCTCACCGATCATTTCAAATCTGTGTCATAAGACGATCATCTTTGCGTGTGAAATATCCGTTGGGAGTTGGTGAATGTAGTTTTATAGGCAAATATTTCTATGTTTCGGTGAAGCTTATTATATCCTGATGAGACCAAAATGAGAAAACTGTAGTATATTTTTTATTCTAATCACACGCACACTCACACGCGCGCCCGCACACAGACACACACACACACACACACACACATATATATATATATATATATGTACATATATATATATATGCATGTATGTATGTATGTGTGTGCGTGTCTATGAATTTATGTACGGTCGTGTGAGAATTTGTCAAGATA
This sequence comes from Euprymna scolopes, assembly GCF_053919585.1. Lineage (NCBI taxonomy): Eukaryota > Metazoa > Mollusca > Cephalopoda > Sepiida > Sepiolidae > Euprymna > Euprymna scolopes. Next base: position 39,169,050 of record NC_136519.1, read on the forward strand.
AAAGTGTTCAAGGGGGATAACTCATGAATTGAACGAAGTTATCCAGAGTGTCCCATAAAAATATCAAAATATATTTTTTATTAATAAAAACCAAGTTCCTAAAGTCCCGGCGTCTGGGTTTGGTATGTTTCGTACAGATAGTGGATTAACACCACAAGTTCTCTTCAGCTAACTTAAGATTTTACCGACTGAAACATTTACACGTTCAGTGTTGATAATTTGTAAATTGTTATATATATATATATATATATATATATATATATATATATATATGTATATATGTATATATGTATATATAACCATATATATATATATATATGTATATATAACCATATATAACCATATATATATATATATATATAAAGTCATATATATATAACCATATATATATAACAATATATATATATAAATATGTATGTATATATATATATATATATATATATATATATATATATATATATATATATATAATTTTAGTTATTCCATAGATTTTACCATGTATGGCGTGATATGTTTAATTTTCAAATAAAAAGATAATATTTTCCCCTTTGAAGTGATTGTAGACATCGCAAGGTGTTATATTTACAATATGTTATTTGTCTAACAGAATAATAAAAATCTTTTGATTTTAAATTTTAACATGCAACGTCATATATTTTTAAATTTATTGAATGACTAATATTTGATTCATTTCGTCCATATTGTATATCGAACAATTTTTATTTAGGTGGGATAATACTTATACAATATTACTGCCAATAATATTTTGTAAAACGTATAATTACAGGCTTTCATATCAGTTGATTTTTAGATACTTTTTCTGAAGTATATATATATATATATATATATATATGTGGGTGTGTGGGTGTGTTTGTGTGGGCGTGCGTATATATACATATATATGTGTGTGTGTGCGTGTTTTGTGGGTATATGTATATATACACACGTATATCTATGTATGTATATATTAGCAGGTTAAGCCATGCTGAAGAGAAGTTATGCTTCGAAATATATGTCTATTGATAGATTATTTTATTCACGTACATGTGCTTAAATAAATATTTCTATTATATGTATATATATATTATATTCCAAATATAATTTTTAAAATATAATTTTTTTTAAATGCAATATATATATGTACTAGCTGCGCACACGGACTTGCCCAGTAGTAAAATACTATTAAATATTGTTTTATTCATGCAGAATCGGTATTCATTGTTATCGAGAATGGGCTTTGTTAATTATTATAATATACTCATAATGTATTATGTGGCGAAAAATGACTGTGCTGCCATCAGTTGAATTTTATACCTAACCATTTTGCGCTGCAGTCTCATATTGTGATATTGCCTTATTAAACTTGAGTCTTACAGACTTAGAGAGTCTTATAAAGAGTTTGTTGTGTTCTGTATTCGTGTTATGAAGAGATTCATATATATATATATATATATATATATATATATATATAATGTTCATACTTAGAAGTGTTAGTGAAGAGGTAGTGTTGAGACAGTCTTAGTGTTCACATTGTAGATATGAGATTCGAGACATTGTGTAGGTAAACGCATTTTAAAACACATGATAATTTTTTTTTACATAGGAATCACCACATTATCAAGGCTCAGAGGACACTCTAGGATAAGGGGTAAAGAGTGTACAGTAGAAATTGGGCAATATAGTTATCATTAGTAATGAAAATTTGGTAAATTTGATAACTTATATGGAACGGCTCATCAAGAACTTATTTACTTTAGACTTGAACACAACCATATTGTAGTCAGCCGGAAAGCAGGAAAACGGAAGACAATTCCACAGGCGTGCAGTTCTAAGAAATAAGCTTTGTTCATGGAATCTACGTTTAGGTTTAGGCACAGATAAAGAGTGGGGGGAATTATTGATAGTGTTTACAGCTAGACGAGTGTTTCTTGTGAAAGTTTGGCGAGGGGGGACCATAGATTGAAGCTCAGTCGAACACTTTCCATGAAAATAACGATACATCAGAGACAAACTCGCAACATCTCTTCTGTGAGATAGAGGTTGCAAGGAGGAGAAAAGGACATCTCCTACGAGGCTACGAAGTCTATTTTGAACTCTATCAAGGCAGGGCAAGTCCTTTCTAGCAGCTCCTGCCCAGATGTGGCAACAGTATTCCATCCTTGGACGTACCTGGCTCTTATATAGATAGAGAGTAGCATCAGCAGTGAGATATTTACCGGATCGATAGAAAGATCCCACCATTTTTCCAGCGGCCTTGGCAACAGATTTGATATACGTGTTCCATTTAAGATCAGGAGTAAAGCTCAAGCCCAGAAGCTTGTCAAAACTTGAGGCATCCCGAAGACGAGAGCCATTCATTTTAATTGATGCCAAATGTGGATTAGAATGTTGATGAAGTAAAGAGAGAAGCTTGGTTTTAGATGCATTAAAAGTAACCAGCCACTCCTTTCCCCATTGTACTACGTGCTCAAGATCAGAGGAGAGAGAATTGGAGAGAACTTGGTCGTTTACTGTCTTAGATGTGCTACCATAAACAAGTTTTGGACACGCATTTTTGGACATGATATATAGACATATAATCACTGTACCTTTTGGTAGGATTACAACACAAAGATGACGTTTATAAAAACACATGATGCGTTTCTTTCTTCTCCGACAAGTCGTGGTTTTCTTAGTCAAGAATTCAAAGTTTCACATTCTATGTTTAAAAGGTGACCGTCTCGCTTCCAGATGCCCGACTGTCCATGTCTGGACTGCAGACTGTCGTCTGTCGTCCTCGGACCCTCTCGCAGACTCTCTTTCAGACTCTCTCTGCTTAACCTAAAATTTCTAACTATATCAAAAACTTCCCATTTTTCATGACGTCATACACATGTTAACACATGTGTCTTCTTTCACGTGTGCCGGAAATGCGTGTCCAAAACTTTTTTCTTTGTTTACAAAAGGAATTTTAACCTATATTCCCAATAACCTATATTTCCAATATGTTAAAAATTTTTTAATTAAATTATCCTATAGTTGCATTCCTTTTCTTAAAACTATTTTATCTCTAAGCTAAACAATGGCTTGTTTTTACATTCCATTTGCTAATTATCTCTCGCAATATATTTCTAAACCTAAATTACGGGGTTCGAATTTCGTTTATTCTATTTAATTTTTACATTTAACTAAATCTCTCTATGTTTATACTTACATGAAAAGGGGACAGCCCTTATCATGTAACAATACGTCGTTTAGCGATACATCATTTGTTGTTGCCATTTGAGATATAAACAAATCGATAAAAGAAAGATTGCAAATTAGGACACGGCAAGTAAAATTTTCCAGTTGTTATATAAACATTTATATATTTTCATCTATGCAGATTTATTTGTATAAACAGGCTAATAATTTTGTCGACAATCCTCGGACAAGACTGTTGTTTCTTTTTTTTAATTTTGACCACATAACAGCTATTTAAAGGCTGGAACAAGCCGAAACATTTGTGTAGCTCAAATTACAATCGTTTATTAACCCGTTAACGTCTATCGTTTCTATCAGTACGATATGTGTATTGCAAGTCCAAAAATTTAGCAATTTTTAGCTAAAAATTTATACACACGTATTTCCGATGTAAAAACAAAATAAATTGCACTGATCAGGTACTGTTCCAGGTTAAAAATAACATTTTTTATAAAAGTTTTTCCGACGAAAAAATATTCAATATGTCTCAAGACCAAATATACAGAGAGAATTTTTGCACATACATGGGCAAGGTCACTGGTACATGTAGCAGATGTCCTGAGACTCGTTTAGCCAGTATATTTTATAACAAGCTACAAAATAATTAGCATATATAGAAATAGTGTACGTAAGTGCTTGTTAGTTTACAGAATAAATGTATAAACGCGCAAATATTGAATGCACGCGCGCGAAAAAAAAACGTTGCGCTCAGTGAGAACAATACGAAATTCCACCCGTGCGCGCGAAAATTAAATGCGCTTGTGCACGAAAACATACATGACAGCAAGCAGACAAAATATGGAATATATAGGATGAGAAATCTTAACATAATTCCCCTTGAATTAAATGAAAAATTCTTTATATAAGAGGGATGTAATCCGTTGAAATAAAATAAAATAAAAACAAAAGCAAAAATTCAAGAAAGGAGTGTGCATTGTACAAGCCCATCCTTGTTTCTTTGTTTTTTTTTGTGTGTATGTGTGTTTTTTTAACAACCGTAAATATATTAGAAAGACAATTACACTGATTAAATAATATTTTACAATGATACCTTTTCAAATCAAATCTTAAAAGAATGAAAACACCCACCTCCACACGTTTTGAAGTTTTTCTACGTTTTTTTTTAAATATTCGGAACGTATGGCCTATCTCCCACCACATCTCCCTTTCTTTCCTCACTTCTACTTTCAAACTTGAAAAAAATGGTGCCGATTACATGTCTTGCTTCGTTGCCAAGGTGTTGTGTCTCATTTTACGTGAAATGTATATAGGTAAGTAATCCATCACAGTAAAATTTTATATTTTAATTATTAAAAAAAGAATAATACTTTTATATTACCCTTTAAGTCTGTTGATGCATATTAGCCAAAAAAATATATTTTCATTATTGTCTGAGGCAAACTACGCTGGGGTGGATTGTAAAAAAAAAATAGTTCATTTAATATGTAAATTGATCAATTAGGGGTTTTTTTTACATTAGAAAACATATTTGTGTATTTCTTTTTGAAAACAATGCAAACTTGCAATAAAAAGTTACAAATAAATAATGTTGGACACAAAAATATATTTTTTTTTTTGTTTTTAATGAAGTTTCAGTTTTATCACGCACATCTTGAGCAAAGTAAAACATATATTTAAAAAATTGTAGGTGCATGTAAACAATCGGCATCCCCTTAATTTTTTTCGTGTTTTTAAATATGTATGCGGATTATTATTCACAAAGGTACAAGATAAAACAATTAAATTTTTACAGATTTGGACAAGGATGTTCAATTTTGTTCTAACTCCGACAGTTTTCAATGAAAATTCGTGTAACTTCGCACATTTTACGGCAATACTAACGCATGCGGATATTTAAAATGGTAAGCTGATCTGCGCAATTGCGAACAAACGGCAGCCATTTGGGTGACGTGCAGTTTTATTCAGCGTGCCAATTGTATATGCAAGATGGACGTAGAGGTGCTCTAAGTCAATCTGAGAAGACTAAAATTGTTCAAATACCCATAATTAGATGTCCACCTTAAAAATTGCCAAACAATTACACCGTGATCATCGTACAATCAAAGAATATTTTACTAACCCTTAACTTGGCAACGGGCGTGCTGACAAAGGGAACATTCGTAATAAATTATATCTGTCACGTCGAGCAAAGAGCAATACCAAAAAGAAGTTCGCCGTAACCAACTTGAAACTAGCAAGTTTGAAAGCGTTGGGAAAAGCTGGCGGTGCTGCTGTACCTTAATAAACTCGTTGCTCTATCCTGAGGACGATTCAAAAATTTCGAAACCCCAGAGTTCTGCCCTTAAATCTCCACAAGAAAAAGAGGATGGACTGGGCAGGAAATCACGTGAAGGTGAATTTTCAAACTGTTTTGTTCGCCGATGAGTGTCGAGCGACCCTTGATGGACACAATTGGTGGAGTGAAGGATAGTACCATAATGAGGGTATACGCCTCCCTAAGGATCAGGTGTCAACAAGGAGGTGGTGGGGTGATGTGCTGGCTTGCAATCATTGGCAATGAGCTAGTAGGGCACTTCAGAGTCGCAGAGCGAGTGAAAAATAACGCCAAACTCTACATTGACTTCATTAAGGAACACTTGGAACCCTGGCATAAAAAGAAGAATTTGGCATTCTGGAAAAAAAAAAGATGGTATTCATGCATGATAATACACTGCCTCATTCTGCAAGGATAGCCACTGAATATATGGAAAGTGTTTTTGCCAGATATGGGAAAATAATGCTATGGCCAGCCTGTCCCCACGATTTAAATCCCATCGAAAACTCTCGAGCATCATGAAACAAAATATTTACTCCGGTGGAAGGCAGTACAACTCCAAGTATGACATCTGGAATGCTATTCTGACTGCTGCCAAAAAAATCATCAGATTAAAATCGAAAGTTGGCATCTTCAATGGACCAAAGGCTATTTGCTCTTGTCAATAAAAATGGCAATTATATAATATATTGTTTGTACTATGAAATTATATTGAAGCTGTTTGTTCTTTATTATTGTTGTTCTCAATTTACTAATTCCTAGAATAATCAATATTTCAATGATTTTAAGCACTTCATCATATTTTAGCATTGGTTTGCATATAAAGTTGGCACGCAGAAAAACAAGCAAATCACCAAAATGGTTGCCATTTGTTTATTACTGTGCAGATTAGCTTAAAATTTTAGACCTGCGTTTGTGTCAGTATCTCCATATAAAGTGGTAAATTTCACAAATTTTCATTGACAACTATCAGAGTTAAACCAAAATGTTCTATTTGCGTATAATTCTGGCACGATGTGTATATGTTTATATATTAAACAACAGCACTTTCTTAATCCTCATTTGAGAAATAGTTCCTTCAGTGGAAGACAAACCTTTTTGTATGTACCCTTACGAAGACCTGACCTTCTGTCCAGCGCCGTACCGCATCAATTCTTTTTTTATTGAACACAATTAAAAAATCTCGTAAACTTCATTAGTCATCTATCTAAAATTTCTATAACTTCCTATATATATATATATATATATATATATATATATATATATATATATATGTGTGTGTGTGTGTGTGTGGGTGTGCATGTGTGTATGTGTGGTTGTGTATGTGTGTATGTATTTTATGTATTTATATACAGTAAGATAAATAGATAAAAGCTGCAAGGCATGTATTTTTTTAAAGTCAAAATTCAAACACTTTTTATTTAAAAAAATGTTTTCTGCGTTTTGCGGATTTTCATGATCGCACATTTCTGCTTTTCCCAACACATTATTTATCACATATATCAGAATCTCTGGGTTTCGATTTTACTCCTTATGTCGGTCCGCAAGCTGGCAGAGCTACGGAAGTCAAACTCCTAAACCTTGCAAGAATTGAAGGAAAACCGCATGTCCGATATAGGGCTTATGGATCGCAATTCAGAGATTCTGCACTCATTAATAATATTTTGGAAAGATAACACATGTGCCAAGCTTAAAATGGGTAACATTTAAAAGATATTTTTTGTTATGAATACATTTTTTCCAAATTTGAAATAGTTTTATAAGGTTCCCAACATCTTGGAGTTTGTTAAAATTTCAGAAAAAAATAATCTAAAATAAAGAATCTATTTAAGTCTAAAAGCTCGGTAGAATTTTGGACAACCAGTATATATAGTTCATCCAAAAAGAAGGTCTTCCCTTTTCCTATTTTCCAAATCGCAAACTAAAGCTTATTTTGATTGTTTAGACAACGTATTCCTAATTTGTTTCGCCTTTTATTCTTTTATAATTTTACCTTTTATAATTCGACTTTTAATTGAAGTTTTCTAGTGTTCACGTAAATTAATAAGTTATCATTAAATCGAGAAGGCAAAAAGAAACGCCGTGGCAACAAACGAGCTTCAAACCCGCTTAAAATTACCACCTTTTAGCATCTCAAATCGTTAAGTCTTCACAATTTAAGCATCTCTAATCGTCATTGATTGTGTTACTATGTTACACGACATTAAATTTAGTTCATATACTCTGAGGTTCTATAATAATTGTCTGTAGACCATTAATCTCCACCTTTCTGGTTCATCAACTCGAGAAGTAGGCCGCATATTGAAATAAGATTGGGAAATGATACGAATTACTATACAAAACATCAAACCACCGGTAGTGTACGTGATGCCTCTAAATCTGTTCGTCCTAGAATTACTTCGTACAGGGAAAATATTCCCATCAAGAAACAGATTCAGAACGGCTTTCTAAATCCAACAACAATGTAATATTGTTGAAAAGTGTTCTAATTTTTCAGTTAAGAACAGATTGAAGGAATTAATTTACGAGCCTGTGTTCCAAGACGCAAGCTAATTATTGCTGTACAGAATAGAAATTCGTTGGATGCAATGAAGATCATAACTGTTCTTATTGGTCGAAAGAAATCAGGGATTGTAGGCAGTAAGTCTGCGAAGGAAGAACAAAGAATGTAATCCTAGGAACACAGTTTTTACGCTGTAACTTGTATGAGGATAATTTTTATGTGGGGCGTTATTAGTGCAAACAGTCTAAGACCTGTAGGTGACTTGCAATGTCAGATTATTTTGATCAACTACATGAAAACGTTGACTGACAATTTTCTTCCCCTCCTGGGTCGGAGGTTGGATGCCAATTTTATCTTCATGTAGTATAATTCTCTCCTTACAAAGCTTGCGTATAATGCGGTTTCTACAAGAGCATGATATTCCGTGGTTCGATTGGCCTGCACGATTACATACCTAAATCCTATCGAAAATGCATGGTATTACATCAAGCAAAATCTAGGCAATGATAACATTTCGACAGTGAGGGAACTTTAGACACAAAAGAGAAGAGGGGAGCTTTTTACCGGAGTATTGCCGCATTCTTATTCAAGAGAATGCCTCAAAATGTGCCGAATGTCAAATTGCATAACAACTATGCTACTAAATAATAACAACTTCATATTGTTCTTGTTATATTTGTATTGCATTTATGTTCTAAAGTAACATTGTAATAACGATTTTCCATTGTGGACAGTTTTTTGTTCTTGCCTTCTCGATTTGAGGTAAACTTTTTAAATTGAGGTGAAGACTAGAATACTTCAATTAAAATAAAGTATGAACAGTTAAATTATAAAGGTATTAAACGGGACCTAAATTAGGTATAGCTTGTTTTAAATAGCACAATAAATATTTTGTAATTTTCGTTTATTTTTTTAAAGAAATTGCAAGTCCGGACTTTCTTTTTGGTAGCACTGTATATGTAAAATAAAAGAAGCCTAATAAATGAATCTATTTAAATCATGCAATATTTTCTACAAGAATATGTAATTCTAAGGAGAAATGCCGTAGGCATTACAATTTGTCATGAATAATTTTCATGAATTTTAATGTGGAACTGCAATAATGTTACGTTGTTATGCTTAACGTGGAGAGATCAACCTAACCTAGTAAATTTAAAATAGATTTTTATTGACACTTCTGTACAGATTCACAAATATGAACAGTAAATAACACCCAAAAGGAGAACAGTTGTGAGAAAAATGAAAATAATACATACACTGCGAATGTTTATTTTTTTATTTTTTTTTACAAAGGCATCACCACATTATCAAGGCCCAGAGGCCACTCAAGGATAAGGGTTAAAGAGTGTACAGTAGAAATTGGTCAATATAGTAATCATTGGTAATGAAAATTTGGTAAATTTAATAACTTATATGGAACGGCTCATCAAGAACTTATTTACTTTAGACTTGAACAAAACCATATTGTAGTCAGCCGGAAAGCAGGAAAACGGAAGACAATTCCACAGGCGTGCAGTTCTAAGAAAGAAGCTTTGTTCATGGAATCTACGTTTAGGTTTAGGCACAGATAAAGAGTGGGGGAAATTATTGATAGTGTTTACAGCTAGACGAGTGTTTCTTGTGAAAGTTTGGCGAGGGGGGACCATAGATTGAAGCTCAGTTGAACACTTTCCATGAAAATAACGATACATCAGAGACAAACTCGCAACATCTCTTCTGTAAGATAGAGGTTGCAAGGAGGAGAAAAGGACATCTCCTACGAGGCTACGAAGTCTATTTTGAACTCTATCAAGGCAGGACAAGTCCTTTCTAGCAGCTCCTGCCCAGATGTGGCAACAGTATTCCATCTTTGGACGTACCTGGCTCTTATATAGGTAGAGAATAGCATCAGCCGTGAGATATCTACTGGATCGATAGAAAGATCCCACCATTTTTCCAGCGGCCTTGGCAACAGATTTGATATACGTGTTCCATTTAAGATCAGGAGTAATGGTCAAGCCCAGAAGCTTGTCAAAACTTGAGGCCTCCTGAAGACGAGAGCCATTCATTTCAATTGATGACAAATGTGAATTAGAATGTTGATGATGTAAAGAGAGAAGCTTGGTTTTAGATGCATTAAAAGTAACCAGCCACTCCTTTCCCCATTGTACTACGTGCTCAAGATCAGAGGAGAGAGAATTTGTTTGAAAAAAAACTATCAAGTAACCCATCTTTTCTAGAGGGTCTATAGCCTTGAGCCGCTAAGCCCCTTTGTAGATGCTTTTGTATCATTTTTTTACAGAATAAGGGTGCTGGCCCACGCCCAACCTTCCCAGAAGGTACATACAGCGCTTAGCCTTCCCAAATGGCCACCCAACTGGTACTGGCCAGACTCAACGTTGCTTAACTTCGGCGTCCTGGCGAGAACCGGGGTGTCAATGTGATTGTGCCGTACTTCTACAGGGTTAAACGATACACATTTTTGCCCTAAAAATAATGACATTATTCCATTTTCGTTTCATGGAATACGGCCTTTTTTTTCTTTTTTTTATTTATGTAATACTGACTACTAGTTTGCAAGCTGCGTACACATCCCAATAACGATAGGTGGATTTTATCATATTGGAAAGTGAGACAATATCCAACAAACGAGATCAGCGATGAGCGTCTCTGAAACGAATACTCTCTATCAAAGTTATGACAACAGGACCATTTCCATCACCCTTACAATAAATCACTGGATTGGCACGAATAACATGTTGGTGCCCAGAGTTATGAAAAAAAAAGCTGTCATCAAGATTTATGATATTTGATGTGGTTTCATGTAGGGACAATATTATGCCACCTCACATCTTTTAAGTCGGCTTGAAAGTCTACACCTAGATGTACCTGGATGTGATTAAGCGGGTGTTTATCCCCTGTTACGTTCAGATAGCGGTTGACAGATCTTTGGTGTGGTAGCAGGACTCGCCGCTGACTAACACATCCAAGTAGACCCAGGCTTAATTTCTTTTGGAGTCCTTCAACTTTGAATTCTTTTTCACCGTACCACCCCCATCCTTGACCTAAATATGCTTGAGTACTTCGCTTGGTCAAATGTCAAGAACATCACAAATTCCCACAACAAACAAAGTAAGCATAGTCGGCACCATCCGCCGAGTATTCGCCGACCTCTCGTCAGCGCTTCTGGAAAATGCATATTCCGAGTTCCTAACCCGATCAAGGCCGCGATTAAGGCTGAAGGTGGCTACATTGAATAAATATCAGGTTTACTACATAATTCAGCGACCTGAATTGATTTTTTTAGAATCAAAGTTTTAAAATAAAACAGTAGCATTGTATTTTTATGGCGACATTTTATGATTCCACCTCATATCACGGCCAACATGACAAGTAAACAGTGATTCCGTTGAAATATTGTCCAAATCAATTTTAAGCATGGTTGCGTTATGTTTCTATTAAAATATGAAAATTAATCGTTCTGCGACTTCTGGTTTTGTTCCAGTGCCTTCATCAGTGGCGTAAGTCCCTTTCGGGTCATAAAAATCTGTGATCCTCAATTGAACCAGCTTTAAAGGCTGATAGGAAATAAAAACCAATATCCGTGAAAGACTTGTTGGCGGCGTCCTTCGACCTGGTCGATATTTGCGAGGGAAATAATCATTCGATGTCTGAATACGTCAATAGTCGTTTCCGTATTCGCTGAAAGCGAGATAACCTTGATTGCTCCGGGATTTCTGTTTAGGAGATAGGGTGTATCACTCTGTTGGCGATTAGATATGGAAATAAAGTAGCTCATTGTTAAGCACGTATGGATATCTCATGTAGACTTCGAGAAAAAAAAAACTTTTTTATTATTAAAAGCATATAGAAATCCCCTCATTTCATTGCCGAATTAATATATAACTGTAAACACACAATGTAGCGTCCAAAAGTAAGGGGCACAATTATAAAACCTTCTATTTGTTAGACATAACAAATGAAAAAAGCTGAAATTCTGACAACTGGTAGTCTTTATCATCAAAAAAAGAAACATACTAACATTTGCGGTGTTAAGATATTTTAAGCATCCTTTGCAGCTTACTTCTATTTTCCTTAACATGGTGATTGCGCAAGCAAACGCATTTTATTGTTTGTACGCATGAAAAAAAATATTTATTTTAAAATATTGTAGTTATAAAAACCCTTTTAAAGGTTAAATACGATTGGTCACCAGCTAGAACAGACTGGTTTCCCTCGAACAGTCTTTTTTAGATACAAGTGTGATAACACGTACATTTTTTAGACTGGGGCAAACCAGTCAAGGTATAGGTTTTACATTTTATCCTGCAATCAATCGAAATCTTATAGGGAATCTGAACACACAACAATAAATTATTTCACATTTTCGCTCTGCCGCTTCATTTTGCTTAATATTCAGCAAAACCACTGATATCTACTAGTGAACTTACTCAGCAAAACCACTGATATCTACTAGTTAACTAGTGATATCTACTAATGAGGGTCGCATCTATTATCGCAATTAGCCAACGGTTTAAGTCCTACCCCGTGTAGACTGAAAGAGTGAATATTCTGGGACTACCTACACCGATGAGACAATGAGACATATTTCAAGCAACAACATAAGATTCATTACTTTCATATTCTTAAGGTAAAAATAAAATGTATATTATTTGCGTTGGAACAATCATAGTAAGCATACAAATGCATCTCAGCTTTATTAGCAAGGACCTAATCAATTTGGCCACCGCAAGAAATACCGGTGAAATTAAAACATTATTTTTTAATGTGTTTAACGTCTGCCATGCCAATCTAATAATTAAATGATGATATGTGCATATGGGCTCAATTGAGCGACTATATTTCAACTGAAAGTGCTCAACGATAAGAAACGAATTTCTTAAAGGGGATGATATAATTATTTACTATTATAAATATTAAATGCCGCGAAGCCTCATCCTTATATATATATATATATATATATATATATATATATGTATATATATATATATATATATACATATATATATGTATATATATATATATATATATATATATATATATATATATATATATATATATATATAAGGGTATGTGGGTGATGTATTTTGTGTTAATTTTTTTCCTAAAGATTTTCAGTTAAAATGAAGTCTACCTTTATTAACAATATTTGAGTGGCCGAACAACAAAATTTATAATTTTTCATAATATCCGACGCTGCATGTGTTTCCTATTCGTAAACAATATTGCTAAAGGGATAATTCAGCGTGGTGAATTCTAGAAACACTATTAAATCGACAAAATGTAAAAACTTCTTTTTTCTTCTTTTGCAGACGTAAAATCATCTTCACTTAATGTTGGTTTATGGTAGCATAACAAATAAAAATACATGTTTCGACGTATCTTTATTCTATCACTTATTGCCCTACGTCATATTTTTGATTGTATCCGACACGGACTTTTTTCATTTAAGAGATCAGATGTAGTTTCTGAAATTTTAAGGAGGTCAGTGAGGAAATAGGCATCATTTATAAAATCACAACGTTATTCCTGGCATTTTACAAATAATATACCAAAAATATCCCTAGCATTGAAGTTAATTACCTAGCATTGGAGTTGATCTTATAGTAGTTTTTTTTTTACTAATATATCGTATTTACTTTATACTGATCGACTACTGTAAGTTCATTTAGGAAATTGAATTATTTTCAGTTGGAATATAATAGCAGACTCTAGGTAATGCATACATAATTAAAAGATTTAATCATGTCGACTATCTGCGGCGAGTTCCTCTGCATGTGAATATTCGAAGACTGTCAAGTTATAATATGAAGCCCATTTATTAACGAGTAAACATTGCAAACATTATGTTTCTGTTCATTCCGCTGTAAAATATTCTACGAAACAATGTAAATTCTTATTGGATCTAATAGCCTATCAAATAAAACACAATACTTTATATATTGATTTAGAGAAACCTATTATACGATTGATTGTTGTGAAAAAAAGATCCCAATTTCTAGGGACGTGAATTGAAATAAAGTTCGTGAGATTATGATTTAAGTGATTTTATAAAAAGGTTTTTCATTTTTTATAGAGAAAGCGAAATAACAAGAATGCGTATTTAACATGTAGCCACCAGATATAAATACTTACTCGTTAACGGAAGAAGATGGAGGCCATGCAAAGATACTTGGTGCGCTTCTTCGAACCGCTGTGTGTAAACCAATGACCTGAGCGTATGAAAAAGACAGTCAGCGTATCCATTATTTTGCGGATGAAGGATCAATAGAGCAGGGAAAATTAGACGAGTGAAAAAACGGCGACAATAAACATTTAAAACGAAAATAAAAGAAAACGAAAGACAGCGAACTAAGGAACTTCGCAAGCAAGCATATTTGTAATAAGAATTGCCAGATATAAAAATGTAACGTACATTTTTAATGACCATATTTTGATATGAAACTACATTCAGTTGCTTGCGTGAATATACGTATAAAATATAAAAGGGCTTTACATGTAGAACCATATATTGTAATTGCGTTTAATGTAAAAACGAAATACCTAATGTGCCGTAAACTGAGCATAATGAAAACAAAGGTTTACCAAAAACTATACACATTAGATATGCAAACAACACAATATTCCATATAGAATAATATTTTGGAGGCTACATCTTCTGCAGATGTACACAAATTCTGGTTTTAATTTTGCGTAGAATTCATTATGTAAACAGATGATCTTCTTTGTTTAATGTATTACTTTTTATTTTAACTGGATGGTAACCACTAACTAAATTGAACCCATTTCAGGACAATGTTTAAGCGTTATGTAAATACTGAAACAGCATTATCAGTCACGGTGGAACTAATGTAGAGAACGGCTGATGAGGAATTTATTTACATGAACTATCAAGATGACCATGTTATATTCAGTAAGGAAACAGACACAGTGAATTGAGCCAAACAGATAAACAATATTTGGAGATAAACTATCGATATACAATGTCCGTGCTGTTTGAGCACATGCAGAATGAGAGGGAAGTTGTTAACAGATGTTTAAATTAGGCGAATATTTGCTGCGTGCATTTTCGAAGGAAGCACTTTAGATAGGTATTGAGTCAAAACCGTGCTATGAAGTAACAATAACTTAGAGGGAGGCGAAAACGTTATTGCCCATTAAATTTCGAAGTCGGTTGTGTATATTCACGAGTTTAAAAAGGGTTCTTTTGAGATCTCCAAACCAGATGTAGCAACCGTACTTAAAATCATTAAGCTTAACTGATAGAAACAACTATACATTTAAATGAATAATTCATTATACTGTGTGTTTATTGAACGTAGGTTAATTGTTTGTATTAGTCTACTGAATACATTTTCATATATTTTATAAAGTATCTATTTATCTTATTTACAGACTTCTTTTTACTTCTTGTAAGTTCTATTAAAAATCGTATCTTGCTTGTAGTATTATATTATGTCTCTATATCATTACTTTTATATCACTGTCTGACTCTCTCTCGCTCTCTCTCTCTCTCTATCTGTATATATATGTATATATATATGTACATATATATATATATATATATATATATATATATATACAATAGCTGTCTGTAAGAGACAATTACCGAGCATCTTTTTTATCCTTACACTTTGAACATTACATCCCTTATAAGACGATGTATGACATTGTATGTAACGTCATATATAAAGTCAGTTGGTAGAATGTCGTGTATAGCGTCCTATTATATATATATATATATACATATATATATACATATATATGTATATATATGTATATATATATATAAATGTAACTCTTGGTTCGTTCGCAATTAATAGTCTAAAACACCACTGGACTGATGGCTTCCACGTCTTGGTATATGTTTACTATATCTATGTGTGTGTTTTACATATTTTTTTTAATTATAACATTATACTTAATTTTTCTATGATAAATAGGTGGTTTTCCTTGTACTGATACGCCATTTTTTATTTAGGGGCAATTATTTATTACCGCTTCCTGTCACGTGACCAGTGTTTCCAATTTACCGGTTTTCCTGCTAGATCTGGAGATTTCGTTTGCAATCTAGCGGGAAATTCTAGAAAATCTGGAAATAGGTTGCACCCACACACCCGCAAATACAAAATAGATTAAAAATAAAGAAAAACGCTTGAAAATATTTTAAAACATAAAATAAATTCATTCATGTAACCAAAAAAAAAGTAGCATTTATTGCCTTTGGTAACAATTATTTATTCATTATTTGTTTTGTTTTTCACCTTTTTTCGGCTAACCATTCATAAATCTCGCTATAAAATCAATTGTTCCTAGTACATTTTAAGTGGGGGGGCATTCCAACCTCCAAAGTTTAGTTTAAAATACGATCTAAGCAACCCCGCTTAATTTAGAAGTATTTAGCGGAAAATTGTAAAACGCAAGAAACAACATTAAAACAATTTATACCAATACAGTAGTATTTAATTATCTACCAACCCTAATACTTTCAACATGCTAAAACAAAGTTTTTTTTGTTTTTTTTTATTTTTCTAATTTCAAAATATGTTTCACCATTATTGTGATATTTAATTTGCATAATATAGCGAGAAAACACGGAACATTTTATATATTTAATATACTATATTTATAATTTTTTATGGTAGGAAGTTAAAATATGGAGTTTGGGGGATGCATTAGCGATTTTGGAAAATATTGGATGATAAAAGTAAAAAATCTAGCGATTTTCTGGACATCTCTTTCTCCTGCTCTCGCGTTTTTTTTTTATCTCAGTAGCCAACACTGCATCAATAAAAGGATATTTTGGCTTAATGTAAACATATTTTTTAAGAATATCGATAAATTTTGAATGGGTTTAACCACATGATTATTGATAATGTAATCATGTGATTGAAATTTAATTTAACTTAACCACACGTGATTGCTTTCCTATTAAATATTCATCGAAAAATGGTAGGTACAGACAATATGAATGCCGACGCTCAAAGTGTATAAAGATTTTTACCAATCCCTTTACTTGAAAATTCACCAAAAATCAGGAAATAAACCAATTTTACTGAAAATTGCAGTTTTTTTTTCAAATAATGATCGCAGAATATAATGAACTAATTATTTTTACTTAACTCTTAGTGAAAATGTTTTACTTTGTTTAAACAAAAAATACCTTTACTAAAGTTATTGTTTTCAGTAGTAAATAAAAAACGCAAGAATTTATTTTTGCTTTTTTTATATAAATAAAGCATCGTAATTTGTAACAAGACAAAATAATTTTTACAGGAACCTTACGAAAAAAGCGCCGAAACTTAGTATTAATGAATTCGATATAACTCGAAGAAAAATGAATTTCTCGCATACTATTCAGGAACTTAAAGATTCAATTAGATTCCTATTTAAGTCACCTAAATTATTTAGGGTGAAATGAGTTTAGAAATTTATAGCCAAATCTACTGTTTTTTGCTTAATAAAATAGCATTAATACAGTAAGTTAGGTAAAATTTGCATAGAATGTTCTGCTTTACGGTTGTTGTAAAAATGGAACGGAAATTTGAATTTCGTTACCTTTTAAATTCGCTACATTTTTACATTACGTCCAACTCATCGTTCACATTCGACACGTCAACTTTGATAGTTTTTCGGGTATGCTGGCAAGGTAAGGGGTGCCTATTCCGAAATCCGTTCTTAACATTGGTAGATTGGTAGGTGTGTAAGAAATTTCGTGAAAAATAGTGAATAATTCCACCAGTTTTCCCAGCTGATAACACCTCGAAGAATGTAACTCAAACCCTAAATTTTGCTTCAATTAAAGGAGAAAGGACCAAGGTTTCATTAAAAAACACTACATTTTGTTTTAAATTTGAATATATTATGCATTGACCTTTCTCTTCAATTTGTGATATATAAAATTTTGTGAGTAAAATAATTATTTCCTTTTTAATAGCCACTTGAAAATGGGGTGGGGGGCGTGAATTTAAATTGAAAAGAGAACAACATTTTCTATTGACCGTTAAAATATCGTAATAATAGAATCAATAGAAACATTTTGATAGATTTTTAAATTTGAAAAATTGAAAAATCTTGAGTTCGTAAAATTCATTACTGTTTTTTACAAAATAAAAAAAAAATTCTATTACTTCCAAAAAAACTGTAATATTTTATTTTGGAAGTATAATCCATGAAGCAAATAAACAACACACTTTTAAAGGAGAAATTATGTGTATTTATATATTTTATTCGCAGTTTCGTGATAGGGGTGTAAAAAATTCCTACAAAAATTCTGATACATCTACTAGATTGGAGTGTTTATTCGTTGTAACCGTACCCGACAACCAATAAATGTCGACATTTCCAATGTGAATTGTAAGCTGGACTTGTGTAACAAATAACAAAAAGATATACCAACCTGACCTTTTCGTTTAAAAATGGAATTATTTCCATTTCGTTAACTTTTTTTTAAATATTTTGTGTTTTATATACATAAAGTACAATTGTTCAATGTTACTGTTTTAATTATATTTGTTTTTTGGGGGGCACAATTAAAGACTTAAGACAGATTAATACGGAGCAAAATTTAAGCTTCCGTTTAATTTTTACAAAAACCGTAAAACAGCGCATACTCAGCAAGTTTTATTGTAATTTATAAACATAATGTTGAAACACTAAATCAAAATTTTATTTATTTTTTGCATAATTTATGATGGAAGTATTTTTCTGTTTATTTTCTGAACAACTGTTAAAAAATAATTTGTACATTCTCTTGAAAATGAATCACACTTTCTCTACTTTCGCATAACTATTTACAGCGTTCATGTAAAGCATTCATCTGGTCTTTTTATAATACAAATTTCGTTTTCAAAGAGAAACGTTTACTGGCAAATTTCTTTTTAAAAAAAAGTGCAAGTTTTCCTGAAAAAAACTTTCACCTAACAATTTATGGTAAAAAAATTAAGCTGGTTTTGGAGAACAAAATAACAACTTTTATTGATTAAAAAGACTTGAAAAAAATAATAAAAGTGAATAAACGAACAAAATGCAATTTTTCTTGAGGTATGTGGTCCATTTTATCAAACTGAGCCACAGCAACGCGTGGCTGGGTATAGCTAATATATATATATATATATATATATATATATATATATATATATATATATATATATATATATATACACTAGCAAAAGTACCCGTCGTTGACTTGGTTCAAAAACAGCCTACAGAAAATGGACTTTCATTTATGAATGTATGATAGGTCATGTAAACGGGTTGTAAATTTGGGTTGAAATTGGGGGTATCAACACCATAGCAAAATATTATGACTGTAAAAACAAAATAGATAACCCCCATAATGTATTATGCCATACCTGTTCACGCTGAAACACCTATCACAATATTCTGTTGAGCTATATTAAAAATCCTTAAGCTTTGTGACATATTTCCATTCTATGGAGGTCATGCGCGAATGACCGCCCCATAATTTTAGTATATCATATTTCTTTTAACTAAAACATAATTATCAAAGTATACTTACACAGATAGATAGGAAAAGTCTTTATTAAAGTGTGTGCCTATTTCTATTCAATGGAGGTCAGGCGCGAACGAAGACCCCACGATTTTCTTATACTATCCCGAGTTAAGCTAAAACATACTTATCAAATTATTCTTCAAACACTTGTAAACGTTTTTTTTTTAATTTTATAAATTGTTATTTTCCATATTTTGTAAACTAGGCGCGAACGCAGACCCCACAATTTTAATGAACCACAGGTCTGCCAGATCAAACATACCCATTCCTGTCTCTCGATACATATTCTATCATTATACGTTATCTGTTTTTTTAAAAATAGTCAAGCATATTGGAGCCTATTCGTGACCACACACACACACACACACACACGCACACACACACGCACACACGCATTCAACTTTATATTATAGATATACTTTGACGTCACTGTGAATAAGGTGACAGGAATATGGAGTTATTATAACACACATACTCGTGTATATATATATATATATATATATATATATACATGTATATATATATACACCTCATATATATATATGTATATATATATATATATATATATATATATATACTTGTGTTAAGGCATATTAACATTTTTCTGATAAAATTTCAGCAAATATAGAACACTTATGTGTATATCCTTATCACTGAACACTTTTGATAACTGCATTAGGATTTTTCAAATAATATACACTATTCTTGTCTCTGTTTTCAAATTATGACATAATGCCTGGCGAAACCGAATTTATAAATACGTAGTAACACCCCCCCTCCCAAAAAAAAAAATGTTGCTAAACTATTACTCTCCTGCAATTAAGTACCTCGCCGACACTCATATCTGCACTTGGACAGCTTATAACGATATGTTTCATGCCGTCGGTTTTTGTGTAGTTATTAACTAACACATATTAGGAGATATTTTTTTTAAATTTCATTACCTAACTTTCCTTATTTCAATTTAATGCTCTCAACGATCCTCTATATATTCAAGGGATAACAAAGTATATGAATAGTCTTTCGAAAACAAATCCACAGAAACATTGGATTAGTTAACGAATAACCAATATCACATTCAAAGTTAAGTATTATTTCCTATCGTATTTACTTTTTAAAACTGTGTATAATAACCATCTTATGTATTTAAAAGTTTAAAAAAAATCAACATTTTGCTAAACAAATCAATAAGTAAATTGTACGGGCAGTTGTTACTTTATAGATGGTTTGTTCAAATCATTTTGAAACAAACTAATCACGGGGGACTTACTATTACGCAAGAAGAAACGATAAGGTTTGCGCCCTAATAAAAAATCACGACTATATTTTCAAAATTAATTGAAATGAAATTAATTCAGGTAACTTGATTATATAGTACAGCTAACATATATTTAATGTAGGCACATGTAGTCTAATTATCTACTTCGATACTGATCCCAAACTAGAAGCATGCTTTTATAAAAGCGCTGGTGTGAGCCCGGGGAATAATCCGTGGATGGCGGCGATTCAGAAGATTTTGGTATTAGTGGAGGTCAATAAGGCATATACTATACAAAGTAGCCCAGTGCGTTCAGATCGATAAAAGAGCGGGCCAGTGAGACAAGGGTACAAAGTTGTGGCATTCTTTCTGAAGCCCAGATTACGTCTCTGTGGACTTGAGGGCCGGTATCGAGTTCTGCTGCCACAGTCAGGGTCTGTCAGCGGCTCCCTGATTGCACCAGAGAATGAGCAAACTCTTCAGTACATCTAGGTACAATTGGTGCTGATTTTCAAGCCCATTAAGAAGATAGGAAAAGGCAAGACATGACCCTCACTTGAAACCACACTAAAGATCATATCCCTGCCCGGAAAATTATTTTTGTGCCAATCTGTATTCATTTTGAGAGTGCTTTCAATGGTTCTGTTGTCAGAACTTCGATCGGTAGAAAGCATAAGTTGGAAAGCGGCTCATATCCGATATCGCTCGCTTCCGACATAGGAGAAAACTCCTGTCACTCCTGGTATTTTTACACAACTGATCAACAAGTAGATGCCCTCAACAACAAAGAAAACGGGTTTACATCAAGCGTAAATGAGATTATAGAGTGTTTTCTAGAGCAAAACTTGCATCTTTTCAAACTATACACCCGATAATACAACTA
Source organism: Euprymna scolopes (assembly GCF_053919585.1). Lineage (NCBI taxonomy): Eukaryota > Metazoa > Mollusca > Cephalopoda > Sepiida > Sepiolidae > Euprymna > Euprymna scolopes. Next base: position 39,190,706 of record NC_136519.1, read on the forward strand.
TTACTACTACTACTACTACTACTACTACTACTACTACTACTACTTTTCTACAACTATTACTGGTATTATTACTATTAAAACCATAATAATAATAAAGAATATATATATATATATATATATATATATATATATATATATATATATATACATAATCGAGTGGTTCTTTTTTTAATATAAAATGCACGCTTTTTTATATAGGCGTCGCCACGTATCAAGACCAAAAACCACTGGAAGGTAAAGGTTAAGAGTATACAGTAGTACAATTGGGCAATATAGTAATCATTATCAATGACATCTCTGTGAATTTTATTAACTTAAGTAGAATGGCTTATCGAGAATAGAGTTACATTGGACTTGAAGACAATCAGATTGTAGTCAGCTGGAAAGAAGGAAAAAGGAGGACAGTTCAACAGGCGTGCACTTCTAAGAAAGAAGCTTTGTTCATCAAATCTACGTTAAGGTTTAGACACATATAACGAGTGGGAAGATTAGTGGCAGTGTTTTCAGCTAGACGAGTGGTCCGTGTGAAAGTTTAGCGTTGGGGACGATAGATTAAAGCTCAGTCGAGCACTTGGCAGGAAATAACGATAAAACATAGAGTAACTCGCAGCACTCGTCTGTGGGATAAAGGTTGCAAGAAAAAAAAAAGAGCATCTCCTACGAGGCTACGAAGTCTATTTTGAACTCTATCAAGGCTGGACAAGTCCTTTCTAGCAGCTTCTGCCTAAGTGTGGCAACAGTACTCCATCCTTGGACGTACCTGGCTCTTATATATAGAGAGATGTGCATCTGCACATAGATATCTACTGGCTCGATAGAAGGATCCCCCATCTCTCCAGCGGTCTTAGAAACATATTTGATGTACGTGTTCCATTTAAGGTCAGGAGTAGATGTCAAGCCCAGCATCTTGTCAAACAATGAGACCTCCTCAGGACGGGAGCCATTCAATACAATTGATGCCAGATAGGTATCAGAGGCTTGATGATTTAAAGACACAAGCTTGGTTTTTGATGTGTTAAAAGTAACAAGCCACCCTTTTAACCGTTGTACAACTTGCTCAAGATCACAGGAGAGAGAATCGAAGATAACTTAGTCGTTTACAGTCTTAGATATGCTATTATAGATGATAGTGTAATCAGCATAAATGTAACCGTATGATGTAAGGATGTGATTTGGAAGATCATTAATGTAGATCAAGAAGAGAGCTGGGTTCAGGATGGACCCCCGAGGGACTCCAGCATTCATTCTGTGAGCTTCTGATTTTGCCCATCAACTACTACTCTTATGAACCTATACGTGAAAAATGATCTAATAATTGAGAAGGCATTTCCAGCTTTACCATAGCTGGAGATCTTATGAAGTACACCAAAGGCCTTGGATATGTCAAGACCAATTGTCCTAGAAAGGTTGCCTCCGTTGAGAGATTCGCTAATCCTATGGTATATTACTGTAAGCACATCTGTAGATCTAGCAGAACGGAAACCATGTAATGTGTCATGAAAAAGAATATCTTTGCTCAGTCGTATATGATCTCGATAAGAATCAAATAGTTGATGGATTTTGCTTTTCTAAAAGAACGATACAAATGACAAATGCAAATGTCATCGACAGCTATCTAAAGAAACTATGCTTCCGTTGACGATACCATAAAACTTTAAGTCAATTACATACACATTTTACTGCTATTTAAGATTACATTTTACTCGATTCAGATCGATTCAGATTAATCTTTACGAAGCTGTTGCCCTTTACTAAATTACTGCATTACAATATTAAGTTACACATTACATATTTTTAAATGGAGGTCAGCACTTATCAAGCCCCGGAAGCAACACGGGATACGTGTTATTGCATGTACAGAAACCAATGGGATATTAGCTTAGTAATCGTTAGTATTGGAGATTTGATAAAGTGTCTTACTTAAGGGGGCGGTTCATCTGGGTTTTGTTTATTTTGGACTTGAAGACATCCAAGTTGTAGTCAGGTGGCAAACGGAAAAGAGTTCCACAGGCGTGACCTTCTAAGAAAGAAGCGTTGTTCATGGACTCCACGTTTTTATTTAGGCACAGATAAAGAGTGGAGGAAATTATTGATAGCGGTTTCAACTAGACGGGTGTTTATCGTGAAAGATTGGCGAAGGGGGGCCAGAAATTGGAGTTCAGTCGAGCACCTACAATGGAAATAAAGATAAAACATATTTTATTTAATATGAAATGCTCATAAAATATTTTCAGATGTATAATATTCCGCAATACATTCTTATTAATATTACTATTCAAATAATGTTTTCTCTTAAAATCAAATGATGTATGATTTTTTTTTTTTTATAGTACTTTGTTTGAATTAGCGACGGATTAAAAAAACCGTAAATCAAATTTGTTATTCACATAATCGATTCCCTAGCATACTCCTATAAATTCGTTTTTCTTTTGTGTGCATATATATTCATATTAAAAACTCTATTTTTTATTTATTTAAAAATTAAATACAAGTTTCTTATATATGGGTTCACTAGCAAAAGATCTAGCTAGTTTGCACATTCTTTTACACATTAATTTTAATTAATTTCCTAATAGTTGCTTCGGTTTTCTAATTGGATAATCATCTTTAGTTAACTATTACGTCTAATTATATGCATGCAGATATTCTACATGATTTATACTTGCATAATATTTACAGTAAACACAAAATTGTTTCCATATATATTTATGTATACGTATATATTTTTGCTAAACAAATTTTGCCTACCAAACTCCTCCTAGTGTGTTGGGTCAACTGACATGAATCTTCATATATAAGGGAGTTGAATCCATGCACAACTTTATATTTGGGGTTTAGCCCGGAAAATTGGTGCAAAAGTGTGAAAATTAATTAAAAAATTGTCAGGTGAAGGTCGAACGCCGGCATTACGAATGCGTAACATAGAAGCTACTTGTTCATGTTTTAATTTTTAGCCTTGCAGTAAACATGTTTTCATAGCCCAGTAATTGCAGCAGAAGAAAATAATCGTGAGTTGAACGTTTTGGTTTCGATTCTCGGTGGTGTCGCTTGAGTCATTTTTTAAAAATACTTTTTTAAATCAGTACTATATATTGCATCAGATCTAGTTATTTATATATCTATAAAAGTGAACGTGCCTGTGTGTCTGTGTGTGTACATTTCCCTACTCAATAACTCTGTCAATTTTAAGTCTACACACTCGAAATTGATATACATGGTACTGAGATTTGGGAAAATTTATGTGATCGGTGTTCGGCGAGAAATTTGGCTGTTAGGAGGGTCAAAGTTCAACGATTTGACCTTTGAAGACTCTACCAAACTCCCCCGATATTTGGGTCTAAACATTTGAAATTTTAGATATATGTACCTCGGATATGGATTGAACTTAATAACTTGATTTGAGCCCCAAAAATAAATGTGAAGGGGTTATAATAGGGGTCAAAGTTTTTTAAAAAGTACCATTTTATTTATTTATTTATTTTATTATTTTGCTAGGGTAGTTAAGGAGGACTATTATATAGAAAGGCATTACTTTACATATTCACACGTTTTAATATATACATATGCCCATAACCTTATGAGCAGTGCATAAGGCCCGAGCAAAGCCGGGCGGAAGTACTACTAGTATATATATATATATATATATATATATATATATATATATATATATATATATATATATATATATATATATATATATATATATATATATATGGGTCTGCTGCGTGTTTGTAACCGTGTGTGAGCGTATGTGAGCGTGTGTGTATGTTTGGGTCTATACGTGCACACGTGTCGTAAAAAACAAATAAACGTCTATTATATATGGAGATAGTAAGTGGGGCTACCATAAAATTGCAACCATTTGTTACGCTTAATGAATATGGATTTTGACGTTAGGAGCATATGTAGTTTTATTAGGCATTCCAAACTCACGTAAATATACACTTAATTCACATTTATATTGTTTAAATTTCTGCATCTTAACCGTGTTATATTAAATGACATAAAGCAAACAAAACGCCAGAAAAAAAGTTATTCTTTGATTAACATATGTAAAGACATTGCTGAATTATTTAATTCATGACATTCAATGATTACATATAGGGCAGAGTAATTAAAAGAATACGAATGTGAATTAAGTGTATATTCCTCTGATTTTTAAATGTCTAATAAAGTTATATATATATATATATATATATATATATATATACATGGTGTATATATTTATGTGTATATATATATGCATATATACACACGTATACATACATATATCTTTATGTATATACATATATGTATATACATATATATACATATATATGTGCATACATGTATGTGTACATGAATGCACACATATATTTACATACATATATATATAAATTTATGCGGATACATGTGTATACGTATGTATATATGTGTATGTACACATGCGTGTATATATATGTTTATATATATGAATCTATAAATATATACATATATATATGTATATATTTATAGATTCATATATATAAACATATATATACACGCATGTGTACATACACATATATACATACGTATACACATGTATCCGCATAAATTTATACATGCATATGTATATATATATATATATATATATATATATATATATATATATATATATATATATATATATATTAAACTAAGATAGAAAATATGGATTACGATGTTTGAAAATACAGGTGCATTATATTTAGACATTTAAAAAATTGTTGGATCTATTTATCAATCGGTTTTTGAATTAGACAAGTTTACTTATATCTGCGTTTGCAATCGGTCAGGAGTTAATAATACGTTTACTACTCCGATCGTGTTCCTTGTTTTTATTACTATTCTATTCTATGTAATAAGTATGATTTCAGCTGCTTTTCGTCGCATGATGGCAATCAAGTTGCTAAAGAAACCATTTCTTCAGACACTATATATAAATTCATGAATGAATTGTTTTTAAATACAGAAATAACTTATATCGATTGCTTTTGCGTGTACATTTAATATATCAGTGCGTCTGTGTTTGTTTTTCCGAAGAAAGAAAGAGAGATAGATAGAGATAGATAGATAGATAGAATGATAGAGAGAGAGAGAGAGAGAGAGAGAGAGAGAGAGAGAGAGAAACGGATTTATTATTTTGCTTATTCAGTAAAATTATCTCCGGTACGTATTTTGTCCTGAAAGGAACCCCCCCCTTTTTCTCCTACGATATCACATCCTATTTTTCTGCCATTAATTTTCTTCACAAGAAGTGTTTTATTTCATTAATTTGTACATGTGTGCCAGTGATGATGTTTTGTATTCGAACTATTAAAAACTGCTTAATCGTTTACATGAATACCCGTGCTTGCGTAGTCACATAAATTTAATGTGAATATTGCTCGTCGATTGACATACGCTAACTCATTTTCTACAAACAAATCCAGGAAGAAACAAACAGAATGTGTACAATGACACAAGATATAATTTACCATGAAAATAGAAAGGAAAATTCTAGTCGAGAACACGATTCCTGTGCAATTTGAAGGTGTAAAATAGGATTACGAAAATATTTAAAGTCATTTTTTGGCTCAGACAAAAGAACAAGTCAGGTTTTATCACATGAGTAGTCGTATAAAACTATGGTAAATTAAGTGTAATGCATATTTACTGATTATTTTTACGGAAAAAATATATACATATATAATATGTTACCCGCTCGTAAAAATGAAACTACGGATGTTGTTGTTGTTGGTAGCAACTACCGTCTCTAGACAATTGCGGATATTGGCGACCGTGACCGAAATAAAATAATCTGGCTTCTACTGCTGGGCTGGGGCGATAACCTGCAGGTACTGTTTGATTGTAAAAAAAAGCAATTGAGGAAATGTGTAAACAATTAATAAAATCACATAAATATTACATAGAATAATAATAGAAATTAAAAACAGGAGATTTCAAAGTAAGGGATATTTACTGTATATGAACTGTGTAGAGTGATCGAAATCAGTGGTAGCAGTCCTACCTGATGCTGTTTGTTTTTCAAGTCTTGAATTTTTTTTTATTAGCATAAAATTAAATTTCAGTTTCTATCCCCTTTTTTAATGTGTACAGCAAAAATATAACGACCTAATTAACTTGTTTGAAGTATACTATGTTAGGAACAGGTTTCGGAATAGACACCACCAACTTCTAGGACGGCATTTGTAATAGACAACCTACCCTTTCCATGTAAGGAGCGATTCCCGGAGTAGAAACTCTTCAATCTCCTAATGTTAAGAACAGCTTTCGGAATATACACAGCTATCTCACCCATGTTTAGGACGGTTTTCGGGGTAGACACCTCCAACCTTCCCATGTTATTGAAGACTTCCGGAAGAGTCACCCCATTTAAGGAGGGGAAACATATTTCCACCAAAGTTAACCGTGATATTCGTTGCCAGCATACCAACTCGCAAATGCAATAAAATGAGGATGGCAGTGTCGGTAGGAGAGAAGAAGATTTGTCTATTACGAGCGTACAAACCTGGCAGCTAGTGAATTACACTGCATAATAAAGGTCTTTCTATCTCCAAAATTACATGTATTTTCCAAATTTGAATTCAATTTTCTCGATCAGCATAGTTGAAACATATGGAAGTCGTCATTTTAAAGAAATTATGGGCCTAATGTAAAAATAAACCCACAAAATAACAAACAAAGTTAACGAGTGTGGTTTCACGATAATCAGTTAAGAAAAGTAAACACAATAAAGAAAGCAAATTTGGTCAGAACACAAATATATAACAAGTAATGTTTTTGTAATCAATGAAATTTATGAAAAAATCGAAGCGTAGTTAATCGTTGAAAAATATAAAAGTAAATTAAATCATCCTCAGGAATAGTAAATGTAAAACAAAAACAACAAAAAGAAAAAAAACAAAACAAAACAAATATAGCATCTACCAAAAGTAAATAATCGCCGATTAAACTGAAAAATAAATAATGCTACCTGTATTTTTTTAGGGATGTTTTTAGGGGGAGGATAGTGGCGCGAGTGTATTCTGTGCAGGTTTACATTCCGAAATCATTGCTGTGTTTACATTTTATGAGGGTGTTCTGTACGTGCAAGTAAAGAAGAACCCATCGTAATGAATATTGTTGTTTACTTGTGCACGTTAATTTCGATAATAAAGGGTGACAAGTATGTAATGTTCTGTTTATGAGCGGTTATATCTTTATTTGTTTTTTAGCACTATCTTCTCCTGCAGGGAACGACTTTATTTTATAAATTGTTAAGAGTCCGTTTATGGGGGAATATTAGCATTCTGAAATATAAAAATGTCAGGTCTTAACCAATCAGAATAGGCGAAATATGAACTGAAGACTTACTTGTTTTTAGAATGGAAACTCCAAAATATTATGTTACGTTTCTGTGTCTATGGGTTAGTTTCGGTCGCTGAACTCACAATTTCTGCGGAAATTGTAGATTTCCCTCCGGTCTTGACTAGTGGTGTTAAGAGGACTTAGTAGTTATGCAGAATAAATACGAAATTGTGTTCAGAAGTAACATAAGATATTTGCTAATTGCCTGCATGTATTAGATTTGTATGTGCCATTATTGTTGCAAACCGTTGATTCTTTTGTCCAGATTTTTAAATGAGATAAATTATGATCAGACTTTTAAGTAAAATCGAGCAGGAGAGAAACGGAAGAGAAAAGTTTAGAGACAATGTTTTTTGTTTCTTTAGTAGGTTTAAATCTATTTATTTTGTTTTAATACTACGTTGATTTGATTGTTTTTTTTTCTCTTAGAAAAGATTCACAAGTGACCACGTTTTAAACTGACTATAGTACAAACGTTTATATCTTAGATATTGACCGAGCAAAAACCATTTAGTGATCTGGTAATCACATTATCAGTGTATCAATCTATTTATCTGTTTTCCGTCCATCTATTTCGATTCTTCAATCTATCTAGCCATCTATCTATCTGTTTATATAATAATCTTTCTATATAGTTATGAGTGGACAACAGAGATTTGAAGTCATATTTTGACAACATGTAAAACTGTGACCGGTTAAGTTTGCACCAGAAGTTGCGAACCGAGGCTGGAAGTTATGTGCTACATGTCACGTGTTCCGTGTTGTTCAAGCATGCTTGGCACTTAAAATTTGAGACACCTAGAAGAAATATGCGTTGAAAAGGGGTATTCTTATGGGGGAGACGGGGTCTCAGAATGGTGAATGAATAACGCCCCCAATGAAAAAAATCGTCGACCAATCCCTTCCTAAAGTCGTTTTTCTGCGTGTTTGGAAAAGTAAACCTTTTTACCTAAGGTGCCGATGACGTGGCCACTCAGAATATTTTCTTACTAATTACAGAATTAATTTCAACTTTTATTTGAATGAAGCAATAATAAGCGATTCCGATTCTTTTGTTTAAATTATTTTTATTGAAGTGTGATTATTTTTTGTTGGAGCAGTAAAACTTTTCAGCCGACTAATAAATTTTGTGCTCGACATGTCCGTGTGTTTTTATTGTTTTAAACTGTATATTTTTGTGAAACTAAATTTGCAGAGATATTTGCGTTGTAAATATTTGTTGACAGGAAACTTTGTATCTGCATGAATTTATATGGTTTCACACCATTTATGTACATTTCTGTTTGTTTTTGTTGTTTTGTATTGATTGTATTGTGCAGCTGGGACTGATTGAATGGTCTTGGATGTGTTGGTACACTTGTAGGCATAATGACTTTATTAAAAAGGTAACGATGTAAGACAAAATCTTACAGCGATATACCGAGAAAAGAACATATAATAAAAGGTCGGAGTAATATTTTATAAGATGAAGAGGTCAGCAATAATTAATATTGAATAGAAATATTTTGAAATGATCGCCAACATTTATATTCTATTTTCGGAGTGGTTTGCGATGATTCATTCTTTTCGGATTATATCTAGATTCCATCAACGATGAGTAGTGTCAGCGGGGAACAAGAAGCTCCTAAGATTAAGGGGCTGCATTTCTACGTCTGTGAGTCAGAGAGACTAGCCGCGGTTACCGGCCGAACTATTGGTTGCTCACACAGCGAACAAAGCAGGTTTGTTCCCGTAAACGTTTGCTTTGGCAAATTGGCTAAAGGATTAACTTGGGAGGCTGAAGAATACCTAAACATGTTTTCGGACAGGTGTGATGGCGGTTAATGTCCATAACAGTGCAATCATTTTCAGGGAATTTAGAGTTGTATGAAAGAAGGGGATGGACTTGTCACGTGATACCCTGCGCGCTAGTTAAGAATCCTGACACTGTAGCGATAGTGCAAATTGCTAGGTTAGTAAATGTGTATATTGCCTCCTTTCAATTACACTGATCGGATCATTGTGCCCCCGGAGCTGGTAAAGTCCTAGTGAATGTGCATGTGAAAGGGTATTATTGAAGTGCTTACCACAAGATAGGTTGTTAAGGGGTTTCCGTTGTGTTCCAAATATTAGTTGTATGATTTACTGTCGATTATGAAAGAAGGTGTACGACCTAGGATGTTAGAGTCTTTATGGTACAACTCATGGGAAGAAGAACGTGTCTCTAATGTCAGAAACGATGATTCGTCTGTGTTGATCAGGGAAAAGGCTCTCGTTCTGCTATAGCTAATACCTGAGAGTGAATAACATACGTAAAATGTCATATCGTCTTGTTCCCTGTCTTGAGTACTCTTTCTAAAAGATTCCACCTCCTCCAAGTATGCTCGACGAAACTCCTAGAACAAACATTAGCAGAGACAGATAAATCGTGTAGTATGTAATGCTATATATTCCGACCACTTGACGAGACGAACCACGGACCAGAAAAAATGACATTAAGGATCTTAGGACAACAGTCATACACACAACAAACACAACGTGCATACGGATCTTAGGACAATAGTCGCATACACAATAAAAACAATGTATATATGGTCCGTTTATGATGAGCACGTATAACACATTTAGTATGGCCATTTATACACATTAACACATCACGATTCAACTATATACACATGTATAGAACCCGTCTGCAAAATATATACGTCAAAAAACGAAAACACGTATATACACACGTATATTAAAATGGTACTGTAGATACAAGGTCTTCTAAAATCACTCACGTATACAACAAATATATAGTTAGTGAGCATCACTGCTCTGAATGGAGGCGGTAGTTAGCAGTGTTCACACCTTAATTTGCAACCTAGTAAGTAAATATCGGTTATCTTCTTCCCAACAGCCTATGGCATAAAAAGGGCGTCCGAGTCTAGCACTAGTCAATATTTTTCATCGCTAGTGCACATATGAGCTCCAATCTATGTTTCCACAGTGCTAAACTTTTACAAAACACTTGACTAGCTATTATCACAATTAACAATTTCAGCACTCTCTAGATGCATGCAGCGGCCCTGCTGATTTTTTTAACAGCGGCGGTGGCAACATCTCTCCAAATCTCGGAAAAGTAAGTAAAGACGGCAATTTTTTATTGCTTTCTGTCTTGATTCGGGAAGGGTGTATCTACCCCTCGTGTATTTTACACGCCCCCATATATAACCCCATAAATTTCTACTACTCGGCGCGGTACATACACTGCCTAGCCTTTCTAAATGTTTTACCATTCGGTACTTGTATGTATCCTCGTTACTTAGGGTCATTGATCTATCGAGCATCGGTAGGTCAACCTGATTGTGCCACTCTCTAGATGTGCCTAAATGTAAACGCAGATTTTTTGAAAAAATATTTTTTTCATATTATCATGCAGCCATGAATCTCTGCTTTCCGAATGAGGGCACGATGTTAGCCTGTAAGTACAATGATAACGGATTCTTATTGTTTTCTCTGTAAAATATTGGCACTCTTCTCGATGTCCACGGGTAATGATAACCACACAACCACTTAACACCAATTAGACATTATAATGAAGTAGATTATATATATATATATATATATATATATATATATATATATATATATATATATATATACAGGGTATCACAAAATTGGGTACACCCTTCGCATTTCTTTAAGTATTTAAGTATATCTCTACATAGGACCACACTGAAAAATGATTTTTGACACAATAAAATGTAGCCTATCTGCAGCATATATAACAGAGTTAATATACTTACCCCACACATAACCTCAAAATATAGCCATTAAAGCTAAATCCCTGGCAACAAAAGTGCATACACCCCTCACCAAGAATTCTCAATAGTAACATACAATGTGTCAACTTTTAATATTTGGTGTAGCTACAATCATTGTTCAAAACTGTTTTACTCCACTGAGCATGGAGTATACCAGAACTTCACAGGAAGCTATTGGAAGTTTATTTCATTCTTTAATTATGACGTCGCGGAACTTGCGTTTGTTGGGAATGTTGCGGACCTCCACCTTCTGCTTGATAATGTTCTATTGGATTCAAGTCTTGAGACATGTTCACCAGTCCATCATCTTTACCCTCAGACACTTTAGTAAAGCGGTGGTTTTCTTCGATGTGTGGTTTGGGTTATTGTCATTTTGAAATACTGCTCTGCGACCCAGTTTCTGAATGAAGGTGGTAATGCTCTACAGTACATGTTGGAGTTCATGTTTCCCTCAATGAAATGTAACTCTCCAATAGCTGCAACACTCATGCATCCCCACACCATGGCATACCAACCACCATGCTTGACTGTAGGCATGACAGATTTATCTTTGTCCTCCTCAAATTGGCGTGCATTGCTCTCTCCACATTATAAGCCCTCTTCTGGAGGCAATGAATCAATAAAACCCGCAAACAGTTTGCTAAAGATATGTCAACAAGACGCATAGATTACTGGAACTATGTTCTAGTGTCTGATAAGACGAAATAATATTTGTTTGGTTCTGATTGCCCTGAACATGTGTCGTGGTTACCAGGTGAGGAATACAAAGATAAGTGTGTCATGCCTACAGCCAAGCATGGTTGTCGGAATATCATGGTCTGAGGTTGCATAAGTTCTTCTGCTAATTTATTTCATTGAGTGAAACATGAAGTCCAACATGTACTGTCAAATACTGTAGCAGAACATGATCCTCTCCCTCCATAAAAAAGGTTGAATAGCAGTGTTCTAGCATGACTATGACCTAAATGACACATGCAAGACAAACACTGTTTTGCTGAAGAAGCTGAGCGTAAAGGTAATGGACTGACCAACCATCTCGCCAGACTTAAACTCAATAGAACATATTTAGGGCAACCTCAAGCAGAAGGTGGAGGTACGCAATGTCTCAAATGTCCGCCATTTCCGTGACGTCATAATTCAGAAGTGGAAGATCATTCCAGCGCCTAAATGTGAAGCTTGTGTAAACTCCATGCCCAGGGGAGTAAAGGCAGTTTTGGACAATAATGGTGTCCACACAAAGTATTGAGAATGGTCATGTTGTATATTTATATAGAGAACTTTTCGTAAGGGGGGCATTCCATTTTGTTGCCAGGGGTTAAGGTTTTAATTGCAATATTTTGAATTATTTTGAGTGGAAAATACCTAAACATCTGTTATATATGCTGCAGATAGACTCAATTTCATTGTGTCAAAAAAATATTTTTCAATGTTGTCCCATGAAGAGATATACTTAGATATTGGAAGAAATGTGAAGGGTGTACTTACTTTTCTGATACACTATATATATATATATATATATATATATATATATATATACAAGCGGGAAATTCCGGACGGCATGCTAACTCACACACACACAGGCACATACACACACACTCACTCACACACACACACACACATATATATATATATATATATATATATATATATATATATATATATATATATAACCCATATTAATTTTCTTATCAAGTTTAAATCCATACCTTTATTTTAATTTTTCCCAGATACATCTGCCTTACTTTAATGCTAGGTTTAAATTGAATAAAAACCCTTCCCAATATTGCTGATGAGGAAACCTTCTTTGATAAAAAACTATATGTAATAATTTTTGTCAGTAAATTGATGTCTACCACAATAAAAACACTGTTTTCCGAAACGATCGTAAAATAATTGATTTTGTTGTTGTTCCTTCTTATGGAACGGATTTTTAATTTAATTATAATTTGATTTTTGAATTATCAATCACATTACTATATATATATATATATATATATATATATATATATATATATATGTGTGTGTGTGGGGGGGGCGTGTGTGTGAGCTAGCATGCCGGACTTTCCCGCTTCTAAAATTCGCTTAAATATGGTATTGTGATTAATGCAGATTTTGCATTTAATTTTATAATATATGTTGGACACAATATGCAAAGATAAATAAAATGACGTCTAACACAACCGAAAATCAAAACAAAATCGTTAAGCTGACAATTTACTTTCTCCTTTGATGTTAATGGCTGAGCCACGAATACATGTTTACCGCAAAGCTAAAAGTTAAAATATAAACCATTAGGTATTACGTTACGAATGCGTATTTGTTTGACCTTCACCTGCAACATTTCTTTTTTTTTAATTTTACTCCTTAGCACGACTTATCAGTGGTACGTCAATTTAACATTTTTTTTAATAACCATGTAAAAAAGTGGGTAGAAATTAATATAAATTGCTTCCTTATAATTCATTTGAATTAATTCGAATCTCTCCGTTTCTGCAAATTAAAAACTTACGCTGACTTCATACACACACCCGCTACCACGATACAAGTCTTCTCTACGTTTGTGAAGTGATTAACAGATAGGAAAGAATAGGAAACGAAAATTAGAGAAATAAAAGGGGGGAAAAAGGAAAACACAATTAATTACATTAATGCTTATTTTAAATCATTGTTCACTCTGTTCACCCATTTACTTTCCCCCTCTATATACATCACATCTTTGTTTTAATTATTTCCCTGTGAAACCTTAAAAATTGGATGATACTGAGAATAAAAATAAAATAATAATAATAATGACTTTATAATGATTATTCTTAATTGAAATCACTTAGACATAATTATTAATTATAGACCTGTCAAGAATATTGAATACTAGAAGATAATGCGCGATAACATATAAATAAAATGTTAGATTATAATTAATACGAATATTTACATTGGTTACCGGTGTTCAAATTGCAATAATAACTAAAATCGTTTATAATATAAAAATTAGGGAGATATAGAACTAAAATAACTAACTAAATAAAAACATGCACATTTTCTTTTAAAAAATGAAGGATGAAATATTAAATATAAATAAAATACATTTAACTGCTATGAACGATAACTGATTTGACTGAATATCTATGTGTGTGTGCGTGTGTGCCTGTGTGTGTATGTATATTGACCTATAAATACACATTTAAATATATATATGAATATATATATATTTATATATACATATATATTTTTCTAATATTTATTAGAAGGCGACGTAACGTGTACGTTTTCTGACAACAATAAATTCCAATTAATTCAAATGCTATGACACACACATACATACATTTTTCTTGCTAGATTTTTTAAATAATAGTTCTCCCTGTTTTTCCCCAGAATCATCCCTCTTTGTCCCTTTATTTCAATACCGAGAGTAACCCCCCCTTTATGTTATCTTCTTAACATACACCTAAATTTTATTCCTTCTTTTTGCTATAAAATGTGACAGAACCTCCTGATATTACTATCCTATGACCCTTGAAGTATGAAGTTTTCATTACAAATTTGCTTTCAGATAAGCTATATCGTCTGAAGACTTCTGTAGTTGCTAGTAACTAGATGACCGAAACAGGCGCATGAATGTGTAGCGACATATTATTTCTGATGCAAACACAAGGAGATATTATGGAGAATAATATTTGCTGAAATTTCTCATATAAAAAAAAACATAAGCTTGAGATAAGGCGAATCCAGACGAACGATTACGTTTACTGTAATTCTACACACCATGATACTATTTCCGCTTGTTATGGCAAGAGAATAATTAAGGAATTAGAGAAAAATGTCAGTATATAAGCATTTTCCAATTGCTTGCGATTGTTTATCGTAAATATTCGTAATTAGAAAATATACTAAAAAATGAGTATCAATTAGCAGTGTGATTATAAATATAAATTTACGAATAAATAAATATATAAACAGATACACACTTTATACATACACCAGGCTTTTCTGCAACATTGAATTGTTTTTGGTGATTGTCACTCAATTTTTTCTATGAAATTGAAAATATATTCGCCAGAAGTTTTCTGTTTATGTATGAACTTTTTGTTTATTTACACGTTCTTGTTTTTTATTGCAATTGTTTGCATTAATGCTAATAGATATTGACATGCTTTCCAATTTCTCTTTACCGGAAAAGATTAAACTTGATCTGAAACATATCTTAAAAAGTATGAAATATATATATATATATATATATATATATTTATACATATATATATATATATATATTCTGATAAATGTTTTAAGTATAAACATTAGAAACAAATAGGAAATTCACTAATTTAAACACGCATTACGTATATAAGTCCACTGCTAATCAGTAATCAGCAAGCAACGGTCAGATTATTGAAAACAATATAACTCTTTAAAACCGACGAACAAGAATATATTAAAAAAATACATAATGCAAAATATGACAGCGCATATATTAATTATTTTTTTGTCGAATTCAAACATCCTGTTCAAACGAATAAAGCCTTATTATATCATGGAGGATATACGGAAAAATCACGTTGACACAACGGTTCCCGTCAGATCAGCGAGGTTTAGCAACGTTGAGTCTGGTCATTACTAAAATGAGGGACCTATTCGGGAAAGTCCACGTGGTGTATGTATGGGGGCGTCGACAACTCCCTGCAAAAAGTTGCAAAAATCTAACGTCGTCATCTTCCCTAACGGGGATATACATGCGACTAGGGGCTACTTGTGAATTTCATACTCTCATGAAACTTCCTCTTTCGGAGGAAGCCCATGAAACCCTGAATAGGGTTGGTGCTGAATGCACACATACCATAAGCCTCACCTACATGCAATGTGTCTGTTAAAATGACTATTTAATCATGAATTCATAAGACATAATTTAGAAATAACCTTTGTTTATACAATTAAAACATTCAACGCTATAAATCAATGAAACATACAAGAATCTAAGCCTCTAAACAGTACAGATATGTTATAGTGGAAAAGCCTTGACATAGGCGGCTTTTATAATGACATTCTTTATAACATAGGCTGCTGTTATAATGTTGGTGCAAAAATAATGTAGTTTATATATATATATATATATATGTATATATATATATATATATATATATATATAACTTTATTCGAATAGCAAAATGTTTAAATAATGAGAAATAAATGAGCCTTAATTAAATGTTAAAAATAAATAAATAAATAATACATCAGTCGATTAAAAAATCACGCACTTTAATATAACCAGAGGGGAAAAAAGTGAACGGAGTTCGGAATGTAATAAAATAAAAAAAAGTCGATTAAGAGAAAAAATAAATCACGAAATGTAAACAGAGAGGAAACACAAAGCGCTCTTCGTACAGACGGACATTGTCAAGAATTTTACGTTTGTAAAGAGGAATATAAGTTTTTTATTCATTTATTTTTGTTTGTTTATATTTATTATTTTTTTTCTACATTCAATTATGGTTCTTTGATTTCTCAATATATATATATATATATATATATATATATATATATATATATATATATATATATATATATATATATATATAAGGCACCGGCAAAACTGGGGGGGGCAGGTCAGTACTTTTTGACGGACCGTCTTTTTAAAAATCTACCAAAAATCAGGTAATTATCCGATCAATACGAAATTTTCAGCGATTATTAGGAGAAGACTGAACTTTATAACAGTGTACTTATTTTTCATAAACGATATTTATATATATATATATTTTTGTTGCTTACAAACCCCCCTTGTTTTGAAGTGGGAACAAATATGCTTAAAATAATCATCTGAAACTGAAATCAACATATTGTGTTGTTGTAAGGGACAGAATTATAGATTTAAAAAAAAAATGTTTGCATACCTTATTTTGACGTCTGAATATCAGAACTTCGATTGTGTTTAATTATCCCGCTTTTGAGTTTTGAAGTGTGAAATTCGGTGAATATGTTAAGTAAAATAATTAATTTAAGTTAAGCAAAACAAAAAAAAAAATGTTTAATATTTATACGAAAAAAGCTATTTTAAAATTTTTGATAAATAAATTAACAATTTTTTTTTAGCGAGCCGAATAATGCATGATCATTATTAAACAGGGCATGCTTTGAATAATCGATACCAAAAAAAAAATTCGATAAACATTGTGCCCTTTGTGTTAAAAATAGCATCATTTTTTTCTATCCCGTTTGAAAACGTTTGCCGCCTTTCGACTACGGTGGACCAAACGCGCTGAAATAATTTTTGTTTATTCTGCTTTAAATTGCCCCCCCCATTTTGGGGAGCCTGGCCCCCACACACATACACATTAAAAACCAAACGCATACAAATGGTCACCCATCTGGTACTGACCAGCCTCAGCTTAATAATACATTGAAATTTTCGTCACTGAAAATAAAGTTTTTTTGGCCTGTTTGGTCTTCCATAGTTTTCTCCTTATCAGACGCAAACGTAAACAGAGTCGCGAAATCGACGCGAAATCTGGTTAGCTATATGAATAAGTGGAATTATTTTAAATTCAGGTACTTATATTATAATATTTTTGCATATTCTCTTAGAAAATCATCCTAAGTCTTAGTTAGACAATAAATAAATTAATTAATTATTTCAAAAACCCTTTTTTTTTAATATTTAAGTACGTTTTTTGTGCAAGACAAAAAATGTCAATTGTTAACTTTTTGGGAAAATTTAACATTTAAAATTGAATTAAAAATAGTAGAAAAAGTTTTACATTATTCTGTTTTCTATATGATAAAATTCAGGGTTTTATCT
The DNA here is from genome assembly GCF_053919585.1 of Euprymna scolopes. NCBI lineage: Eukaryota > Metazoa > Mollusca > Cephalopoda > Sepiida > Sepiolidae > Euprymna > Euprymna scolopes. The sequence goes on from NC_136519.1 coordinate 39,208,631, forward strand.
TTCTGGAAAAAAAAAGTTACTCAGAAATAATGGATTTTAATAAATGTAATTTCGTGTTAAAAAACAACAACAACTTGATTTTGCGGCCATTTTTGGCGGTGCCTAATATATATATATATATATATATATATATATATATATATATATATATATATATATATATATATATATAGTATTATAATGGACTAATTCCAGAGGAAATCCCGGTATGAGAGCTCAATGTGGTAAACAGGGCAATAACAAAAAAATATAACACGGAGGTTAAAATAAATTATTGCATCGACAATTATGTAATCTCCGTGTTATATTTTTATATATGTATATATATATATATATATATATATATATAGTCGAACATCAAAAAACAGTTTTGCACCAACCTAATATATACTTTATTCAGAAATAACAAGTAAAAACGCTCAAAGGTTTAGAATTATTTAGAACATCAATCAGTTTTAAAATAAAATGCGTTTTTTGTATGATGTGGTTCAAGTTGGAGTCTAAAACCGCTCTGCCAATTTTAAAAAAAAATCACAAAAATCTACTTCACGTTACTGGCGGTGTTCTCATATACGTTTCGGGTGCGAATACCTCCGATAAATATCGAGAATAGATAATTAAAGAACTCCCATTAAATGAGGAGTCCAATTGTGAACACTAGCACACAATTACACATCCTAACATGACAAGTAGCTTTGAAAAGTTTGAACTCCAAAAAATCAGAAGACACGTCCATTAATATCTACATTATGTTTTTAGATAACAGAATCAACCGTTAAAATTGAATGTTTCCTTTAAGAAGACTCATGCGCCATGGCACTTGTCTCCTTATTTACAAAATGACCATAGTGAATTGTGAACTAAGTTATTGTAGGAGGTATGTGGTTTCCCTCCACAGCAGAGTCGTGGGTTCAGAACTAGAGTAGGCAATTGCTTGATTTTATAGTGAAATTCGCGATTTTACAGAGTTCGATGACACTAAATGTTACGGACATGTTCAACATTCGTTGATCCTAATTCAATCCCGAGCAACAACAAGTCCCCCTTTCAGTATACATATAAAGCTAGGAACGAGAGAAATAGATAAGACAGTAGATAATTTAATTCTAATGTCGTGTTAGATAGTTCCGTTGCTTCTTTAAATAATCCTCTTAAATATTGGAATCCGTCTGCGAAGACGCCTCTTGCATATCTATGGAGGGACGGATAAAATTAAGTATGATCTGTGCGAAGAGAGTGTATTTCTTTTCTATTTTACCCTCTAGTTATCCGTCCATTTTTGTATCGAGTCTAAACTCTGCGTATTTATTTAGATTTTTTTTCGCGTATCACTGTGTAAAAATAGTGCAATTGAGTTTCTGTTCAAATTTAACTCGATCTACCGTTACAATCGTTGCCGTCTAGCACTTTTGTTTCGATGACTATTTCGTTTTTTTTTTATTTAATTTCTAAATCTATATTTGGATTCTTGTTTCAATTCTGTGCAACTATTTTGTGTTTTCTTTCAAATTTAAAGTGGAAATAGTGTTCGATTTTAAATTTGTTCCGTCTTTTTGATTTCCCCCGACAGCGTGCTGAATTCAGCTCAGACGTAATTGTTTTGAACGTTATTCCGCTCAATTTGTCTAAACTTTACGTAGTTTGTTTTCTTTTGTTGATTTTATATGCACCCTCGTATCTGTGTTACAGGGTTTCGTCTGTCATTAAACTAATTGATGGGTTAGTCTTGATTTTCTAAATAGCATGGTAGTTGCATGATTGCGTCTAATGGCAGATTTGTTAAAATATTAATAAAAATACATTATCCATAGTTTGGTCAGTATGCTTGCTTTTTTTTTCTACAAGTTGCAATTGTTGTTGTCTGTCTGATCATTTTCCTCTTTGTTAAGTAATGTGTTTAATTAGCATTAGTTGACGAGCCTATTTGTTTGAAATATCCCCTTTCTTATTAGAATTTGTTATTGGATGGTTGTGTTTAATCACAGATTTGTAAAAATTATTTATAAATAACAATATAAATAGTTTTATCAATCCGCCTGTTTTTTTTACGTAGGATATTTATTAGTTTGTTTCTTGTCTGTTAATCTATGTGTTAAATTGGTATCAACTGATTTGCCTAAATATTAAGCTCTTAGTTGAAATAAACTTTTCCTCATTACATATCAAATAAATAAGACACCCCCATAGCATTAGTCGCAGTCTCATTCTACTGGGATATTCGTTGAATTAACATCAGTTTATTTTAAGTTATGCTTTGCATATCCACAGTCGGTTTGATTATATGAACATCTATGCACCTGATAGATGTAGTCCCTTTACGAGCTTTTCCAGCTATACTTAAAATACTGTCATGTTTTTTGCTCGTCTGTTACGAAATACGTTGCGATTGAACCAACCTTCTCGAATGTCTCTCAAGTTGTAGGTTTCAATAGTCTTTAGTTGTTTGTCTGTCATTTAAGCTACCTGCTGGAATATGATTTATTTGTTCGTTACTCTGTTAAGCAAAACGTTGACATGTAATTAAGTAAGGCAGCCAGCGTATTAAGTTACCAGCATCATTTAATCCGTAAGTTTTTAGTTTATGCTCCGCGTAATAGTTCGTCAGCCCGCCCGTAAGTTACGATGAACCCCGATGTAGCAATTAGTCCAAATGATATATGTTAAAAAATTCTCTTACTTGCTCTATTAACCAAATCATATTTAGTCAGTCTTCATATACGATTTAGTCAGCAACATACTCTTTTTATTTCGTCTGTTATTCTTTATGTTAAGATTAAAGTAAACGTAGTATTTATTCTCACTTATATGTTTAAAATTAAGTTTGATACGCAGATATATCGGTGTATCTTTAACTGAGTTCGTTTATATATTGCTAAAAGAGTTTCAATAGAACATACAGCGAGTGTATCATATTCACCCGTTTAATACTAAAGTCTTCTAACAATACCTGAAAAAACGTTGCCTATCAGTCTCCCTTGAATAACTTTAAACCGATTAAAGATGCGGTATTTTGAATTACTTGTATAGTCAAAACATTGTTTGGATTTTGAATGTTATTCGACCAACATTTAATTCAATAATACCTACGCCCCTCCTGATTAGAATTTTTTTCAATAGCGAAAACATTAGACTCGTAAATCTAGACGATATACCAAGGCAACTCATGTGCCATGACGAGGGCTATGGAAACAACATATTCTTTCCATTATTCTTACTCTCTGGTATATATACGACAAAGATACAGTTAATCAACTAAAAACCACATGACTCTTTATAAAAACATTTAAGATATCAAGAGATACACACTCTAGAGTAAAATCAATGAAAAGACTATGCTGTTGTCTAAGCCCGAGTTATGACCGACAGAACAGGAAAATCTACCGGCGAAGATATAAAATGTGGTGTCTTTAATTCCATCTATACTGTTTAGGGCGCAACAAAACGCCGCTGAAAACGGCCTGGGATTCAATCATCTAGCATGTTCAGAGAATAAACTCCACAACCAAAACAGTAGTCACAATAATCAAATTAATCCAATGTATTTAATAATGTTATTTCATTTAAATATTCCATATAATTTACATTATAAAACGTATGATTCGACTGCCGTTTAAAAATGTTGATAGATGGACATTAGTTCAATCAAATTATTATCTGCTCATTTTAAATTTCAAATCAAATTAATATATGTATTTAAACGCCTCTGTCCGTAAATTAAACTACAGCATAACGTTTGTAAAAATACGTATATCTGTGACACGCAAACCTGTGTAAAAGACGTCGGCTTTTGTTATTGTTTATGAAATATTTATATAAGAATATAGCGTGCATTCGAGGAAAGCCTATTTTATTTTAATTGTTTCATAAACGCGTGTTTTTTTTCGAACGTACTATCAATAATTCCCTCTTTTCAACTACTCTACAACTGAGTGTATTAAAAGTTGATTATGTTTTGTTCATACAAAAAGCTGTACAAAAGAATTATATACGTTTATTTCTCAGCTACTGGATCAAATTATCGTAAAATATGAATTAACTATTAATACTGGCCAGGTAATATGTATGAAATAGGTAGGTTATTAAAATATTAGAAAGCCTTCAACAAATTATCTAGGAGTGATTTATAGTCCAATGTGAATAAAATTATAAAATACGTACATATATATATATATATATATATATATATATATATATATATATATATATATATATAAAAGTGTGTGTAGAAGTGTATGAATTAAGATACACATTTACTAATTATACAGCGAATAAAGTCAGGAAACAATTTAAAGTAAACAGAAGTAGCGTGTAGAAGCTGGTGACAGAAACTTACTAGGTTACATTATATGATATTCTTTATCATTCTACAATGAAAAAAGTAAAGTATAGGGGTTTCATTTAATACAGCATTTACCAAATTAGAATAATAATTGGTATATGAAAAAATCATCGCTGAATTAAAGATAATATCTTTAGTACAAATATATTAGACATGCATGTAATTTAAAACAAGTGCCTATAGTATGAGGGCATATCAGTTCTTGTAATACAAACGAGAGTATACAATACGTAAATAAAGATACACTTATACATATATACATGTTTATATCAATATATATACATATATATATATGTATACATGTGTATATATATATATATATATATATATATATATATATATATATATATGCTTGTCTACATAGTTTCTCTAAAGTCTGACGAGATTTTCGGATCGTTGATGAGAAGCGTTAATAAGAACATGTGTAACTAAGCATATATATATATATATATATATATATATATATATATATATATATATATATGCTTAGTTACACATGTTCTTATTAACGCTTCTCATCAACGATCCGAAAATCTCGTCAGACTTTAGAGAAACTATGTAGACAAGCATATATATATATATATATATATATATATATATATATATATATATATATATATATATATGGGGGTATGTTCTGCAATAGTATTGAACACTCTATTCAGGGTTTTACAAATAACGTTTTTCGCTATTTATATATATATATATATATCTTTATATATATATATATATATATATAGTCGTTAACATACAGTACTGTATTACATATCATCAGTGCGGCTAGACACGCCACTTGCTCACGCTAGAGTCGTAACCTAACCACCCGTAATACAGTCTTAATTTCATCAAGAAAATAAATAACAAGCAAGTATTCTTACAATTATTAATTGTTTATGAGACTCCTAAATAATGATAAGGCTATTCCGTCTTAAATGTTTACCCATTCTCTCCTTAATGTCTCAATAATATAATGGAGGTTTAATCAAATTAGAGTAGGTATTCTCAGAGAAAATGCTTAATGTTTGTAAAACAATAAAACACAATTCTTATCAGGGAACTTATTTACACGTAATAAAAACCAGTAATATGCAAGTCTTAATTGAACCTCAAAATAAATTTAAATTCAAAACAAAGATATAATCGTCATGATAACCTCCAGCAGTAGTGCCTGTTTGAAATAAAGAACGGAATGATTCGTTTGATAAAATGTTAAATTTTAACCAACTGGAAGAATATAATTACTCCATTGAAAGATGACGACGGTGCTTGACAAAAAGGTACATAGAAGGACAAAAGTGTTTTTACAAGCTAAAAAGGATAAATGGGAAACTATAAGATATTTACTAAAAAAAGTTAAATAAAATGAAATTATACATCATAAATTCATGGGCGAAAATGCTGTTAGTATATCCCAAGTTAGCAGAAGCCAGTACATATTTGTGTAAGTATAAGGTAGACCAACCTCTGAATGAACTCGTCGACGCCTAACAATGGGATTAGCAACTCTAAATAAGCGGAAATGTCCACAACTGTTCTGTTTATCTCGAAGCACGCCGCCTGAAGGTTCAACCTCGATAATATTTCCGACAGAATCTAATCTAATTTATTCGCCTTTTATCTTCTTAGCAGATTTAAAAGGTACACTATCACAGTTTTTACTCCCCACTTCCTGGCATAGGGAATTTGTCGCTTGTATTCTAGGAAAACCTCATCGGGGAATACTGACGAGGGAACTCAAACAATCTGACCATCCTTTAACGGCGCTTATTTTAATTCCGGTCTACGACCTTCTGTCAAATCCCATTGCAGTTTTAGAAAGCTAATTACCAATTGGCAACAAGATCAGTTACACAAAGCGAGTGCGAGAGAAAGTACTCTCGCTTACCGGTTTATCTATGTACTATAATTGAGAAAAAAGCTGACATTCGACTTGATATGGGCGTCTTTGGTATTATTTCCTAAAACATCATCCAAAACTACTGGCGAATTATGATTCGAGAACTTACAACGAAAATTCGAATTGAAAAAAGCTTACCGTTTCACATAGTATTGCCAACAGACATTAACAATAAAACACACACACACGTCAGAGCTTAGAGAAGAAAGTACACCTTTATTGTAATTCAACCACACACACACATACACACACACATATATATATACATATATATATATATATATATACGTTTCGTGATTCAATTTTAAATTCTGAAAATACAACATATAGAGACATATATTCGATTTAAGAGTTTATTGTTTGACAATAATGGACTATCTATGTTGTATCAACTTCTCTTATCATATAATTTTCTCCATATAATTATCCACAACAACTCAAAAACTATTTTCAATAGCAAAATAGCGTCCATTCGCAGCTGAACATTTTGCTAACTGCATTTCATTTTTTCTGATGATATAAGCCATTGCTGTAAATCCATAGATTTAACATATTAAAATAACCTCCTCTATGTATTCCTTTGTCAAACAATAAATTCCTTAATCGAATATATGTATGCATATGTTGTTTTTTAGAATTAAAATTTGAACCACAAAACTTATGTAATGCTCTATTCTTAAATATTGAGCTTTTCCTTTTTGGCTAGTATATCCTTAAAAGTAATACTTTAAGTAATATCTATCAGGAGTTTTTATCTGAATTCTATCAGTGTCTTATCTCGCTTAAATATATATATATATATACATATATATATATATATATATATATATACATATATATATATATATATATATATATATATATATATATATATATACATAAGTGCATTTTCTAAAAAGTAACAAAAGGTTTTCGTATAGAGTCATAAATCTTGGGTAATGAAATTTTCACGAAATTTTTCAAGAAATAAAGGATTTGTTTAAACCTTGTTTTAATCCTACTATTTATTCATAAATCTTATGCCAAAATGCTCGTTGAATGTAGATAACAAACACTGTCAATCTTGGGTATATATATTGTTGGAGACTCCCCTCCATAGATTAATGGACTATCACATGGCGTCAATTCCTCTAGTGACGTCACTTCCGATATCCAGTACCGGTGCCTGAGATTGGAATGCGACCACGCTGGACGCCTGCAAACGTCCTACTGTTGTGTAATGGATATTCTCAACTCATATATGTAATATATGTGAATACACATTTCGTTACTAAAAATCCTGTGCTCGTTTTTTTATAACCATTTAACCCCATAACAAATAGCGACGAGGTTTCGACTATCACACTGGTTACCTCCACAAAAAAAGAAAAACACAAAATTTTAATCCGCTTCAAAAGAACTACGGATTTACAAATTAAGAAGTCGACTGGAAATTACGTCCTACAAAACAAAAAAAGACGAAAGAAAATGAACACCTAGCAAAGTTATCAAAGAAATTGTGTGCACTCTTTTTATTTCTATATTTAAACTGCAAAGGACTGGGCTTAAACATTTTGTTAATGCTTAAAAATTAATTGGACGCTTATTGAAAATAGAAAGAGAAAAATATATAATTGTTTACCCAATTATCACCACGAGAATAAGTCTATCGTGAAATGTCGACTGCTTAGGCATATACAAATTTGAAAAAACTTTCAAATGTATTGAAAAGTTGTTTTTTTTTTACTTTGTTTTTTGCTGCTAATTTAACGAGAGAAACACTTTTCCCTTTTAGTTTTACTTGGACTAAACATTAATACTACTTTTTTATGGAATGAAATTTTGTAAAATATTCTATTTTTAACTGTCAGTTCTAAAGTAGAAACACGTTTTTCTTCCGCGTGGGACAACTTCCCCCACACAAATACAAAAAAAATCAACTGCAATTTTGGTTAATTTTCAGACAATTCCACAATTATTTTTATTCTTCTGCAAGTGTAGTGTATAACAGTATCTTTTTTTTTTTTTTTCGTAGGTAAGAAACAAAAAAAAAACATATTTTTTGTCGACACTCATATTGGGTCATCTCTAAGGTTTTACCAAAAGTAAGGGATACATTGCTCCCGCCTCATACACACACTCCAAAAAATAGACATTTTCTTTTTATTATTATTTTATCTCTCTTCCCCAGTAAAAAAACAGAAATGATTTTTCTCCTGCTTTTGGAAAAGCCATTAAAAGATGGAAGATATTAAACCAGTATTAATACAGCTAATCAAAGCTCAGATGGACCAGCAGCAGAAAGCTGACGAAAATTTAAAAGAACCTGATCAACAACTCCAGATATAATTTCAAGAAATGCGACCGACAAGCCTTGGGGGAGAGAATGTTATTTTAACAACAGAGACAAAAAGAGCTATTGTTAAAAATATTCGATAGAACGGTACACACAGACGACACTTTTGCTTTTTCCCAAAATACAATATGGAACGCTATAGAAACGTTCAATTAGTAACCGGAGTTGGATGGGACGTTTGACGCTTTCTGTTGGAGTTATGAGCACCTATTAACCGTGGATTGTAAAGAGTGCAGCAACGCTAAGAAATTGTGCCTATTTTGAGTAAATTAGGGACCACAGAACGTAGCAAGTTTGTGAATTATATTCTCCCCAAGAAGACGAGTGAATTGGAATTTTCTGAAGCGGTAAAACTTTTCTCCGAATTATCCAGCCCGAATTCTACGTTCTTTCATAGAAGATGGAAGTGCTTTAAGCTGCAACACAGCGACGACGACGATTACCTAACCATCGCGTCCGTGGTACATAAATATTGAGATGATTTCCGTCAATCTGACTTATCGGCAGGTAACTTCAAGTGTTTAAGTTTTATGCAGGGTCTAGTCTCATCCAAAAACGCTGAGATAAGGCAACGTGTTCTCTTGAAAGCGAACAGGGTCTCACAATCCAGAAGTTGGTCGAGGATTGTCAACGGGTAGTCTGCGTGAGTAACAACTCGTAACACGTCGAGGAGGCAAGCAAAACCTTCATTAGAAGGATGAACTTAAGACCGGACAAATTTTTACCTCGTAAAAGCAAAGATGGAAGTAAGGAAACTCGGCTACACCTAACAAGACCTGGATCCCCTAAGCCCGTGCTATCACTTCGGCTGGAAACATTGATCAGGTCAATGAATTTACAAATATAAGTATTGCAACGAATGTAGCAGGAAGGGCCAAAAAGCAACCTAGTGCGGACAGAACAAGGTCACGAACATCGTCCGACAGACTATATTCGACTTTGATAAGCTTAAAATGATATGTGTGTTTCGGTTAAAATAAAATAATTGTTTATATTTTCGTTTATATATATATATATATATATATATATATATTTATATATATATATATTTATATATATATATTTATATATATATATATATTTATATATATATATATATATATATATATATTTATATATATATATATATTTATATATATATATATATATATATATATATATATATATATATATATATAAATAATTATCAGGACCATCAAGTTATCATTGTATAAAGTGTTGTGATATTGTTTCTCATTACACGCTGATGAAAAACTTGGGCTATTATCTAATTTCTCGGCCATACAGTCGAAAAATTAGTAATAAGACAATGAAATATATCAGAATATGTTTAATAACAAGCGACGAATCTTATATCCGGGACGAAACATGGTAAATTATGTAGCTAAGTCTGCTTTCCCTCGTACTTCTTATAATTCACTAACTCATTCTATCTGCGATCAGTGCTCTCGACATGATTGCGCTATTTATAATATCGTTTCATTTTGTTTTGTTTTTTTGTTTTCAAATAAAAGAATAATATGCCACATAAAGAATGGGGGATAAGTCCATTTCAATTCATAAGAACGCTGTGAGACGGATAAATTTACGTTTGTGTGAAATTTGAAAACAGATAAGTTCAACCATTTCGGAAATTATGAGCACTTATTACCATACCGAACTAAATATGAAATGAATCATTCTAAAAACATATGAGATATGCCGCATGAAGAATCAAACTCTAGTAAACACCACGTAATAGAAATGTTTCGACAGTGTTCACATAAACATCTATATGCTATTATTTACTTTCATTTTAATACATGAATTATAAATTTTCTTAATACAGAAATCGATTATGGATGAAAATAAGCTTCAGAAGTCGTCAAATACTATGACAATAACGTTTTATCGCTAACATTTGCATGAGGAAACAGTTGTTTATTCCGATACAAATCTATACACCGTTAACATGTAAAAAAATATGATATTCTCTGACCACTAAAAACGCAAATTCAAACAGGTAACTTTAAAAGAAATCGAACTTGTTTAAATTAAACTCAAACTAAAATACACATTATTGAGTACTTGACCGGAAGAAAGAAGCGCATATATATATATATTTTTCAAGTTGTATATTAATAAAATACGGTTTGTTTTGCGCCGAATATTCTGAATAGAAAGAACGTTGATGTAAGCTTTGTAGAGATAGACGTTTTAAACAGTTATCTAACAACTGTTGTAATCTAACAGTGATATTAAAACAGCTATATTAAAACACTTATATTAAAACCGTTATATTGAAATAGTCATTATCATATCAAACAAGTATATTCAACTATTGTATAATATAATTATATAAATAATAAATTACTCTCATAAATAAGAGAATGAGGCTATCTTTTGGAGTTTGGATTTGATCGATTTTTTAAAAATGATTTGATGAGATTTTATTATTTATCTAATCCGGTGAAACCTAAAATATGCCCGTTTGAAAATTACTCTTTTTCATTTTTAAGTGAGAAAAGTTTATTTTATTTTTTAATCGGAATTTTGGGGTGGGGCATTTTCGGTATTTATCGGATGTAGATCTGTACAAAACCTATCTAAGAATACTGCCAGGCACGTGAATTACCGCTTTGTGAAATTTTTAAAAAGATAAGCTCAATCGTTTAGGAACCTATAGGGGAGAAACTCACACACTCACATACAAAAAGCGACATTTATATACAACTGGAGAGAGAGATACTCATTTGTGTTCTGTATAAACTGATTTTCTGTATAAAACAAAAGTTCACTCGCGTGTATACATATGAATGTGTATACCTAATCGTATAAAACGTGCATAAAGTGCGTCATTATTTGAAATTATTTCATATATATATATAGACATGACTTTTATATTATATTATTTAATGACACTTACATATCACGCTGTTAATACTTAAATGGATTAATTTAAATCAGGTGCGATCTCGTTCTCAAGTGTAATTACATTTAATGTTTATTAGAGAATATGATGAGATGAGATAGAAAAGAGTGTGTATATTAATAAGTGTAAATTACTTCAGAATAACCTAATGGGTTTGCGCTAATTTAATTAATTTCAATGAAAAGAAAAAGATATTATAAAACATTAAAGCCACACATACGTATATATATATATATATATATATATATTTATATATATATATATACCATGTTTGATATCACATTGATTTAATGTCAGTTATATGCATGAGACAGCATTAATTGTAGCTGAAATAATGTGTGAAATAAAACAAAGATATTATTTTTACGTGTATATTACTTTAAACATGTCTTGATTAATTGCGAAATCAGATTCCAAGAAATCCTCAAATATTATTTTGTATTATTCGGATAATTTAGAAAACAATTTCTATTCTAGATAAAACGTTTTGACTTCTGTAACCTCTTAATTCCTCCAAGTGCGCCCTGTTGCACTCATGGACTCGCCCGCTTATGCGCCCACGCGCACTCACACACACACATTTATATATATATATATATATATATATATATATATATATATATATATATATATATATATATATATATATATATATATAAATAAATATATACATATATATATATATATATGTATATATACTGATGGCTAAATACACACCAATCCATATAATCATTAAAAAAAAATAAAAAATGAAAATAAAGGTATGCTAACGAGGTTTCGTTCCCCACTGTTGAGCAAGGAACGAAACCTCGTTGGCTAACGTTTATTCATTTTTTTATCATCATTTTGATTGGTGTGTATTTAGCCATTATACAATTCTGTAACCCCTGAAAAATGTTCAAATATAAATATATATATATATATATATATATATATATATATGTATATATATATGTATATATATATATATTTGAGAATTTTATTAATAAATAAATATTTAAAAATTTTATTAATAAATAAATAAATATTTGAAAATTTTAATTTAAATGATTAAATATTTGAAAATTTTATTAATAAATAAATATTTGAAAATCTTTTATATATATATATATACACATATATATATATGCATATATACTAAAGTATAAGCACACCGACATCTATATATATATATATATATATATATATATATATATATATATATATATATATATAAGTATATAATTTACTCACATAAAATTAATATACGAAAGTATAGATTTATGCGTAAGCTTTAAGTATTTACTTCAAAAGTGTTCAATACGTAGGTAGAGCTAGTTAGTAAGTTATAAAATGTATATGGCGATTAAGCTACACTGAATATTCCGCGTTTCATCCACTTTAGGAGTCTTCAGGCTTATGCGCGAATTCTGTGGTTGTTTGTCGTTTTAATATGCTCCTCTTCTATTAGAAATTTTAGTTAGCCAATAAGCTTACTAGTAACCACCGCGCCCTTCCTATCAGCCAATGAGAATGCATTTATCAGACAAAGGTCTATTTGACCTCTGGTTTACCTGCTCCTGTCTGTGTGCTCTATTCAGCCTGGATATTTTGCTTATGATCTGTTTTAAATCTAAGTTAGTGTTTTTCATGTTAGTTTCTATATAAATATATATATATATATATGTACACACATATATATGCACATATATATATACATATATGTGTGATTGTTTATGTATATTCATGTTTATTTAATTTATTTATTTGTTTATTTTCTATTGTTTTTGTTAGTTTTGAAACTATTTTGTATCGCTATCCTAGAGTAAATTTCATCTTGTGAACACAGTTGTTTGCTATTTCCCTCGTAAAGTTTAATAGATGTAGGAATTTTTTAAAGCTAAATATCCACATATATATATATATATATATATATATATATACATATATATATATATATATATATATACATATGGTTATATAGTCATACATACATTTATACATATATATATGTATGATTATGTAAGCATATGTGTATATATATATATATATATATATATATATATATATATATATATATATATATATATATATAACATTTGTATTACGTCACCTCGCCACCGGCACAAGTGGTTAAGTCCATTAGAACCAAAAAAAAATGCGAAATAGGGTAAACCGCACTTTGTAGAAAAAGCAATGTGGAGAGACAAAGCAGCAAAATTAGAAATTCGAAGAGGGGGAAGCTTATCCCCGATATGTTGGCCTTAAGGACGTCCTGCATTTCTCACGGTCAAGCAATATTGTTTACAAAATCCAATGACCTTGTGGTGCCTTCTATATAGCAAAACGACCCAGGGTCTCCAGGTTAGAATTACACAGCATGCTCCTCGTTAAATGCGGGATCATCAGCCTATTTCCAGTGGTACCCAGATACTAGAATCAGCTATTGAACAACACTTAGTAAATAAAGATCCTGCAATTCTATATTCTCTCTGGAGTATTTATATGTTTTGCACAAAGGGCTTACTAATTCTACCTGTCTGTTCTGGAAGCGCTTGCTACAACTTTTATTACCTCCCCACACCTTGTGCAAGGAGAAAAAAAAACCTTCGGTTACAATTGAAACTATTTGGGGGGACACATTGTATTAAATATTTTTCCGTAGTTATCCCGTTCATATATGTATTTCTGCAGGGAAAAAACCAAAACATCTAAACCTATATCCTTGAAAATGTTCGATACATTCATTTAATCACATAAATAAACTAAGGAATAAGATCACTTCCCTCAAATGTAAAATCAATTTCCTTCGTAGTTTCATATCTAATCATATTACCCCTGGCTATATCTTCAGACGCATTTCCAAGATTAAATGTAGGAATTCTGGGAGCCTTACTTGTGCCTTCCTTGAAAACGAATCAACCTCTTATTTTGAGCCTAGGGAATAATAGTCTGGCCTTCTGTTTGGAAAACGCTGTCACCTTTCGACAAATTACGATTTTCTAAGCTACTTTCAGTTAAAAAGCTAAGTGCCGTCACTCTTACAGTCAAACGTTTACGAACTTTAAAAAACTTTTCGATTAAAAATAAATTTGGCGAACCTTCATTCTCTGATAATCTCATATTTAATTTTTCGAAATTTGAATTGTCTGACGCTGACACGTTGGTGTTGTATATGGGTCTTGAATTTTGTGTCCCCCTTCGTGAGTTTGATGTTTCTCAAACTCTTAGTGAATTTGAGATTTTATTTTCTCGAATAAAAAGTCACGGGTCCGCCGAGAAGTTTGACTGAACTTACTAATAAATTTAATCAGTGCAATATATTCTCTCACCATTTTATTTTGCAAAGAAATAATTGTATTGCTGCAAAGCAAGATAAATATAATCACTACATTTATATTTCTTTGGCCAGACAAAGGCGCAGGAGTTTTTATTTTCGACTGCCAAGAATATCTTGACGAGATGCTGTCTATTTTAAACAATAATAATATTTTTTTGTTTGGGTTCCCCGGACGACACTCCTTCCACTGAGATTCCTAAACAAGCTCCTTCGGTGGAACACACGGAAAATTTTGTCCCAGGAAGTATATAATACTGGTAATCTCCAAAAATACCGTTAGGGCTTACAACATGGCGGCCAGAAGAGTCAACAAAAAACTGCGAATAAAATATATAAAACTCGTAATTTCTGTTTTGAAAGTGGGTTGTCAATTTTCTTTATGAAATATACTTCCAAAATAAACTATTACAGTCGTTTAAAACATAATAGGAGTATTATTTTTTTTATTTTTTAAAAAGAATGTTTACAAAATATCTACGAACGTGCGTAGACATTTTGTAAACATTGTTTTTAAAAATTAAAAATAATACTTCTATTATGTTTTAAACGACTGTAATAGTTTATTTGGGAAGTATATTTCATAAAAAAATTGACAACCCACTTTAAAAACAGAAATTACGAGTTTTATATATTTTATTCGCAGTTTTTTGTTGACTCTTCTGGCGGCCATGTTGTAAGCCCTAACGGTATTTTTGGAGATTACCAGAATACTATACGGCCAGTAGGCTTTCAGCGCCCCAGAATGTATGGATTGCCTTAAGTACACAAGGTGGATAATCCATTGAGACCAATCTTGTCAATTGAAAGCCCGGCTCAACACAATTTGGCTGAATAGTAGGTGTAAATCTTTAACCAGTTTATTCTTTTTATTAAAAAACATTGTACCCCTGACTCTTTTCATTTTGCTTCGACAATTAAGCAGTGTTCTCTCCCTGGTAATTCACATTACCTGGTCTCTGTCAACATCATTAATTTATTTACAAATACCCCTCTTGACAAGGTTATCAATATTTGTTCCGATTATCTATATAGAGGTCCCGGCCTCCTCCCCTCTTTTTCTGAGGCGCTGTTTGTTTTACTTATGGAGCTTGCTAACAGGTCTGTTTCCTTCAGTTGCAACAATGTTCTGTATCGATGTGCCCCCCTTGGAAACCTCTAGCTAATATTTTTGTTGCCTTTTGAGAGCAGTTGTAGTTAAATAAGTGCCAAAGACCAGGCTTTTATATGCTTTACGTTGACGAAAGTTGTTCTTGTTTCGCTACGCATGACCAATCTGGATCTTTCTGTAAATTATTAAATAATTTAGTCAGCCCCTCTCATTTACGAAGTATGTAGAAAAAGATAACTCCTTGCTTTCTTAAACGCTTTAGGTTCTAAATGTGAGGTCCATTCATAGAAAATGTATTTTTACTGGATTTAACGACTTGGGATACTTTCGCACCAACAACTAGGAAACTCAAATTTATTTGAAACAACCCATCGGGCACTTGCCATATTCTCTACTTTTTATATCGATTCTGAAGTCGATAATATTAAACAGCTTTTCATTATGAATGGATATCTGCCTCCATTGGTCAACAAAGTTTTTTAATAAAACAATAGAATCCTTTTATGAGCAAACTAAATATGCCCACCAAGATTTCCTGTAAAAATCAAGTTACCTTGGATTGGGCATTAAGGCAAACGTTTCGTCATAAGTTTTTCTCTTTTGTCAGTAATTTTGGTGCATTATCTCTCCGAATTGTTTTTTCTACAAAGTGTGCCTTTCACTCTTTTCGGAAGGACGTCTTGCCTATCTCTCAATCAAGCAATATAGTTTACAAATCTCAATGTCGCTATGGTGCCGTCTATATAGTCAAACCGACCTAGCGTACTCAGGGTAGAATCGCCCAGCATGTTCCTCGATTAAACCTGGATCGTAAGCTTATTTCCAGGGGTACCCAATTCATTACGATTCGTGATTTATTTTTTCAATCAACATTTTAATCGACATATTTCTGTTTTTTTCTTTTTCATCATGATCAAATTTGTAATTCTAATCAAGTTATATATATATATATATATATATACCCATTTTTACATATGAATAAATAAATATATATATAAACATATACATATATTGTTATATATTATTATATACATACTAACACACTTTTCAGAATTATTTAACCATTTTTACAGTCAAAAACTGACGCAGTTTACAAGAGCCATGACAGCCAACAAAAATAACTCGAGTATAACAATCATTTAAACTCATCAGTGGAAAAAGGTTTAACCCATAGTCGGATTGCATCGCGGATTGTTTGATCTGTGTTAGCAAATATTATTGTTGGTGTGTGCTGAGGTTGATCAAGTGGACGAGTACTCCCCTCGCATGCACGATTTTGAATCCCGAGTTCGAGGCTTTTAAACTTATAAACAAATACGAGGCCAAAACTCGAATCTCGGATTCCCGATTTGTTTGCTCTCATATTTCTTGTGAGATGCGATATTGTTTTACTACAGAAGTGCACATATACAGGCTGCCCCCCCAAAAAAAAACAAAAACAAAAGCTAAATGCAAGCCATCTAGAACATATGCTGTAGAACGGAGAAAAATGCCGAAGACCCTTATGTTTTGATGTGCTGTTTTGAATATAATAAATTAGTTATGACAAAAGTTTCTTTTAATTCGGACAACACACTAAGACACGGGGCCTAATTAGATTTGGGACCCGTTTTTTAGGTCACCCAGTGTATATATATAAATAAATAAATAAATAAATATATATATATATATATATATATGTATATATATGCTCCCGTGTACTAATATATGGTTGGGTTTGTATTAAGTCGACAAGCTGTCTTTGTAAAGGTTTTGTCGTTAAAAAAATGCATTATGACGAAATGCAACTATCTGTTGTTTTCAAAGTAAAACCGATTGTTCGGCTTGGTTTTTTATTCTTGTTTACACGATCCATGCATGAGTGGAAGATAAATGTGTCTTTTGAAAATAAGTTATTTCGGGCCGCTAAATAGGACATATTTTCTTCTGATGTTGTTCAATTCATATGTGAATATGTTTCTGCTCTTTTACTCCGAAAAATAAGTGTATGTTCCGTTTAACCGGGTTAATGGTGAACGCCCCAATGGTAATGTGGATTTACTCTCATGACTTTCATAATAGTTTAAGATTATAGGTGGGCCGATGAAAGCAATTATGAGATATCATGTTGCAGTGAACTGGGAGCTATATAAAATGTATATCAATTGGTTTGGCAAGGGTAAAAGCAAGAGCAACTGTTGAAAGGAGTCAATACAATGAAATAGTGTCTTCATTCCCCATGGAAATAAATTTGTAAAGATAACATTAGTTTATATCGCTTTTTTTGTAGTGATGCTATATTATGGTATTAACGCATAATATACTGTTCGCGAACAAATTCTGGATAAAATCGTAAAATATTGGCGAAAGTATTGTTAATATGCATATCTAGTATTAGCAAATCCGTATCGTTCTACTACGTCTGCGTTCTTTTTATCTCTAATGTTATATAATAAGAACTTAGTCTATGTGCATCAGTTCACTCCTTATGAACTCGAAAACGGCTGGATCGATTCTTATGAAAGTTCACACGAAGATACTTCATTGGGCCTGGAAGCGTTTTTAGATAAGTTTTAGTGTCGGAATGCTTTCTATACGTATCGATCCGTATCGAAAATGGACAATCGAAATAATCCAATTAAGCAAGGAAAAGGCGATTTCAAGAAGTTTTTACAATTTACACAGACTGGCAAGTGCATTTGGAGCGTTTTATTATCACACAAGCAGAACTCCCTACATATAAAACGAACAGTAGATGCTTTGATTTGACAGGGTGCGTTCGAAATAGAGCAGTAACACAGTGATATTTTAATTTTAAGTTTAAAATTAAATTTAATGTCATCACTGCACAAGCAAAAATACTAAGCATATAAAATAAAAAGTAAGTCATTTGAGATATCAGCGGCGCGTTCGCAAATAGTGTTCCTGTTTCGAGCACAATTGAAGCATGATAACTTACTTTTGCCTTTTAATTACACAACTAATAATTTTATAAAATTGCAAAAGGTTCACTTCAGTGCAATGTATTGTGGACTACATCACTTCTACAAAGAATATGAAATTTCTTCCCCGCGAAACACAGTGCGTCTTCAACTAGAGCATATAATCAATTGATTTTATGGAGAAAAAAATGGCGATTTCACCTAATAAAAATATGTTAGTGTGATATATTCGTTGATTATCAATGAATCCTGGGCAACGTCGGGTTTCTTTGCGCGTTTCATATAACTCTATTTAGTATCCTCGTCGAAAAGTTCAAGTGTTTGCAGATATTTAATGCGGGCAGGTAATATTTATTGTAAATGATGCGCCGTCGTTTGTTTGCCGAAAAACAAATTACAGAATAATTCACCTGTTCCAGTCAGTGAATGAGATATATTTTAGACTCAGCCATTGTTCAGTGTTCTTCAATGAAATGTGTTACGTTTGGGAGCTAGATTACCATTAAAAATCGACGAGAATATAACAGATAACGTATAATTTGGATCCTACGCACTACGGTTCTCATCTTGATAGTCATGTTCACAACGTTTCGATCGGCGTAACCCGACCTTCTTTAGGTGTATCATGTCGAACTCGTGTATGTTTCTGTGTAACTCGAGAATTTGGACGGAATTTCGAGCAAGGGAGAAACCATGTTTTTATTCTGCCAGTCATAGCGCGTAGATGTCCTAAGTAATTCGCAATTGTATTTTGCGATCGCTCAAACTGGGGATTGAACCTTTAACCTTCAGGAGAATATCATATTTTACAATTAATTTTTCCAGGTACACTAACCACTGCGCCACGTGCCCTCCTGCGATGAATCAAAATAATACGGCATGCCTTTTGTTTTAATTCCACAATATCACTGCGGATTTTGAACGAAATATCTCATTCTCTTAACAAGGGTAGAATGTTCTTGTTATGTAAGCAATGACTAAATAGAGATCCTAAGTAATTCACAATTTTATTTTTCGGTGGCCCACACCGAAGGATTGATACAACTCATATATTTATTTACACACGACCTGTGTGATTGTTTATTATGAATTCTTGCATTGTTCTTATCCAACTACCTCATCTTGTTGTAAGGCGCATCCCGATTAAACTAATCCTGAACAAGAATAATGCAAAAGTTTTCTATATTTCCTCGGTAGTATGTAAAAGATTATTATTGATTTTCTTGATCAGTTTGCTCTCTGTCCCCCGACATTCATTATAGTCAATTAATGAATTCCTCTCAAGACGGAACTAATCCCCATCTAGAGATTTCTAATCTATACTAATGATCACGTGGCATTCTTGTTGCAAGATAAACCCCGGATTGTATTGACATCGCTGATTGCAATTTGACTCATTATTAAACAGCGCTGCAGAATAACTGGACCGTTCTTTTGTAAAGACAAATTTCTATCGACACAATCTTAATCGGAAGCTATAGTTGAAAGGGGAAGTTTTTTGTATTACACTCTCTATTAATGTGTGTTTCGTTATTGTACTAATTCCGTTTCACCAATAGGATAAGTGTGAGGCCATTCCGAATATTGTTTCTAATGAGAAATAAGGTTATTCTCGAACTCTTCTTACATTCCACGTGTCAAGACCGTGCACTTACTTTAGGATAGCTAAAAAACAGATGCTCAATCAATGTCTCAAAAATAAAGTGGAAAATACAGAATGTCCAAAATTCACAAAATAAATATATGTGACTTTGCCCTCCTGCTTAGAACACTAGTCTAGGTTTATTTTCAATTTGTGGGCACAGGAAGTCTGTAAATATTGTCCGGTATCTCTCCCCAGTAAAAAGAACAGCATTTTCGTCTTGAATCCTCAAAAACATAAATATTAACAATATTCTCTTAAATCACTCCGTACTATAAAGTGCACTTCATAGGATTCAACTGCTTTTGATGAATTGCCCTTAGATATTAGAGTTCCAAAATCTGTAATTTTGTTCGTTAACGAATCCAATCAAATAAAAATGGACTTCATCTGATATAATCAACTTTTGCATAAAATTGATATCATTTCAGACAAGTTACTGAATTCGAACTGCATATTAAACTCTGGTTTGAAAATCTTCACGATTCATGTGTTGAACAGGCTGCGGTTTATAAGGAAAATGTTTTAAATTGTGCAGAATATAATGTAGTAAGCTTTGAAATATCCTAAGTCGTGTTGAACGTCGCCGAATCGATGTTTCATGATGCTGATCGACGCTCGCTCGCACTCTCTTCCGTTTTTCACTCTAAATAAACAGTGATAGGATGTAAATCGTTTGATTTAAGATATTATTAACAGTATAAATATAAGCAAAGCACTAAACCACATTGAATGTATTGTGCATACAGAAAATAATGATCTGTTTGCTTGGCATTAATGAATGCGATATAAGCGAAACATAGTGTAGTGTGACAAAAATGCAATTTACGATGCGGTTATATGAAAACACAGGATTTAAGCAAAGATAGATAAATGGCAAATTGAAATGCAGTGTTCTTCTTTTGTTGTGTTTTTTTTATATTAGATACTATATTGGTCTGTTTCCGATTATCAGGATAAAATCACCCTACGGGGAAGCTTTAATCAGACCGATATATTAATATCAGTATCATGTTTACTTCTATAGTGGAATTAAAATATATACAAATACGACGCACTAAAAAGTAAAGCCGACCCCTACATGGCCAATGTTACGTTTTTTGTAACAATAAATTGTTTACGAAATGGTGTTAAATCTAAATGAGGATCTAGTTTACTTTTCATGAATTACAAGTAATACTATAAATCCTTGTAATATATTTCAACATTAGATAGCCATACGAAATTATGGCGTGTGGTAACAGGCCAGCAGACGCTGGAAAATATAGCAAAGGAGGCATATCATTTTCAAACCACCGATAGAATTTCTGACGATAATTACTGGAACACGACTATCAATATGTCCCTTCAACGCGGATTTTCTCTAGAGCATATCGCATATCAGCAAAACACGTAGCGAGACATGTTGACGCGAGACTACATGCCCGATGAGAGGAATTAGCATAAAGACTCTCAAATAAATTCAGTGTTTCCTATGAGAATAATTTCCAAATATAAGGTTTTGTTAATTCTGATGATCAATGAATATTTCTAAGTGTCAACTCCTCGTCATATTTGCAGTTTTTTTTTCTGAACTAATTTTAAACTTTCTAAGTCAGAGAGTAGTTTGTAAAACTCAACACAAACATACACACACACAGATATATATATATATATATATATTAAGTAATGTGTTTGATAATTTAAAATATATATATATATATATATAAATATATATATAAAGTGAAAGTGTCTGTCTGTGTGTTTGTCTGTGTGTCTGTGTGTGCACATTTCCCTACGCAATAACTGTCAATTTTAAGTCTACAGACTCGAAATTTGATATACAGAATACTGAGATTTGAGAAAATCGATGTGATTTGTTTTCGGCCAGAAATTTGGCTATAAAGGGGTCAAAGTTCAACGATTTTCCCTTTAACAACTCTACCAAACGCCTCCGACAATTTCCGGTCTAAACACTTGAAATTTTTGAGATAGGTTCCTTGGACAGGAATCTAACTTAATAACTAGATTTGAACCCAAAACAATAAATGTTAATAGGTTCAAAGTTTTAAAAGTTGACCTATTTTTCTTTTTTTGTTGTTCAATATACATCTCCAAATACCCGGGCAACGCCGGGTACACATGATATCTATCTATATATCTATAAACGTGAAAATGTATGTGTACCTGTGTATCTGTATATCGGTGTATGTACATTTCCCTACGCAATAACTCTGTCAATTTTTAGTCTACACACTCGGAATTTGAAATACAGAGTACTGAGATTTGGGAAAATCGATGCCAGAAATTTGGCGGTTAAAGAGTCAAAGTTCAGCGACTTGACCTTTCAAAACTCTACCGAACTCCGACAATTTTGTGTCTAAACACTTGAAATTTTTGCTATAGGTTAATTTGATATGGATCTAACTTAATAACTTTATACGAGCCCAAAACAATACATTTGCAGGGGTCATAATAGGAGTCAAAGTTAACACATGACCACTTGTTTGTTGTTCTTTTTTTTTTGCTCAACATACATCTCTAAATACCCAGGTAACGCCGGCCACCCATGCCAGTATATCTATAACAATGAATGTGTATGTGTGTTGGTGTGTCTGTCTGTCTGTGTATATTTTCCTACGCAATAACTCTGTCAATTTTTAGTCTACTGACTTCAAATTTTATATACAGGTACTGAGATTTGGGAAAATCGATGTGATTGGTTTTCGGTAAGAGATTTCACGATTAAGGGGTCAAAGTTCAACGGTTTGACCTTTGAGAACTCTACAAAACGCCTCCGAGAATTTTCGGTCGAAACCTTTAAAATTTTCATATGGATTCATTGGACATGGATCTAACTTAATTTGAGCCCAAAACAATAAATTTTAAGGGGTCATCATATGGGTCAATATTAAAAAAAATTAAATACATTTTTTTTTTGTTCAGCATGCATCTCCAAATGCCCGGGCAAGGCCGGGCCCCCATGCTAGTATGTCTATAAAAGGGAACATGTACGTGTGTCTGGGCGTGTGTCTGTCTGTCTGATTGTGTACATTTCCCTACGCAATAACTATGTCAATTTTTAGTGTACAGGCTCGGAATTTGATATACAGGGTACCGAGATTTGGGAACATCTATGTGATCGGTTTTCGGCCAGAAATTTTGCGATTAAGAGGTCAAAGTTCAACAATTTGCGCTTTAACAACTCTACAAAACCCCTTCGACAATTTTGGGTCTAAACACTTGAAATTTTACATATAGGTTCCTTAGACAGGCATCTAACTTAATAAATTTACTTGAGCCCAATACAATAAATCTTAATAAAAGTCAAATGTAAAAAAAATGTACTTTTTTTCTTTTTTTTTTGCTCAACATACACCTCCAAACACCCGGGCAACGCCGGGCGTAAATGCTAGTATATATATATATATATATATATATATATATATATATATATATATATATATATATATATAAGGTTCAAAAGAAAGAAAGTCGCCAACCTAATAGTTCCTTAACTGTCATCTAAGCTTCAGCCTCTCTCCCATCGACGAAACATAGCATCCCTCTTCCTGTTCTACAAGTAATTAAACGGTGCATGCTCCGACAAAATGCAAGCACTTGTGCTCCCCTCGACGGAAATACTCCCGACGAACGCGACAAGCAGCCAAATCCCACATCTTGACGGTTGAGATCCCTAGATGTAAGAGAGCTTTCTACTCCAGTAGTTTCTTATCCAGAACAGCTTGGCTTTGGAATTCCCTTCCGGGTTCCTGTTTCCCCAACTGCACTGGCATACAAAAGTTCAAGTGTAA
Organism: Euprymna scolopes; assembly: GCF_053919585.1. Classification (NCBI taxonomy): domain Eukaryota; kingdom Metazoa; phylum Mollusca; class Cephalopoda; order Sepiida; family Sepiolidae; genus Euprymna; species Euprymna scolopes. The sequence continues at coordinate 39,232,897 of NC_136519.1, forward strand.
CGTAAACCGACATTTTGCTGCCCTACTACCCACATAGTACTTATTTAGCTTATGCCCCTGATAGTAGCCTCCTACATCAAAGTGGCAATGTACCTTGTTCGGAGTGAAAATGTAATAAAAATATATATAGCAGCATTCTTTTACACCAAGTAGCAAGAGATATATCTATTCTCTCTCCTCGTCCCTTCATTCTCACCCATCTGAACCTCCACAATTCCTCTTCTTTGCTCAACTTATTTTTTTAATGGATTTCACTAGCCTTATATTAAATCATTTCTTCTTCTTAACCTCGGACTTATTTATCGTCTTACTTTCTATCTTTATTTTTCCTATCATTTACAAGTTTTTAATTTGACCGGGCCATGGAAGCTCCGCATGTCCGATGTTACAAAATTCTATATCAATCAATATTGTATTTCTCCTCTATTTGAAGCCTATGTCTTCAATTAAAATGTTCAAGCGGGTCTCTACGCTTTAACATCTAACTTCCATGGAATTAATTTTACCCCCAATCTTCAACACAATACACATCTACAAGAATGCCTTTTTTCTTCACCCCTAAATATTTTTAACAGGCACTCTTATTAGAATATTTTTTCAATCTCTTATTAGATCTACCCAATACTAATCTCATACTAATTATTGAGAATTGCTGGGTATTTTTTTACTGTAAACTTTTAGCTTCCTTCACCAACTTTTATAACTACCGTTTTCAGAAATTGCGCTAAGCAGCCAAATTTCATTTCATCTATATATTCCTTTTCCAAGCTATCTCCCTCTGAGGAGAAGAGTCTATAATTGAAACACTATGGAATAAAGAAATGTTTCTGACCTCTTCTATTATTCCTTGATTTGAATAAAAAATTGTGAATTTAATTCTACAATATCGTGACGTCTATACTACAACATCGTGGTATATATATATATATATATATATATATATATATATATATATATATATATATATATATATATATATATATATAAAATTTTGTTTTTTACTATAATAATTAAATACCTGCAGACACGAATGTTTCATCCTTTCGGGAATCTTCAATGTAGGGAGACACGATTAATACCAGTCGAACGATTTGAACCCCGCAATACGAGACATATCTGGCTCGATTAGCGGAGACCAAATCCATTAACCGCGTGAAATATCGTTGAATTAAACATTTTAATTTTAAATGTTCATTTACGTCAGTCGGACAGTGATCTAATCCTTATACGATGATCTATGCATAAGAGCTAAATTGACCGACTTTAATTCAACTGAAAGTGCTCAACGATAAGGAAGGAATTTCTTAAAGTGGCTGTCATAATTATTTTTCTACTATAATAATTAATACCTACAAACACTAGTGTTTCATCCTTTCGGGAATCTCCAGTGCAAGGTGTCACGATTATTACCAGTCGAACGATTTTAACCCCGCAACACGAGACATCTCTGGCTCGATTAGTTGAGAACTAATCCATTCGGCTACCATTAACCGCTTGAAATAACGTTGAATTTTAATATCTTTATTTTAAATGTTCATTTACGTCAGTGATCTAATCGTTATGCGGTTATCTATGCATAAGAGCTAAATTGACTGACTTTAATTCAACTGAAAGTGCTCAACGATAAGACGCGAATTTCTTAAAGGGGCTGTCATAATTATATTTTTACTTTAATAATTATTTTTAATGGGTTTGCCTGTTCCAGGCAATATTGTTTGCACACATTAACTTAATTTATAGGGCATTTAATATAATTATCATTATCATTTATTATGTAATATTTTATTAAAATACTATAGCTTTATAAAACATATTGAAATTATAAGGGAAATGATTACAAGAACATCTGGCGACAAATCATAGTGACTTTTGTAGAAGAGATACTGCATCTTATCTTAGCTGGATAACAAGGAATTAACACTATTTTTTATTACGCATAGTGAATGAAAACAAATGTAAAGAAATATTATATTTCGATTATATATTAACGAATAGATTTGCATTTAATTTATATATACTAATAATTGGGTGAGTTGTGCACTCATAATTTAGAGTTAATGAAAATAATATACATAATATATTTAATTAATCTATACCAATTATATTGTGAGGTCTGTACTCACTCTTCCGTTTTAAAAGGAACTAAGCTTTCTTTTACCTTCGTTTACATAAATAACATTTCTAAGACTGCGATTAATTTTAGCGTTGATATAAATGAACATGTTTAATTTCATATATATATATATATATATATATATATATATATATATATATATATATATATATATATGATATGATATTTCTCGGTGACATGTACAAAAATAAATACGTACTCTCAATTTAAGTAGTAAGGGGTGCATACGTACTTCGCATTTATGAACTGCAATATGTTTTTTTTTATTTTTTCCTACCATGATGTGTTCGAGAATAAGGAATCCGTTTAACTGTTTAATATGTTTACAACAATAATATTGTTATATTGAACAAAAGTATTCACAAAATGAACACTGATTTATATTTTAAAAAATTAACTATTTTTTTTTTATATTTTTAAACTGATATTTATTGTCTACGTACGTCTTTAATCTTATAATGCCTTTTGTCTCATAGATATACATCCAAAGAGGCACAGAGACATTCAGCTTTATTGGCTTATCTTTTAGATAATAGACAGACAGCCACACACACACACACACACACGCGCGCGCACACACACACACACACATAGATCAGGTTTTGCTCGGATAATGTTGTTGGTTTAAAGGAAATTGCTCAAACGAACACGAGGGAGGTAGTGAGAATCTTTCCTGTTACCATCGTATGGACACCAATTACAAGTCCCAATTATATATGACCCCTATGAGACCCCATCTCTGTTTGTTGGAATGAGATATTTAACCCGTAACTCCCTTGCCCCATAACAGTCTATCATGGAAATTTCGGTAGTTCCTGCTCAAAGGGCATGTGTGTGCATAAGCTTCCAAGTTATAAGTGGAAGCAATGAGCGCCCATTTTCGTTGGTGGGTGTGAGCGGTGTAATCCCTCATAAATTCACTCACATTATTGTTGGTTATCTTTTCATATCTGGTAACTATATGAGTGCAAAAAGTGTTCCAGTTAGAAGTGTCGCAACTGGGCCCCTTCCCCTTACCCGTGGTGGGTTATCCTGACAGATGAGGTGATTCTATGTGGTACAGTGTGAGCGTGTATGAGGGTTCCTCCTTATAAATAATCTCCCTCTTTGGACCCCTCTTTTTCATACAATTCAAGATCTTCGATATCTCTTCTATCATTGTATGTATTCAGCTTGATATAATAGAAAAACATATAAAAGCGTCTTCGTGTACAGAGAGATGGCCAAAAAACGTAGCGCTTTATTATATAGCTCTTTATAAACTTACAAACACATATGCATGAATATATATATATATATATATATATATATATGTATATATTTAAATATGTATGAATAAAAACCCCATACGAAAAATATCTAAACGTTTATATCTTTTCTGTATGTATATCCTGTGTGTTGACATGTAGGAATACAAAGGGTCTTTTGAAAAAAAAAAGCAAGAATGTTTCCTTCAAAAGCACATATTTTCTACCGATCCTTCGATCTTCCTCAGTGTGAAAGATAGAAGACCTGAGTGAGCAGGCAGAGTTAGCAGCATTAGGAGGGGCACGGGTATATCCATTAAGGTAAAGATCTGTTTGAATATGACCCTTCCAGCATTTTCGACTTGGAATGGTCAGCAACTTGTGTTGCCTTTATTCCAAGCTAAGCCTCTCATAAAACTTTGAATTTGACACCCACGCATCCCAGGAACATACTCGTATATGTGAAAATACATGTATATACACTCGCGCACTACCACATATGCTTCTTAACGTACACATACATGCACAGGATAGGCGCACATTAGTTTATTGACATATCTGCATATACAGCTTGAGATTGATGAGCAGATGTAGGTTATAAGCTAAGTGGGTGCGAAGTAAAATGTATTTTCCAAGAGCTTGGACTTATAGATGTATTGTTTGTCTAGGTTGACTGGATTGTCTGCATGTACGCACCGACAAACACTCACACACACATACACACGTTTATTTATTTATTTTTAAAATCTACTGTGGATTTCGTTAATTGATATATACAAACATATAATGCTTGAAAACATAAATAAAATTAAGTGAAATAACAAAATAAACGGAAAATACTTGTTTTATCCTCATTTAATTAATTGTCTATTCTTGTTTAAACATATTAAAATATATTAAAGTATTCGGATTGTTTTATTTTATTATCCCACACCTATGCATACTCCTATATGCGCATCTATACTCATGCATACATACATACATACATACATGATGATTGTAACGTCTTGTCAGACGAGTTCCACTCTCTCAGACACTTAAAGTCCATGAGCCCAAATGCCAGAGGAGTATCTATACAAAGATGATGTTACAGAGTCTTAGCTTTGTACGACGGTTAAGTCTCTCTCTCTCGGTTCAACATGTTGAGATCCAGCAACAAGCAAGAGCAAGATAGCCAGTAACAAATTAAACTGCAGACCAGCATAATGCGGTTACTGGTCTCCCGCTTTATGTTTTTTTTTAAATGAGAGATTTGCTTCTCCTAGAAAGGTCTCCCTCTCCACCCCAATACACATATACATACACAAATATATACATACATACATACATACATATATACATACATACAGTAAGTGTCACGTATAGGGGAAAAACATTGTTTTTAAATTAGAAGCCATCACAGAAATTGGAATCTGGATATGCCGGTTCGAGAAATCAGAGGTTAATAACGTTTAATGTTGGAAATGAAACTGAAAGATGTATTGCAATGCTTAAAGGAGGAGTTGAATGATAGTAAAAACAACAACAACAACAACAACAATAGCAATAGTAGTAATAGTAGTAATAATAATATTAATAATGATAATGTTACATATATATATATATATATATACATTAGTGATAATAACAATAATAATAGTAATAATATTAGTCATAATAACGATGATAATAATGATAATAATAATAATAGCTTTAATAGGAATAATAATAATAATAATAATAATAATAATAATAATAATAACAACAGTACTAATAATAATGATAATAATAATATTAATAACTATCATGGCAGCAATAATAATAATAATAGTAATAATAATAATAATAATAATAATAATAATAATAGTAATAATAATAATAATAATAATAATAATAATAATAATAATAATAATAATAATAATAACCTCAATCCTGTATATCTCCATAGAGGGGTACTATAGTATATAGGGTTTCTGAGGGGAAATGGGGGTGCATCCGTGTCTACACCTGTGCATTAGTGTTCGCACGTGTGCGTGCTCAGAAAATGGACTTAAATATATGTCGGAAAATAAACGTGTGGAATCTGAAAAAATAAAACAAAATGAAATAAAAGGCATTACGTAAACAAAAACTAACTTCTCGCGGGGGATGCTAAGCCGTTCTCTCACCGTGCATAGTAACTCTTCCCTGTGCTCTGTGGGGAAAGTTCTTTGGAAGGTTTCTATTTTTTTTATGAAAACAGTACTCATTTAGCGGCCCAAAATCTTTATTGTGACCGGATAAATGTGTATTAATTCTTAGAATGAATTTCTTTTCATGTTGTCTTCTTTTTCTCTGTGTCCGAAAGTTGGAGGCTGTAAGTACGCATTGCATGTTGTCTATGTTGTGGTCTGGGAGGGTTTAGTGCATTGCAATCGAGTGCTGTGGGGATTTGTCCCTAATTGTTTGTTTGCAGCTGTTGAAACGTAAGCGGAACTCTAAGCCTGTTTCCCACACGTAATTACCCTTTGTGCATCTATTGTAATATATTATGTAAACTATATTGGGACTATAGAAAGTGAGCGGAGGGAGTGTAAATTGAGTTTTAGTGCCTGGGGGTGTAAATGTGTCGCTCGTATTAATGTGTTTGTACACTTTGCACCTGAGATTGTTGCATTTTTCCCTAGTGGTGCACAAGTGTTGTGTATTTTTGTGGATGTTAGAATGACCAGAGATTTGGGGGGGTATCCTAGCAATGAGTGGAGGCGGGCTGTATACTGTGTTAAGAGTTGGATTATGTTGCAATTGTCTAAATACCTGTTTAAGGAGTTTGTGGAGTTTGTCTTGTTATTCTTGTATCAAATACGATTGGTATTTTCGAGGATGAGGTATTATGTTTAAATTGAGTAAATTTATCCTGTTTATATGTTCTGCTTTTCTAATTGATTCTTTAATTATTCTAAGGGGGTAAATCCTATGAAGAACGCAGTTGGCCAGAATTATTACTTGTTTTTCGTACTCGATCGGGTCTGACACATAGGCACTGGCTGTATTCAATAGATTGTTGATGTTGATAGGGTGGCAACTATAAAGTTGTAACCGTGGCCATCGGTTTGTTTGGTGTTAAGTGATATATATATATATATATATATATATATATATATATATATATATATATATATATATATATACAGAGCGTCATATATATATATATATATATATATATATATATATATATATATATAAACTGCCTTCTTTATTTTTATGTTTGCATTGTTTTATTCAAAGCTTCGAATATATTTCGAATATATATATATATGACGCTCTGTATATATATATATATATATATATATATATATATATATATATATATATATATATATATATATATATTCGTAGCTTTGAATAAAGAAGGCAAAAATAAAAAATAAAGAAAGCAGTTTAGATTCCCGGAACAAAAAATGGTTTAAAAAAAAGAAAACAAAAAAAAATAACAATATTCTCCTAATACAAATTAATATAAATGTTAACCTATCACAGGCTAAGCACCTACATAATCCGATTTGGAAAAAAATTATAATTACCAAAGAGAATTAATTTATATATGGATGAAAAAAAAAACCTTCACTAAAATTGTTAAATAGATATAGACTTAGTACATGCAAAATCTTAAATTTTAAAACAGAATTTAACTACATGATGAAAAGAAAAAACCTTAAGTCAAATTTTGTAAATAGAAAACAGGATTAATCCGCTGCTTACCTTGTAGCTGTTTCGGAGATTTAAAAACAGGACAGATGTTTAATACACACACACACCAACACACACGCACACACACATGTATATATATATATATATATATATATATATATATATATATATATATATATATATATATATATATATATATATATATAGTGGATAAATGATACAAGAATATATTCCAAAATTTATAATTAATTCCTTTAATTCAGTTGACATTTACAATTATTTACAGTATCTGTGTCGTAGCGCAAAATCAATCACTTAACAATTTCTTGATCAGTGAATCTAACATGCACTTACCTCATCAGAAAAAATAGCTACAATCAATCAGTCAAATGAAAATAAAGTCCGATTTTACATGATTAAAATCCGAAAATTCCAAGGGAAGCTGACAATACCTTCAAATTTGTTGCAATTGCGCCATTTAGAATTTTAGTCTTTTATCATTTATTCACTATATTTCTTTTTAATGACATTGTTCTTGTAAATCAAGCTTTTTATACGTTATAAGGAAATATATTTCTACGTTAATATTGATATATATATATATATATATATATATATATATATATATATATACAAAACTACTTCATTTACTCACATAAATTAATATACGAAAGTATACATTTACGCATAAACTTTCAGTATTTACTTAAACAGTGCTCAATACGTATGTAGAGCTAGTTAGTAAGTTATAAAATATATATTACGATTAAGCTACACTGAATATTTCGCGTTTCATCCACTCTAGGATTCTATTTGCATACGCTTAATCGCCATATATATTTTATAACTTACTATATATATATATATATATATATATATATATATATATATATATATACACACACATATATATATATACTTACTTTAAACACAAAATGGTTTAAAGAAAAAAAAACAAATAACAATATTCTCATAATAAAAAGTAAATTAGACTAACGATTACCGTTTTTCATTTCAAATCTAAATACTATCTTAGACATATTTCCCCGCGTTTCGACCGTACGTGTCGTTATATATAGGTCACAGTCGATCCATTATACGCATTAAATTAGCTTGTGTTTCGGCAATATGTTGACAAATTTTGTTTTTAATGTGACTAATCTATCAGCGTTTACACGTGACTATGCATATCCCCAAAGATAGTGAAATAGCATGGAAAAAGCAAAATGTCAATTTGACAAATCCACTTAATGAAAGTATTCTCCCATCATTGTGTTTTGTGATTAGTTTAATCGCATCGGACCCCGTAAGCTCTACGGGGCCTTCTTGGGAAAACAACACGATTTATTTTAGAACCGAAGCTGAAGTTAAAATAACTGATACAGGTTGACTCAAAAAAGGCAAAAGCTAATTGGAGACCATCTAACACATGTGCTCTAGAACGGAGGTAAAAAACGCCAAATTCACTAGTTTTTTGAGGTGATGTTTCGAATATAATGACCTAGTTCTGGCCAAAGTTTCATTTCATTCGGACAAAATACTAAAAAACGGGACCTAATTAGATGTGGGGCTCGTTTCTCTGTATGTGCTTTATACAAATTAAACTAATCTAAATGGTCCAGTTATGAATGCATCTTATAACGTTGACTTTGACCTATTGAACATTATATAAGTTGATAATCTCGTGGATTTTAATGTAGTTTACGTATAAGAAACATTTACTCATATATTAATACTTCAAATAAATATAGAAGTAAAAGGCCCCCCTGATTGAATGCAGACATCAACCATTATCTGATAATATTATCTTAGAATTATTACATTGTTCGTCCCGTATATATGGATATCATTGTGTGCATGTTGCGTGAGGATCTATTTGTAGATTTGGTAGCTTTATCGCAATATATATCTACTTTTGCACTTTTATTTTATTTAAATAAAATACCTTACAAATACTTTTGAGGATGCATTGCTAAAGACGTAGTATACATTTCAGAAGACGATTTATTTTAAGACTAAATGAAAGAAGAGTGGCAAATGTTTCTTTAAGAATTTTACGTTAAGAAATAATTAAAATATTCAATACACATACAAAGACATATATAATATACAGAGAGAGAAGGAGAGAGAAAGAGAGAGAGAAAGAGAGAAAGAGAGAGGGGTGAAGGGAGATAGAGAGATAGGTAGTTGTTTGTGCATGAATGAATAAATCTTACATGTGCGCAGGTTTGCCTACTGAAAAGCAATGACATGAACTTACAATCAATAGGGAAAAACAAAGTCCTGGTGAACATTTTTTTTATATATTGCACTAATAAATCATCATTGCACTTTGCCAGCGATGATCGATAATTGTAACAAGCTGTTGGGAGTGTGGTTTGTCATACAGTGGTGCTTGAAAAGTGAAGACATAGATTTGAAGGAAATGTTAAATCGGTTGTCATGTATTGAGGCGACATTAAAAATATAATGCATTACATTTAAAAGTCATCTTATATATATATATATATATATGAATATATATATATATATATATATATATATATATATATATATATATATATATATATATATATATATATATATTAGCATTTCAGCCCGGCATTGCCCGGGTGTTTGGATGTGTATGTTTCGCAAAAAAACAAAAAAGTGGGAGTAGGAAGGCAGGCTCGAAACCGTACAGCGATGGAGGAAGAGAACGAGAAAAAATCTGACGTCTTTGCTGTTACAACGCCCACCAAACCGGAAGTGACGTAGGTTTAAAGTAAGGCTAGAGAATCAAAAGGAGAGGATGACTTTCAAAAATATTTGCGAAATAAGCGAACTCTCTAGAGAAAAGTGTCCAGTTGCAGGTGAATATATTAATGCTTTTGGCCAATTTGTCGATATTTGTCCGCTGAAATGTACAACTTCAAAACTATACTGATCTTGGTAAAATCCGTTCCCTCTGTCGAAAGTTTCAGGTAGACATGCACACATACATACATACATACATATATACATACATTTATATATTGGAAACTAAAAATTTTCGACGAAAACCAATTAAAAAGCTTACCGTATCTGAATATGTAAAATTCCAAATCTTTATGTAAAATTTGAAATCTTTAGACCAGACATTGTCTGAGTAATTTGATAGAGACCACTATTATGACCCCCTAACATTTCTTGTTTTAAGCACAAATCTAGTTATTAAGTTAGATCCATGTCCAATAAACCTTTATATGAAATTTCAACTTTTTTACGGAAAATTGGCGGAGAAGTTTGGTAGAGAACGCAAAGGTCAAATCCTTAAACTTTGACCCCTTAAACGCCAAATTTCTGGCCGAAAACGTATTACAATGTTTTGTTCCAAATCCCAGTACCCTGCATATCAAATTTTGAGTCTGTAAACCGAAAAATTGACGAATAATGTTTCTTCTAACCTTTGCCATGGTTCAAAGGGCTCCTTTAGAAAAGCTATGTAATAATTGGACGTTTCTTTACACCTTCTGGGACTCTCCATGGGCCAAGTAAAGTACCTCCAATAATCCCAGCCCACATCATTATCCCTCCACCACATTGTTGGAACCTAAAACGCTTATGACCATGGCGTCCATCTAGAAAGCATCCCTTGCTCCAGCCATCTGGGCTATCAAGAGTGATTCGTATTTACTCCGTGAGCAAAACTTTGGAAAAATCCGTTTACATGTTGTCTCTGTGCAAATCTAATCGGTTTTGTATGTGATGCTGCTTGAATGGGGGCTTTGTCATTGGCTGTACAAACTTTGCCACTTCTTTCAGAAGGCGACATCGGTTACTTTTTGAGAGATTCTTCAATCCGGATTGGCCAAAAACTTCTCGACTTGACGGCGCAGGGTTCTTAACAACTTAAAGTTTTATTTGGAGTAGTGCACGGCGTGAAACAACTCTAGATTTACCTTTTACCATTCTCTTACGTTAATTTGGAGGGTGCTTGACAAAGTTCTCCGCAGTTTGATGGAGCGTTCCTTACATTTTCGAAATTTAGATGTTAGTTTTACCTTTTGCAAGCTGTTCTGTAATAGCACTCTTTTCAGAACTATTCATACGACCTTTACGACCCATTTTGTTGACGAAACACACTGCCTTGTTTAATATTTGACACACCTCAAATACCGTGGATCCAGCAATTACGACGCTAAGTTGATTACATTGCACGGAACAGTACGAACATTTCACAGCACGTGCATCTCATCTTTGCCAAGGTCTCGGAAGCTTTTGATACTAAACTACCGGTAAGTTCCTGAAACTGGTAAAAAAACAATGTTATCTCGTTATTAATTTGACACGCAGTGTATATATATATATATATATATATATATATATATATGTGTGTGTGTGTGTGTGTGGGGGGTGTGCATGTGTGTGTGTGTGTGTGTGTGAATATGTAGAATATATGAAAACTAGTGGCTGCACATATGCAAATATGTTTCAGTGACCATCCTGCTAGGGAAAATCACACCATTAGTCAAAAGATATCTCCGATGGTATCAGTCAAAAACATTACCTTTTTATATTAAAACCGATCTATAGGATTATATCATTGCCAAGGGTAACAGGGGTAACCAAATGAAATAAGTGATTACATTATACTAATTGATGTGGGATCTCTAAATATAATTTTTAAGTTATGTTTTTTTTAGGTAGCATTAAACATCCGGCTCTACTTTTAGTGGTTATTAAAGGAATATGTATTTTTGACGCATCAGCCTTATACCAGTGCAAAAACAATTATTAACGTTTTTTTTTACATTTAAAGTGATTATTAACGTTTTTAACATTTAAGTTGAGATAAAATCATACATATATAAATATAAACGCATATATATATATATATATTTATATATATATACACACACATATATGTATATATATATATATATATATATATATATATATATATATATATATATATATATACAGTATGTACAAGTAATATTCAATATTTACATACATCGGGTTAGATAATTAGTCCCTTTCTTTATTCATTGGACTAGTTGTGTTTAAAATTCTTTCAGGCTCAACTCTAGCTATTAAGTTTCATCTAGGTGAAAGAAACCTATATCTAAAATTTCAGGTGTTTATACAAAAAAATGGCGGAGGAGTATGGTAGGGTTTTGAAAGGTCAAATCGACGCAGTTTGACCCCTTAACAGCCAAATTTCTAGCCGAAAACGAATTACAAATATGTTCCTAAATAGCAATATTTTCTATATCAAATTTAGAGTCTGCAGACTGAAAATTGGCAGTGTTATTGCGTAGAGAATGTACACAGACAGACATACACTTTCAATTTTTTAGATATACTAGCGCATCAGCTCGCGTTGCTCAGGTGTTTTGAGGTGTGTGTTGAGCAAAAAATGTGGCAGTAGGAAGGCAGGCTCGAAATCGTACCGCGAAAAAGGAAAAAAAAACAGGAACAAATATGACGCCTTTGCTGTCTCGACCACCTCCAAACCGGAAGTTACGGAGGTTTAAATACAGCCTAGACAATCGAAAAGGATGGAACTTTGATAATATCGGCGAAAAAAACGACCCCTCCCTGTAGAAAAGTGCCCAGTTGAGGGTGTTTTGAGCCATATTTTCGGTATTTGTCCTCTGAAGCGTCAAGCTTAAAAACGATACTGATCTTGTGAAAATTCTTCGCCTCTGTCGAAAGTTTAAGGCAGACATGCAAACATACATACATACATACATACATACATACATACATTTATACGTTGGAAGCACAAATTTTTTACCCAAATCGATTAAAAACTTGCCATATCTCTGAATACCCGTTATGTAAAATTTCAAATGTTTATACCAGAAATTGGCTTAGTAATTTGATATAGACCACAGAGGTATTTTTTTAAGTTTCCCTCTATTAAGACCCCCTTAACATTTATTGATTAAGACTCAAATCAGGTTATTAAATAAGATCCATGTGCAAAATACCTATATCTAAAATTTTAATTGTCTATAACTAAAATTGGCGGAGGTCTTATGTAGAGCTCTCAAAGGAAGATCGTTGCACTTTGTCCTTTATAACAGCCAAGTTTCTGGCTGATCACGTATTAGAAAATTTTCGAAAATCTCAGTACCCTGTATATACAAATTTCGAGTCTGTAGACTGAAAATGGATAGAGTTATCTCGTAGGGAAATGTACCCAGACAGACACACAGACACACCGACACACACTTACACGTATATATATATATATATATATATATATATATATATATATATATATATATATATATATTTATATAAAATGGGTTAATAAATTCCAACGAAAGAAAGATGTATATTTAAATTGTTGGTGACTACTCCCTTATTTAAATATATATATATATATATATATATATATATATATTTATATAAAATGGGTTAATAAATTCCAACGAGAGAAAGATGTATATTTAAATTGTTGGTGACTACTCCCTTATTTAAATATATATATATATATATATATATATATATATATATATATATATATATATATATATATATATATATATATATATAAAGGGCGCGCGCAAGCTAACTTTAGTTTTGCTGGTTTGTGGCTTAATTTTGCTTTGAATTTGTATGTTTAGTTGTCTCTCCTCTTACCTTAAAAGGTCGCGACTATATATACAGGGTGCCCCCCCAAAAAAACAAAAAAACAAAAGCCAAATGGAGGCCATCTAACACATATGCTGTAGAACGGAGAAGAAAGTCAAAAGACCCTAGTATTTGGATGTGATGTTTTGAATATAATAAACTAGTTATGGCTAAAGTTTCATTTCATTCGGACAAAACACTAAAAAACGGAGCCTAATAAGATGTCTACTCCTGCATTTATGGGTGAAAAACACTTAGACAATCGAGTGAAGTAAGAGAATAAGTAGACATCTTCCCACCTGAGTGAAACACGCTTCGAGACATGTGTGGTTACGCTGTCAGAATAATAATTAGAGGACATACAATAATTTATTTATTTAGACACCCCAAGAACACAACACATGAATTATATGACAGGCGCAGCATAACTGATTAATAACAGATGTGGGTTAAACACAACCCATTCCATTAGATCATAAACTTAATTTATATACTTTATTTGTTAAATAAGTCATTGTAGCACGTTCTGGACCTATCTGATTAAATTTATTATTAAATCATAGTCGCCTTCAAGTAATAAATGAACCGAAAACAGAACCGACCTGAATTACCTCGCTTTAAACATTTAAGAAACAAAATCGACCCAGTTTCAAACATAATTTACTAGCAGTACTTTTTTTTTTTTTTTTTTTTTTTTTTTACAAAGGCATCACCACATTATCAAGGCCCAGAGGCCACTCAAGGATAAGGGTTAAAGAGTGTACAGTAGAAGTTGGTCAATATAGTAATCATTAGTAATGAAAATTTGGTAAATTTAATAACTTATATGGAACGGCTCATCAAGAACTTATTTACTTTAGACTTGAACAAAACCATATTGTAGTCAGCCGGAAAGCAGGAAAACGGAAGACAATTCCACAGGCGTGCAGTTCTAAGAAAGAAGCTTTGTTCATGGAATCTACGTTTAGGTTTAGGCACAGATAAAGAGTGGGGGAAATTATTGATAGTGTTTACAGCTAGACGAGTGTTTCTTGTGAAAGTTTGGCGAGGGGGGACCATAGATTGAAGTTCAGTTGAACACTTTCCATGAAAATAACGATACATCAGAGACAAACTCGCAACATCTCTTCTGTGAGATAGAGGTTGCAAGGAGGAGAAAAGGACATCTCCTACGAGGCTACGAAGTCTATTTTGAACTCTATCAAGGCAGGACAAGTTCTTTCTAGCAGCTCCTGCCCAGATGTGGCAACAGTATTCCATCCTTGGACGTACCTGGCTCTTATATAGATAGAGAATAGCATCAGCAGTGAGATATCTACTGGATCGATAGAAAGATCCCACCATTTTTCCAGCGGCCTTGGCAACAGATTTGATATACGTGTTCCATTTAAGATCAGGAGTAATGGTCAAGCCCAGAAGCTTGTCAAAACTTGAGGCCTCCTGAAGACGAGAGCCATTCATTTCAATTGATGACAAATGTGGATTAGAATGTTGATGATGTAAAGAGAGAAGCTTGGTTTTAGATGCATTAAAAGTAACCAGCCACTCCTTTCCCCATTGTACTACGTGCTCAAGATCAGAGGAGAGAGAATTGGAGAGAACTTGCTCGTTTACTGTCTTAGATGTGGTACCATAAATGGTAGTGTCGTCAGCATAAATGTCTACAAATGATGTAAGGATATGATTTGGAAGATCATTAATGTAGATCAGGAAAAGAGTTGGGCCCAGGATGGATCCCTGAGGGACACCGGCATTAATATTGTGAGCTTCTGATTTTTGCCCCTCAACTACTACTCTTATGAATCTATCAGAAAGAAATGATTTAATAATTGAGAAGACATTTCCAGCTATACCAAAGCTAGCGATCTTATGAAGTAAACCTTTATGCCATACCCTATCAAAGGCTTTAGATATGTCAAGAGCAATTGCCCTAGAAAGATTGCCACCGTCGAGAGATTTGCTAATCCTATGCGATATAACTGTAAGGACATCTGCTGTAGATCTAGCAGAACGGAAACCATATTGAGTGTCACTAAGAAGGTTATTTTTGTTGAGATGTTTGATTACTTCTGTATTTAATACAGATTCTAGCAACTTACTCATGACGCACAGGAGACTTATTGGCCTGTACTGAGAGGGGGATGAGCGATCACCTGAATTCTTAAATACAGGGCATACTGATGAGATTTTCCAGGGAGATGGGAAACTATTCTCCTTAAGACAACGTTTAAACAGTTTTGTAAGTATGGGCGCTAGTTCAGGTTGAAGTTTTTTGAGTACTATAATTGGAATACCATCAGGGCCAGTTGCTTTACTGGAATCAAGGTTTTTGATTAGCTTGGCAACATCACGTACAGATATACGTATATCACATAGCGTGTTTTCTGATACAAGAGGAAATATTGGGGGTTGGCGGTCTTGGTCGCAAAGGGTAGAATTAGCTGCAAAGTTCTTGACAAAGAGTTTGGCTTTGTCTGATGCTGACGAGATTACCTCAGATCCATTGATAATAGTTGGGATGGAGCACACTCTTCTGTTCAGGATTCTGTTTGCTATTTGCCAAAACTGGTGGGAACCAAGCCGCTGCTCAGCTACTTTGGACTTAACAGATTGAGCATACAACTCTCTTGCGTTCCTTATTACTTTCTTACAATGGTTGCTGGCAGTCCTGAAAACGGCTTTAGTTTCCATACATCTATTACGTTTGAAGCAGTGGAAAAAGTGATTTCTGTGCGCAATGGCAGCAGCACATTCTGGAGAGAACCATGGCTGGCTGTTAGGTTTTTGCTGAAATTTTTTAGAGGGTATGAAATGGTCAATACCTACAATTAACCATTCAGTTAGGTCTAATACTATAGAGGACACATCCTTTTTAAACATGGAATGCAGAGGTAGATCAGATATAAATGTACGGAAGCTATCCCAGTCAGCCTTAGTGTATCGATATACTGTACGATGAAGAGGTACGTCTGGGGACTTATTACATTTCATTTTTATCTTAATTGATACAACAGAGTGGTCGGAAGATCCAAGAGGCGACAGAACAGAAACTGAACATAGTTCAGGGCAAGTTGTGAGAAAAAGGTCTAGTAGGCTCGCATACTGGCCGTCATTATCGGGCACACGGGTAGGTTCCTGAACAATCTGAGTGAGGTCATAGGCAATGGAGAAATCATGACAGAACCTCCCCTCATCATCGGTCTTGTTTGAGTGGGTCAACCATTCGACGTTGTGAACATTGAAGTCTCCACATACGTGAATGTTAGCTGAAGGATAAGTAGAAAGGACTTGGTCAATTTTCTCAGATATGCTTTGAAAGATAGTAACTCCGCTGTTGTGGGGGCGATAGAGAGTAAATATAAATGCAGTAGTGTGAGCTAAAGCAACCCGGAAGCACATATAAGGTAAGTTAGGATCTTCCCTGGAGATGTCCCTCCCACATGGAAAGCTATCTTTAATATAGGCACATATTCCATGCCCATGGCGATCTTGGGGGTCAGATTTAGAAGTTAAGTTAGAGTATCCTGTAATTGCAAACTCATCAAGGGAAATAGCCTGTCCAATGCCAGTTTCACTTAAAAATAAAAGGTCTGGTTTAGTCTCCTGTAATTGGGTTTCAACCTCTGGAAGGTTAGAACGTAGACCCCTGATGTTGGAGAAGGAGACATGGTAGTAGGGGTCTACGTTGGAAGTTGGAGAACCGGGTTTAATCGTGTATTTTTTCTTGAAACTTGTCATGATGAAATTTTGGAATTTGTGGACTAGGTCGACAGATTTACTTAGAGCAGGACAGAGAGGGGAAACTAAGAGAGAAAAAGAAACGAAGAATTTTTTTTTTTTTTTTTGTACCACATGATAAGGTAAAGCCATAACAATTACCCACTAGTATGGCATCGAGAGGCCCCACCAGAAGCTACTGCATGGTCCAGATTCCATTCACCAAATGGCAATACAGCAGCCCCAGTACTTTGCACCTGCTGATAGGACAGCCTCCTTAGTGGTTAATCCAAGGTTCGGGTCCCTGACTATCAGGCGGATAACGTCAGCCCAGACAAAACGTTTACCTCCAGCACCCTTACTAGTGACATGGCTACAAGGATAGACATAGAAACAGAAAATTTCCACCAACTCTGCCAACTGTTCGCGCAAAAATACTGCCAACTTAGCAACTTAACTGGAATATCTCCCTTCAAATAATCCTAAGCAACGACATAAAACCATTTTTCAAGTAAAATAACTATGAATCTTAAGACAGTAAATAGATTAAAACACTTCATCCGAAATGTCCTTCAAGGTTTATATCCATTTAATACACCCTTTTTACTTTATTCTCATATTCAATAAAATTCTAAACCGGAAATGTTATTATATTCATGTACCAATATAACGATAATATAAATATTACTTGCCACTAATACTAAACTAAAACTAACCGTAACATCTTTACAAAGTTGTTACGGCCATAATATAAATATAGATACAAACTTTTAAAATTTCTTGAAAAATAAATCAATCCTTGGGAAATAAAGGAATTTAGGAACCCAACAAATGGAATATATTTAAAAAAATGTTTTCTTTTTTAAAAGTGACTTAGGGCTCCCTGTAAAAAAACTTCACATAACTCTGTTCTTAAAGAAGGATACGAAAATTAGGCGATACATTAATATTTAAATGGGTTTTTCCGTAACCACAGCCAAGGTAAATGTTTCTCGCATAATTTTCCCGTCAGGTATTCCCCATGCCCGCCTTTTTTTTCTTTATATTCAAAAATGCTGCATTGCCTAAAGTGTGTTTATTCATAAAGTCTGAAGAAATGCTGGTTTTTAAAAATTCTCAAACGATATGAGGCTTGAAATTGTCGAACTAGACATTGAAAACTTTGTAACGTAAAATGAACACACTTTGTGTTGCCATCAACACCTTCTCTTGAAGTCTTGATGATGCACATATAGTATATAAATGCTCAATTATGAAATGTGATCATGTTGTAGCTTAATTTTTAAGTTAACCATTTTTTGTTTAAAATCTATTGGTATATGAACATTTACTGAATTACATGAACTCAGTATATTACATTTAAGTCTCTCTCTCTCTCTCTCTCTCTCTCTATATATATATATATATATATATATATATATATGTATGTGTGTGTATATATATATATATATATATATATATATATATGCATATATTAGTTTGCGCAATAATGTAATAGGTGTTATTTTATCTGTAAGGTGACGGCTCCACAATAATGTATTTGCATTTGACTTGTAGACGCGTATATTTTAGTAAGCTGGAAAGTAGACCTGTAGAACAGATTTCCACAGGCGGGCATTTATAGAAAAAAAAGTTTTCTTCGGGGAATTTTTGTTTTGATATATTAAAAGATAGGTTGCATTATTTAGTAGTTTACACTGGTTGTTAATAGACGAGTGGTTTGTTGGAGGTTTTGCAAAGAGGGATAATGGATTGAATTTTAATCTGGCATTTCCTTTAAACACAAATAAATACATCTCTTCTCTGAAAAGGGCGTACCAGAAAAGAGTAAAGGAAATTACCTAATAGGTTTATAACTTTGTCAACGCAAGATAGGATTCTCTGAGCAGGTCCGTGGAAGTCCTTCTCCTATGTAACAAATGTACTCACTTCGTATGAAGAGTAAGCGCTTCTACAGTTATTAGATTGCGACAGGATTGAAATGTTTTCTGTGTAGGTAGAATAACTCAACTATATTTCCAGCGACCTTGACAACATTCTTGATTTAGATCTTCAAGTTAATGTCAAGAGTGTATACATACGCAGAATCTTGCCCAGGCTTAGAGCGTATTTGAGATAAAGGGCATTCATATCAATTTAAACTGCGATCAGGACGTTTATTGTGTAAAGATAGAAGCTTAATTACTGATGAGTTTAAAGATGCAAACCAGTTTAGCCCCATTGTATCACGTTCATAATCTAGGAAGACACATGCAAAAATGTGACTGTTGTTGGCACTTGAAGTGCTCTCCTATATTGTAGTGTCATATGCATATAGGTCGATAAACTAAGAATATGATTTCGGATATTATTGATGTAATCAGTCATATAGTAAGGCACATATATGATCGATGAAGTACAACGACTTGGGTTCTTTGAACTTGGAACTTCTGCCCATAAACAACAACTTGTAAAACCTATCAAAAAAATGATTCGCTGATTGAGAAGACATTTCCATATATTCTGTAGTTGGAAATGTTATGAGCAAGCGGTATTTTAAACACATGTACGAGTGTTTGGTTTTTCTTTGAAGATGTATCTGCTACATTGAAAAGCATGTTTAATGTAGAAACTAATTCCATTCCCATGCCAATTTGGTGAGCCAGGTTTAGATACAAAGGTAGAATAACTCTCGAAGGAGAAATCGGTTAATAAAGTACTCGAGTTTATACCAGTTTAACAGAATAAATTTTACTCAACATCTGGAACATTGAAAAGTAGTCCCCTGAATTTTGTGTGGTTTGTGTTCGTTTGATTTGTTTTGTTTGAATTTTTCTTCGTAAGGTTTTGCAGTTTATGAAAGATATCGAAAGCAGGATAGAAGAAAACAGAGACACATAAAATGCACCAATAAATGGGCGAAAACGCAATAATTATTTAGAACACTGAAAAGTAGAAGCCGTAACACATCAAATTAATATAACATCAAGAGGCTGCAACAGAACGACTTCATGTGAACCATTCAGCGAATTTCAAAGCATTAGCCCTGGTATATTTCAGCTGCTGATTTACAACTTTCCTTGGGAGCCACACGATTGTCCAGGTCTTTGATTATCAACATGATAATGTAAAACTAGGAGCAATATCGAATCTTACAGCTGGAATACCCGCAGACACACAGACACATACACAAATACATACACACACAAGCGCGCACACACACAAGTGCGCGCACACATACACACACATGTATATATATATATGTATATATATATATATATATATATATATATATATATATATATATATATATATATATATATATATATATATATATATGCTCTCAGGGAGACTCGACGAAGCTGGAGATTGAATGATTATCAACGACTTTTACATACTCCTATATTGTTATTCTCATCGAAATCTGTGAAATATGCTTGGGGAAGCTTCATATGCCTTCAGGCAGTAACTTAGTCTAAAAAATATGTTTTTCTACATTGCACTCTAGAGAAGCTACTGTTTCTTTTATAAAATTGTTATGTGTAAACTTTTTTTCCAGTTAACGAAAAAAAATTAAGAAATTAACTTACGAGGTTTACACCTATCGACAATATCATGTAAAAAACAAAACAAAAAAAACGTAAAATTTCAAGTTTCTTGGCAGATAATGAAAAAAATTTAAGACATTTACGAGTTTGAGCTACAGATAAGGTCATACTAAAAGAAAAAAGAACACGCGATTAATTACCCACAGTACATTTTTCACGACCTGTTGTTCTATTATTGTTGCTAATTGACGAGTGGAAAAAATTGCTTCACCGATGATTGATGAATATAAATAAGGATTTTGATTATTGTCAATCTGTAATCATCGAATGTATTCCGAGAGGAATTTTTACTAAGTTCACTCCCAGACTTATACACTAAAGTTCTGTCAATTTTAAAGAACACCTCTAAACCGTTTCAGCGTCTATTAAGAACGAATTCACACACAGAGACAAAGATGAATTTATATAATTGTGTGTATATATATATATATATATATATATATATATATATATATATATATATATACAGAGAGAGACAGATATGTACGTATAGATATAAATATATGTGTGTGTTGAGAGAGAGAAAGAGTAAGAGAGAGGGAGAATGAGATCAACGCATATGTGTTTAACATCAGATTAAAGAGAATAATTAAATTATGCAAGAAATATCTGAAAAATGTTTGACAGACTTACGGCTCTTATTAGCTAGGCACATTTACGAGCAATATTTCAACAAAAATAAGTCAGTAGAGCCCTAGATCTACGTAGAGTATACAAAATAGACAATCATAAGAAATCATATGCAATATACAGGACCAACTTTTTCCATCATACATTTAAGCGACACTTTCCAGTTGTAAATGCAAGGTGTAACAGAATGGCACCGTACTATTTCATCTTTGCACTTAAAAGACTACAGAATAGAAGTTAAATTAACTGCTTTACAAAAACAGACTTAACACAATATATATATATATATATATGTCTATATCTATGCACATGTGTGTATATGTATGTATATATATATATGTATGTATATATGTGTATATGTATGCATCCTTGACTGCCGTATAAACGGTCGGGTTTACATCCTGGCTTGAGGTAGTTGCCTGTCTAGCCGCACTGATGAGCTGTGAAACAGCGAAACAGTACTGTATGTGGATGACTATAGTGCTCCTCACCTTGAGTTGAGCATATTGAGAAGTGAAAAACGAATTACCATTAGCATATAAGCGATGCTCTTTGTGTAAACAAATCGAGCGGAGGTATTTCGGACGATATCAAAACATCGTTAAACTCACTACTCGTTCAAGCAGCCGCCAATAGCGTAATGGTTAGAAGCCTTGACTGCCGTATAAACAGTCGGGTTTCAATCCTGGCTTGAGGTAGTTGCCTGTCTAGCCGCACTGATGAGCTGTGAAACAGCGAAACAGTACTGTATGTGGATGACTATACATATATATATATATATACATATAAATATATATAAAATGTATATGGCGATTAAGCTACACTGAATATTCCGCGTTTCATTCAGTCTAGGATTCTTCAGGCTTGAAGAATCCTGGAGCGGATGATACGCGGAATATTAAGTGTAGCTAAATCGCCATATATATTTTATAACTTACTAACTAGCTCTACCTTAGTATTGAACATTTAGAGTAAATACTTAGAGTTTACGCATAAATCTATACTTTCATATATTAATTTGTGTGAGTAAATTAAGTAGTTATATATATATATATATATATAACTGTTTGCTACCATTATATATATACATATATATATGTATATATATATATATATATATATATATATATATATATATATATATATAACTGTTTGCTCGCATTATAAGCTATATCTCCTATTTGTTTTTATCGAGCTTTTCCATCTGGCTGAGATAACTTTCTAAATATAAATTCTTTAATATTTATAATATACTTTAATTTTACCATCTCGGATAATTTGGGAAAACTTAATAGTAATTTATATATATATATATATATATATATATATATATAATAAAAAAATAATATTAAAATTTCCCAAATTATCCAAGATGGTAAAATTAAAGTATATTATAAATATTAAAGAATTAATATTTAGAAATATATATATATATATATATATATATATATATATATATATATATATATATATATATATATACATACATACATATATATATATATATATATATATATATAAATGTAAATGTTGGTTTGTTCTATACGAATAAAACCATATTTCTACGTTACCAATTTATTTGAAATTTTCAGACAACACATTTTTAGAGTCGAGGTATGTTTTTATGTTTTTAAATTAAATGTACCTCGCGAGTTATTAAAATTAAAATATTAAATCTAATAAATATATTTTTTAACCGTTACTGCGAATCAGTTCTGTTGATAAAACTGAACTTCCGGTTCGATTAATTTCACAGCCACGAATTGACGAAAGATATCATTTTCTGTTTAGTAAGTAAAAAAAAAACATACTTCATTTGTTTATCTTCCATATTTTTTAATTGACACATTTTTTCTTTATTATATGAGGCCAAAAAATAGTTTGTCGCATGCTTTTTGAGTTTTTGGAATAAAAAAAAACACAATTTAAAAAAAAATAGCGCGGTTCACTCTCTGCATTAGCACCGAAAATGTTACTAAACATTTATTAATAATTTCTCACTTTTACAAAAATTTGATTTTAAATTTCTTTTTAAATGACGACTTTTATCGACTTTTTTTTAAATATCCACCCCCAAATGGTGTTTATAAGCCCCCCTCCAAAAGTGATGTTTATTCCGGAAGCTGTTCTTAAGATTTGGAGGTTGGGGGGGGTGATTCCAAGGTGGACCTAAGCTAAAAAAAAAAAGTTTTTTATGCGCACATTAGCAATAATTTTTTTTCTTAACTTTTTTTTAACTTTTTTATTTAAAAATTAGTAAATTTCAATTGTAGTGTCTACCCCGGAACTTAATTTGACAGTGACATTGAACATTCACCGTTTCCAGAGAGCTCCAAGAAAAAGACAAAACAAAATTCGAGGTGTCTATTCACGCCACTGCTTACCCGAACGAATTGTCTAAAGAAATATAATTGATCGTTTCATCCCAACTTATCGCCAAAAACATTTGACCAGTCGGGAAGGATTTCTTCTTCTTTGTTTTCGGACTAAAAATAACACGAGTGTGATACACCAGGGCAAATAAATGCACCCCTATTATAACAAGCTAAGTCTGCTTATCTGTTTTTAATTACATTTTCGGGTTTGTATTACTGTACACATAGATTCAAAAAAGTTGTCAAAAACAAATATATAACAAATAAATGTTATCAAAGGCAAGATAAGTTACTTTTCTACCTAACTGGATATATTTTTTGTGTTTTTATTCAATGTAACATATTTATTCAGCTCGAAAAACATACAGTGTTCACCGATGTATTCGAAAATTCAAGATGGCGTCTCACACCATAATAAGTATGGAAAAAGGTGTTATAAATAAAAAAAAAAACAATACAAAATACTATTAAAAACCCGCCGAATATATGTCAACCTATGTCACGGTAACATATATTGAGCGAGTTTTTAACAGTATTTTATCCGTTTTTTTTATTTATAACATCTTTTCACACACTCACCGTGTTAAAGAGAGAATCAGACGCCATCTTGAATTGTCGAATACATCGGTAAACACTGTATGTTTTTCGAGCTGAATAAATATGTTACATTGAATAAAACACAAAACATCTATCCAGTTAGGTAGAAAAGTAACTTATCTTGCCTTTGATAACGTTTATTTGTTATATATTTGTTTTTTTTACAACTTTTTCGAATCTATGTGTACAGTAATACAAACCCGTTTTTCTTTTATTCACTTATTAAATGAAAGTACAGATAACCCGGTCGGTTTCTAATGTGATAAAAATCTAGCCCGCCCCCAAAAAAATGAGGTACTCTGGAAAACATTAAAATTGCCTCAGTCTCGAAAGATTTCTTCTCTACTGAACGAGGAAACAAACGGTGAAGTATAGTTCACCTTCTGTTTCTCTCCCCCTCTCTATTCCTCTCTTAATATCTCTCTCTATCCATCTCTCCCTTTCCCTCTCTCAATCTATATTTCTCTCTATATCACCCTCTCCATCTCTCTTTGAGCCCCTTTCTCTAACTCCCTCTATCTCTCTCCTTTCCTCCGTCTCATTCCTCTCTGTTTCTTACTCTCCCACTCTCTCTCTTTATCTATCAATCCCTTTATCTCTCTATCTCCTTCTTTTTCTCTATTTTCCTCTCACTTTCTCTTTTCTATCTATATATCTTCCTCTCTATCTGTCCATCTCTAATCCCTGCTCCTATTTTAGTCTCCTAAATTAATTACAGTCAATAAGGCATTGTCAAAACATGGATAAATCCTATTTTAGTCACCTAATTTACTGACTGTGAGAATAGAAGTTATTTGGAAATTACTGCTACCTTGAACAGCACCAGAAGTAACTGGTAAAACCTTTCAAATTAAATTGATTTTGGCAGCCATTTGGTAACAAAATGACATAGCCTTAGCCCTTGATGCATAAGGAATACCTGCTACCTTGCTTGCCAAGTAGAAGAATTATTTAGTCTACTTTAAATCATTCAATTTTTCAAAAATCTCATCTTCGACATCTCAAAAACATCCAATATGGGGAAAAATATTGGAGAAATGCAAACTTATTGTTTAGGATCAATGCACAATGGTACGCAAAAATCACTTGAGGCTCTTGATCGATCCTTGCAAGATTTGCGTGGCAATGTCAGACCATTTGGGAATGCAGTAATATTGCTTGCAGGAGATTGCAGACAAATGTTATCTGTTATTCTTCAATCAACACCAGCAGATGAAATAAATGCTTGCCTCAAATACTCTACTTTTTTGTTCCATGTGAAGCTATTAAACTTAACTCAAAATATGCATGTCCAGTTGCCGACTGTTCGATCCGCACAAAAACTTTTGCATCACTTGTGGAAAATTGGGTACGAAAAAGTGCCAGCTGATCAGAGTTACGGGCAAAATTCTTTGACTTTTAACTTCTGTAATTTCTGTAATTTTATTTCATCAAAAGAATAGTTAGTTTAAAAGGTTTTTGCAGATATTCAAATTATAAGAATTTCATTTGACTGAGTGAATGAGCTATTCTTGCAGGTCAATACAACGATGCCCATGAACTTAACGCCATTATTCAATGTAAAATTCCAAGTGAGGTAGTCAAATACAAATCCATCGACCCTGTTGTGAAAGCAGATAAAGTGGTTAATTATCAAACAGCTATATTTGCCAGGGATGCCACCGCATGTATTGCAACTGAAATTTGGTGTACTAATTATCATGTTGTGAAATATAAACTAATCCAAGCTTTGCAATGGCACATAACTTGCAGTAAAACAAAATTAACAAATAATATCAAAGAAACAAGAATCTTAACAGGATCGTTCACAGATGAATATATCTTCATTCCATGTATTCCTATGATTCCACCGGATACATCATTACCCTTTAGGAAATTGAACTTTCCAATTTTATTGTCATTTGCAATAACCATCAACAAATCACAGGGAACAATCTTTACAAGTGTGGGCCTTACAGTTACACACTGACTGTTTTTTCAAATGGACAATATATATTACGTATTCAAGAGTCACCACACCGGAAAATCTCTATATCAGCTGAGAAAATGGAACAACAAAAACGGTGTACCCATGCAAAATGGAAAATTAAACCTATAAGAAACTTGCTTTTTCTCATGTTGGAACTTTTTCCATTGCGCAATTTGAGCCACAGCAACGCGTGCCAGGGTACAGCTAGTATATATATATATATATATATATATATATATATATGTATATATATATATATATATATATATATATATATATATATATAGTAGCGTCCAAAATCAAGGGACCAAATTTTAAGACCTATTATTCGTTAAAATAACAACTGTTAAAAACTGAAATTTTGAAAATGCTAGCCGTTATTACCCATAAAAACATTGTAAAATTTAATCCTGTGCAAAAGATAGACAAAGATGTATAAAACATATTTTGATTTTCAAAATATGAACGTCCGAACGTAAGGGATAACACTGCGAAAAACAATGTAAACAGTCAGAAACACAATAAAATACATGTACAGTCTCTATTTAGGAAATGACAACTTGCTTTCAATGACAGCTGCACAGTTTCGACTACAATGTTTTTATAGATCTGCGCTTTTTTAATCGGACAGGAGGCGTTGTATCTTGTCTTGAAAACATTCCAAACACCATGACGCTTCCGCCCCCAAACTTGACAGTTTTCTTAGTACACTTTACACTTAATCTTTTACTAATGTTTCTATTTGCATTGCTTTTTCATAATTCAAAAACAAATTAAACTGAGAACTATTTTTGCCCAATTTGCATATGTTCACATTACGTACCTGTTTGCAAACTCAAATCTCTTCTTCTTATTCTTCGAACTAACACGTGGTTTCTTCACTGGGGTTCGATCAGACAGTAATATTCCTTGCAGTCATCTAGAAACAGTCTGTCTTGACACATAAACCTTGAGGTATTATTCACCACCTTTTAATGTCCCTGCAAGACTTAAAACGGTCCTTTACTGACATACGCTGCTTTATTCGATCTTCACTTGCTCAAGTTTTACGGGGTATGACGGTTTAAAAAGCACAATTTTTCCAGTATCATTGTAGAATTTGACAACCCTGCCTACAACATTCTTGTAACGCCCCATTTTCTCCGAAGTCCCTCTAATGGTGTGCTTCTCCTTGTGTAGCTTCACAATAGACTGTCTCACAGAATAATCAAGTTTTGGCGTTTCGCCATGGTGCTGGCTGATGCGACGTTTACAAATGACTAAGTAAGCCTTATTCTTTAGAAGAAATGAAAAATATTGAATATAGCGTACAGTTTACATTGTTTACTCAATTTTGCCACTTAATTTTCGACGTTCCAAGTTTGAAAAAAAACATTTGCTATCATTTTTTCTATCATTGTTCAAATTGTAGTATGTTATTATGGATGTTAATGACTAGCAGTTGTCAAAATTTCAGCTTTTCACAGTTCTTATTTCAAAGAAATATTAGGTTTGAATATTTTGTCTTGTAGATTTGTACGCTACTATATATATATATATATACATATATACACACACACACACACACATATATATATATATATATATATATATATTGAGAGTGCCTCTGTATGTGTGTCCCCTTAAGCAGCATTTTTCGCTAAAATACTCGTTTTTGTATATAAATTCTATTTTCAATCTTTTTATCCGAATAATTGTCTTTACTCCTGGCAAAAACTAGCCAAGACAATCATCATATCTTTCATAAGTGTGAGGGCTGTACAATCTTTAAGAATTAACTTAAATAGATGAATACATCTAACAGATTTTGAAAATATATATATAAGTTTTTACCCTATTGTTTAATTATTAATCCGTTTAATTATTTATTTATGTTCGATTGGTTTAGTATTTTCATTTGTTTTATTTATTTTTGTATCGTTTATCCTTTTTTCTATTGGTTAACATTAATAACATCCTGAAAATTTAGTAAATTAAAATAAATAAATTCATATATATTTGTGGATGTTATCACTATTGGTAAAATGTATTTTATTAATAATAGACTTTTTGGTTTATAGCAGTAATTCAGGTAGTATTTTAAGTTTCGCTTTATAATTGGTTACTTAAAGTATAGATGTGTTTCATCTAAAATGTTTTTATTTTTAGTTTTTATTAGTAATGCTGCAAGTATTTCAAATTTCCCTTTTTGTAAGGGAGAGGGCCCGGGCGATCAAAAGTTCACAATCAGTCAATCCCAGGAAAAGTGACCTATAATAGTGTCACGAGCTTGTCCGGACGATTAAAGAACACAATAAGTAAATCCCAGGAAATGTTACTTATTATAGTGTTACAGAGGTGTCCGGGCGATCAAAGAACACAATAATTCAAACTCAGGAAACTACAATAGTGTTACGGAGCGTAGCCGGGCAAAAAAAAAAAGAATATACTCCGAGAATGTTCATAAAGTTATTCATTTAAATAACTTCACTGAAATGTCAGAATTCTATTAATGTTAACCAATGAAAAAAAAAGAATAGAAATAAATAAACAAATTAATAAAATAACTAACTCATGGAACCTAATAAATAAATAAAATTGATTAATATTTAAGGGAAAAATACGTATGTAAATTGCTAAAAGTTATTAGTTTTAATAATATCTTTATTTGAACAAAGAATTGAAATCGTTATTTTCAAGGAAAGTATATCGTTATTTTCATAGAAAGTGTTCGACTGAGCTTCAGTCAAAGGTCCGACCTCGCAAAAAATTCACTAACAATAATTCCCCCTCTCGTTATCTATGCCTAAACCTAAACATGGATTCCATGAGCAAAGCTTCTTTCTTAGAACTGCACACCTGTGGAATTGTCTTCCGTTTTCCTGCTTTCCAGCTGACTACAATATGGTTGTCTTCAACCGTAACGTAAACAAGTTCTTGATGAGCCGTCCCACTTGTTAACAAATTTACCGAATTTCCATTACTAACGATTGCTATATTTCCCAATTTCTACTGTACGCTCTTTAACCCTTATCCTGGAGTTGTTTCTTGACCTTGATAAGTGGAGATGCCCATGTAAAGAAAAAATAGAAAAGTGTCCAAATATAGAAATGTGAAATATCATCTACAAACATGCTCAACATTAAAGCAAACGCTTGGTCTAAATATGTGCCTATATTATATACTTGTCGTTTATTCCCCGAGGAGACGGTTGTCCTTGCCATGGCAAACCAGTTCCTCTAGAGACCTCACGTGCGAGCGTAAAACAGTATACACTCACCGATAATCTGTCCTGTATAATTTATTACTAACTCTGATTTATATTCAACCATTTGTCGTCTAATCTAAACTATTATTATTATAAATAGAAATCATTTTACCAAATTTTAACGCAGACTTAAGTTTTTCATATATAATCCTAAGCTGTAGTATATTTACAAGATCCATTAAGTAAACAGTAGTGTAATATCCATTATGCTGCGAGGAGAAGATTTTACCAAGAATCGCCTTTTTTTTCAAGTTTTTTGCATGTATTTTTTTTTATCTATTTTCTAATAAAATCATATTCACGAGCAGTACGTATGTCTTTTTGTAAGGCTATATATGTATCCCTAAGTTATTACCTAAGCATAACCTCCTTCTATGATATAGCATTAGCGAATATAAATCATTTTTTAATCCAAACAAACATGACATTATGTATATTAGCAAATATATCTGTTCACTAGTAGTTGACTCTTGGAAGTATATATATATATATATATATATATATATATATATATATATATATATATTATATAAATATGAAAACATGCATGTGGATGTCGTTTTAAACTAAGGATATACCACGAACCTACGTAAAATAAAAGAATAGTAAAAAGCAAAGATAAAATAAAACACTTAGTATTTTTATATGAACTACACTTTCTGGCAATTCCTTACTTTGTTGCAGTTATTACATTTCGTATGTAGATGAAAGACTACGCCTGCTGCGCTTACTCCATAAGATTACATGAAATAAGTTGAAAATCAAATATCATCTCAGTAATAAAGCATGCGCGGGTTTGCGCTTGCCGGTAACATGTGGTTATGTTGGGTCATGCCATATTGTAAGAAATGTATTCGTTTTGGTTTCATTTGCTTAAAAGGCAACTTGTTGCCCCGGCATGTTCTTTTGATCTGCTTAATAGCTGCAAGCACTTGCGTACATTTGGTCGAGGTATCATAAAAAGTAATTCACATCATGTCAACAGGATTATGTTGTGCAAATAAAAAGAAAATAATGTATGCATTTCTTGCAGGAATCATATATTTTAGTTTATTGACACACACATATTTCTGTCGGTATCATTGCTTGATAAACCAATACACAAACACTAACAGAAAAAAATCCTGCATGCGCGCACGCACACGCATATATATATATATATATATATATATATATATATGTATATATATATATATATATATATATATCAGTTATGTGACGATTACGATATTTTTCCTCGATTTCCTTACAATTACCGATTCCGAACGAAATTCCTGATTCCGATACAATTACCGACTCCGACTCCGATTCCGATTCTTTATAAAAAATATTTTACTATAAAGTTGTTAGTTTCTCCCGATTACTGTAAAAACACATGTGTATGTGTTTTCTCACACGTAAAACACACTTTTATGCGTTTAATCTAGATATTTTAGTCTTACTGAAAGTTTAAATCAATACATACTTATTATGTTATTAGTGCTATAAGCAATGAAAGACGTGTTATAAAAAGAATATCAATTAAAAATATAATTAAAGGAATCGGTTTTGGCATCGTAAAATAGGGTAAAATTTTCCCGATTCTGATAGCTATTCAAATTCATCAAACGATCCAATTTTTTCGATTTCTGATTCCGATTAGTTATCCGAAAACTAATATATATATATATATATATATATATATATATATATATATATATATATATATATATATATATCGTCCGAAGTTTGACTATTTGATCGTTTCAGAAATTATATAAATTCATTTCCTTACAAATCCTTCTTTATTATTATTAAGGGATAGTCATCATGAGTTTCAACTTCCGCTTTCAACCGATTGTGAATCAACCATAACCTATTTCCAATCCAGAGCAAGTTAATTAATGGACGCTCAACTATTGAGGTATGTTGAATAAAAATCACGTTCTTATAACATGTCCAATGGCGTTCCTGTTCCGCGTTTGCTTTCTAACATACCAGGAATAAATAACTTTGTTAGGCCAGTGATTATTCGTTTGAAATAGCAAAACTTGTTTAGAGTTTTACTTTTGATTTAATCTTATAGACGGGATAGGAATGTAGTTTTATGAAGGCTGGATATTTTCTTCTTTATTTTTCAATCAGACTTGGTCGGTACTGACAAGCACAGCTTCATTTTGACAGATTTCACTGCGTATTGCTAGTTGTGTAGGCAATGTGATACACTCACGAACATATAAGTCTACTGGAATGACATTAATTAAATACTTTTTGTCAAGGGCAATATAAGAATTGTTAAAATCAAGTTTACACTCCAATAAGAGGAACCTATAAGAAAAACGTAAGATTATAACCTATTCTACTAAAATAAGATTATATAGAAATAACAGTTATGTCATCTATGAACAAATTGTACACAAAGCTGAAGTTGTTTTTTTTTTTTTTGCCTTTTTCACTTGTGTCCCACTTTCAGAGGATATTAATATCTGTGATCATGCCCCATATCGGAATCAACTTCAACTCCTCCAATTCCTGTAAATATTTTCTCTGAGATTTAATAAAATACAAAACTATGTCGGTTGAATTCAGTTTTAATGATATTATGTACCAAGAGACAGATAGTGTGACCATGGTTTACCCTATTGGGATCATCGTTGGCATATATCTGTGTGGGGTTTCATAGACAGGATGTATCATCTAGTTTTCATAATCAGGCATTTACTTTTGTTACGTCGATGCCACCTTTTACTTATTTCGCAACGAGACGAAAGCGGATGCTTTTTTGTGTCCATCAATAATGTTCATCCAGTTCTTAGCTTAACGTAGACAAAGAATTAAATTCCGTTTTAAGATGTGCTCACCTTTTCATACTTCTGTTTATCGTAAACAAACATTCATCGGTCTCTGTAAGCGTTGCCACTCTTTTTGCCCCCTACCAAAATAATAATTGTTGATTGGTTCCGAAGCCAATGTGTATGACGAGCTTTAATTAATTACTGAATACCTTTGTTACAATGGCTATCTTTTAGATACTGTGGAAACTACTATTAATGAGAAACTTTCCGACTTTTACAAATCTAAAGAAATTGTTGCTAATATATGCCCTGTTTTCCTTCGTCCGCCTTGGTTAAGTAACAAAAGCGACCGATTTGCTAACCAAATCCTATTGTCTGTACAACGGTGTTTTTGCATCGAACCTACGCGTGTTTTTTTCAAATAAGCTTGCGTTGTCATCCATTTTCCAATATGTTCTGCCTCCCTCCCCCCAAAATAATTTTATTATTTATTCATTCAATGTAGTTGAAGCGCGCACAATGTTTGGCGGATATCGAAAAGATGGGGGTTTCGTTTAAAACAACACGTCAAACATAAACATCAAGGATCAATTATCCAAATTTTTCATTTCGGATGTTTTGAGTAATGCGTATTGTTCTTTGATTTACGAGCACTTTATCAATAACTATTCCTGTGCTATGAATTTGAGTGGTGAAATGTTGTCGATCTTGAGTAAGTCGCACTAAGCCTTGCATTTGAAATTTCTAGAAACTATTTTCATTTAGTTCTTAAGACCTTTACAAGCAAAAAACAATCTTTTTGGACTTAATTACATTTGTATGTAATTTTTTACCCGCCTATATTTACATTTATTTTTCTTCCCCGCCATGTCATGAGTATGTTTTGTTTTTTATCGTATTTTCCTCGAGTTAAATCTGTTGAGCGAGGAACGAAAGCCGTTAGGTAGGCTTTATTTTAATTTTTTATGTGTTTAATCATAAATTTATTGGTATGCCTATATATATATATATATATATATATATATATATACATATGCACATATATATGTGTGTGTATATATATATACATATATATATATATATATATATATATATATATATATATATATATATATATATATATATATACATAGCATATTGCAGAACATTCCCGCTCTCTCTTTCTCTTTATATATATATATATATATATATATATATATATATATATATATATATATATATATATATATATGATTATAATGGAAATAGTATTCCGACAAAATAGAGAAATAAAAAGGAATAAAACGAGTTATGTGTTCATCTATGTTTCGTCTTTATTTCGAGACTTCCTCAAGATGAATCAGATTAGGAAATCAAAAACACTAGTACAAATATTTGAATATTTTATGCGCAAAGTTTTACTCTGTTGTATTTTTAAAAAGACGTTGGAAATTCCAAAAAGTAGGGGTGCTTGCGTTGTTAAAAAGGGAGATATTTTTAACATTGTCATATAGCCGTACATATGCGTTTTGTTTTTAATAGAAACGCAGTTAATATTTTCACTGTAAAATATGGGTGTTAATATTCAAATATAAGTGTGTAACATAAATGAAATGGGCGTGTTTTTGTTATGTAATTTATTTATTGAAATTATGTGTACTAATTATTATAGTGAGTTATCCTATGGCGTGAAAATTCTAACCTGTTTCTACAAATACCTCACAAACACTTTGAAAAACCTTGTAATATCCCACATATTTAATGCTAAATGCAAGGCGGAAAGCCATACAGATATTTCCAGGATATACAAGCAAAAGTCATATATACCAGCTTCTGTCTCTTATAAACAGAAACCTTCTTTTACCTACCTACACCAATAATACAATACTGTGCAACGACCTAGACAAGCCAGGAATTTCAATGACACAAACCACATCACAATCTATAAGGCAAATAGTGAAAACAAACAAACCTGCCCCCCAAAAATAACAGTTTCTTATGCAGCCATATACACTATTCCTTGGCCAAATCATAGATAAATTGGTAGAATTCTACGGTAATTTAGAAAAAAGGCCCAATGAACATTAAAGAATAGCAATTATCTTAGTGCAATATTATTTAATTCATTGCATCATAATCGCACTTTGAATTTAAACAAGCAAAACAGTTAAATGTATTTCAAGTAAATCGCGCTGCATACTTCTTGGATCAATGAACATTGACATAGCGATATACCATATTGAAGTTTAATAATATTCAATATCGTTTTAGCGTGTTTAAAATGTATTTATTTGTTTTATGATGCGATGTAAAACCTTAAACATTTAAGAAACCTTTGGAGTTCCCATGTTCACAATATTTTTCACACATCTCGTCCAACTAATAAAACATTTTTCATCATATAAAGTCAATATTATAAACACACCGTGTGAAGGATATCTTTATTGCCCATACTTTATACGTCGTTCACTATAATAAAATGCCTATTTTCCAATTCATCCCCCCAGTACTCTCATGTATGACGTTCAACATGACCTTACCGAAAACAAGATATCCTTCAGTATGTACTAGAACCGCTCAGCAAATTCATGCAAATATATAATGTTTCTAAAACGAAGTTTTTTTCGTGTAACAAGTAAATATAAATACTAAACAAACGGATTACATTAAAAATAACACTCTAACAGAGGGCTCATCTTTCAAACAGATGCGTTAGACTAACACATATCGTGCAT
Source organism: Euprymna scolopes (assembly GCF_053919585.1). Taxonomy (NCBI): domain Eukaryota; kingdom Metazoa; phylum Mollusca; class Cephalopoda; order Sepiida; family Sepiolidae; genus Euprymna; species Euprymna scolopes. The sequence continues at coordinate 39,268,163 of NC_136519.1, forward strand.
TTGCAAGGTGGCTGCAAAAAAAGATAAGCTCCATATATTGTGGTAGAAAAAATACACACAGAAACTCTACACTGAATGTTCACAACGCCAGCATTAATTTATGATAGAGTATCGTTGCAGCATCTGATGTGGTCTTTCTACAATTATTTTTCTACATTAGGCACAATATAAAAATTGTACGATATAAAATAGACATCTAGCTACCTGTCAATATTGTCCAATCGCCGCAATATTGCATCTCTGTGGAATTTTAGAAAGAATTTAAACGGATACTTTCTAAGGAATTTATAAGACTTGAACAATTTCACATTCATAACTCGGACTACCTTAATGAAAAGCAAATACCAATTTCTTCTTTATTAAGGTTTACGTAATTAATAATTCTTTCTCTGTTTCTAGATTTTCGAACTCTTATTTCATTCAGAGTATTACTAATATATATATATATATATATATATATATATATATATATATATATATGTGTGTGTGTGTGTGTGTGTGTGTGTGCGTGTGCGTGTAAGTACATACCAGGTTAGTATATAAAGAGAACATTAGTTTCAGATATCAAAGTAAATTTCAGACAATAATTAAATGTTGTAACAGATGAATATAATTAAGTTCTAACAGAGAAGAAGTGACACATTTCCTAGACAGTAGCTTTTAAAAGACAATCGCACTTAACAATCTTTTTGTTAACTTTTCCATTTGCCCAGCAGTCTATTTAATTCAGCAAACACGTTATATAAAATGGCGCCCAAAAGTTGTTGCCTGGCCATATGCTCTCCAAGCGGTTTCTATCAGTGCATACGATTATCATCAGGACTGATTGTTGCTGTTGTCTTTTTCTTTGAGAGTTGGTGTATTTATACTTTTTTATAATTGGCTAAAAAGGCGGGTGCAGGATGGTTGGGGCGAATTATTATTTTGTTTTTTGATATGTATATATATATATATATATATATATATATAATAATAATAATAATAATAATAATAATAAGTGTAATTCAAAGTTTTCAAATTTCGCATTTAAATTTAACTTTAAAAACAAGTGTCTTCAAAAAGTTTGTGACAATCTTTTACTTTAAATCCCGCTCCAAACTGGAGCATTACACTCTTGAAATCTTCGCAACATCACGTAAAATTTCTTCTCTTCGCCTTAACACTAACATGAAGAAAAAGAAAAGAAAATCATGGACTGGACTTTGTACCCTGATGAAGCTATGTATTAGCGAAATATCGGACTTACAAAAAACAAATCAGTAAATAAAAATGATTTTATCATGATATTCGACACTTAAAAGTTTTCAAATTTCCCATTTATATATATATATATATATATATATATATATATATATATATATATATATATATATATATATATATATAATTACATTTACTTTCTAACACGGACTTCGGAATAATGTTTCGATATGAACTACGTAAACCTGCATCAAGTAAATTTCTATAAATGATGCATATATCACAGCAAAAAGAAAATGCCCAAAGACCGTATTTCTGAAATAGGTTCATCTGGTGTTAAATATTATACGTTCTGCCGCTTTCCCGTATGCAAGATCTTTGATGTTAAATTATGTCATAATTAATGGCGCTGAAATGAGTTTAGAGGAACTGAAAATCAAATATATACTTATATAACCTACTTTATATATGTACACACGCACACACATACATTTATCTCTGTCTCACATATATATATATATATATATATATATATATATATATATATATATATATATATATATATATATATATATACGTGAACATATACTAGCTGTACCCTGCCACGAGTAGCTGTGGCTCAATTGATGTAATGGAAAATTCTAATAAAAGAGTAAATGCATGTTTCTTATATTCTTAGTAAAAAGAGCAAAAATGAAAAAAAAATGGTACTCTTGCATAATTGGATCGTGATCCTCGGGTGTTGCCGTAAATCATGGCTTGGGATCGACGAACATTTAGTGGATTAGGCCGAAAGTTGCTAAAACTTTGAAACGCTTAGTAGAGGGATTTTTTTTTATTGTATTCAAAAATGTGAATTTTTAATTAATATTTGGGCGAGGGCGTGAGTTACTTTACACAGATTCGAAAAAGTTGTCGAAAAACCAACAAATGAAAGCAAATGTAAAATGCTTTTATTTAATGTAAAATGTTTAATCGACTCAAAAAACTCAGCATTTATCGATGTATTTGAAAAAGACGAATGGTCGCGGACTCTGTTGAATTCGTTAAGTTTGGGAAAACCAGTTAAAAACTATACAAACAGTGTCAGGCACCCAGAGATTATATGTTATCGTGAAATAGGCTGACATAGTCGGTGGGTGTCTGACAGTTGTTTTTATATATTTTTTTCGTTTAAATCATTTTCCCAAACTTAACATCATCAACAGTGTCCGCCAATATTTTTATTTTTCAAATACACTGAAAAACGCTATCTTTCGAGCCGACTAAACAACACAGTACATAAAACGGGGGTGTATTACTAAACACAGAAACGAAAAAATTGTTGAAAAATAAATATAACAAATAAATGTTATCAAAGGGAAGATGAGTTACTGTTCTACCTAACTGGATAAGATTTTAGTGTTTTTATTTAGTGTTAAATGTTTAATCGGTTCGAAAACATGTTGTGTTTATTTGTATATTTTAAAAATACAAACACCGTCAGACTGTGGTGAACACGTTAAGTTTGTGAAAAAGTGTTAAAACTAAAAAAACTATAAAAGAAACTGGCAGGAACTCACTCAATATATGTTACCGTGACATAGGCAGACATTTATTCCGTGTTTTTAACAGTATTTTGTATAGTTTCTTTTAAATTTTTACACATTTTCCCAGACTGAAAGTGTTTAACACAGTCTGCCGCAATTTGTAATTTTCAAATATAGCAGTAAACGCTGTGTTTTTCGAGCCGAATACACATTTTACATTAAAAAAACTAATAAATTGCCCATTTTGGTAATAAAGTAACATATCTTACCTTTGATATACTTTGTTATACATTTATTTTTAGACAACTTGTTCGAATCTATATCTACAGTAGTACAAATCCAATAAAACACTAAAAATTATCTAATTAGGTTAAATATTAACTTATCTTTCCTTTGAAAGTATGTACTTGTTATATATTTGTTTTCGCTGACAAATTTTCAAGTACAAACCCAAAGGAGGTATTTTTCTGTCTAATTTTATTTTTGGTACCGCGCTTAAATTTAAATTTCACGATATCTTTTTAGGGGGGAGGGTATTTTTTTACATTAGGTCCACCTCCACAATTTTCGACTATGCTGAATAAGAAAATCTCATTAAAATTTTTCAGAAGCAAGTGGTTTTCGAGATATAAAGACCTGTACTATTCACTATAATTCACTGATGGCCACGAATAAACACTCCCAACCTCCTCATATTAAGAACGGCTTTCGGAATAAACAACACCCATTCTTAACCGCGTGTTTTAAACTTTTACCTGTCTTTCGTCTGTTAAAAACGGCTTTTGGAATAAATACCACCATTCTCCCCATGTTAAGAACGGCTTCCAGAATAAACACCCCCAACCTACCCATGTTAAAACTTGTGGAGGTGGGCCTAATGTGAAAATGTACCTTTTGTTTTTTGAATAAATCGTTAGTTGAAAGCATAGAATAGTGGTAACACACAATCCCCTCCCCATGGTAAGAATTACTAAAAAAATAGCGGTTTTCTTGGAAGAACCTTTTCTGTATTTCACCTAATAATTTCTGGTGCTAATGAACTTACTGGTCCGCGCTATTTTTTAAATCGTATTTGAGAGTTAAATTAGAGTTTTATGATATGTTTTTTTTTAATTTAATTGTAAGGTTAAAGTACACAATAGGTACAAAACACTCTCCCCTCCCCATGTTAAGAATGTTTTTTTTATATAATAACGTTATTATTTGAGCACGGATCACTCTCTGCATGAGCACCTAACATTTTTTCAGCAATTTTTACCATAGAGATGGGATGGTGTTTTGTAACTATTCTGTGCTTTCAACTAGCAATTTATTATTTAAAAAAGATATCGTGAAATTAATAAAAAAAAATAAAAGAATATTGCGAAAGTTTAATTTAAGTTGAAAAAAAAACAACAACAACGTGAACAGCGCGTTCAACATTGTAGCCGGATCTTATTTGGCAATTATTATAAGTCAATTAATGGGTGCTAATGCACTTACTGATCCTCGCTATTTTTTTAAATCGTATTTTCAAGTTTAATTAGAGTTGTATGTTTTTTGGTATTTTTTTTTAGATTAGGTCCACCTTCACAATTTTCTTTTAAATAACGACTTTTAAAGGTATCCGACTATGCTTAATACGGAAATTTCATTGAAATTTTGCAGAAATAAGTTGTTATCGAGATATACATAGTTGTTTTATGCATTGTATTCTTTAGCGGTTATCTTTGTTACGCGCGTAGATTTGTTTATGACGCGCGCAACTTTTTACATGTCGATAACTATTTATTTCTGCAAAGTTTCAATGCGATTTCCGTGTTCAGCATAGTTGAAAACTGATAAAAGTCGTCATTTAAAAGGAAATTGTAGAGGTGGACCTAATTTAAACATTTACCATTTTTTAAATTCAGTTGTAAGGTTAAAGTACAGAGGTACAAAACGTCCTCTTCTCCCCATGTTAAAATGACTTTTTAAATAATAGCGTTATTATTTTAGCACGGATCAATATGTGCATGAGTACCCAAATTCTTTACTAAAGAAAAATCATTAATATTTTTTATATAAAAAAACTTATGTAAAAAAAGAAATAAGAAAAGAAAAAACGTGTACTTTCAATTTTTGTTTAAAAAGGTTTTCTTAAAAAAAAAAAAAAACTCCGGTAAAAAAAGCACAAAAAACATTGATCGTTACTCATCCAGAGAGTGATCTGTGCTGAAATAATAACCTTATTATTTAAAAAAGCCATTCTTTACATTGGAAGGGGAGGGTGTTTTGTACATATTCTGTATTTTAACTTTACAATTGAATAAAAAACATATCATAACACTTCAATTAAACTTGGAAATACGATTTTAAAAATAGCGCGGATCGCTCTCTGCATTAGCACCGAAAGTACGAATAGTTAGAAAACATTCTCCCTCCCCATGTTTAGAATGGCTTTCTAAATAATAATGTTAATGCTTCAATAGTGTTCCTTGTCTGCTTAAATTTAAGTTTTGTTTATTAAATTATTAGGTGAATGTACAGTATAGTTACAAAACTACCCTATTCTCATGTTAAGAATGGCTTTTAAATAATAACGTCATTATTTCAGCAGGGTAGCTTCTCTGCATGAGTACCATGTTTTGTTTTTTAAATTGTTTGGTGAAAGGACAGAATAGGTTCAAAATACCGTCCCCATGTTAAGAATGCCTTTTTAAATATCATTTTTTCAGCACGGTATTTTCTATGCATGAGTACTATCTATTTTGTTTATTAAATACACACGCACACACATACATGTATCTCTCTCTCATAGCACGGTATTGTGTCGGCATGAGTTCCATGTTTTGTTTATTAAGTTGGTAGGGGAAAGTACGGTACTCATCCAGAGAGCAATCCGTGCTGAAGTAATAATTGTTATTATTTTTTTAAAAAAGCGATTCTTAATATGTGAAGGGGAGGTGGTTGTGTATCTAATCTGCATTTTAACCTTACAATTGAATAAAGAAAAAACATAATAAAATCGTAATTAAATGTGGAAATATCATTTAAAAAATAGCGCGATTCCCCTCTGCATTAGCACTAACTATTATTTAAACACGTTACCAATCCGTACATTTTCCTTGAAAAAAAAACACCTGTACTTTTACCTAACAATCTATAGTGTTATTAATAAAAAAAGTTTATATTTCTTATATTGAAAAAAAAAACAAAAAAAAAACAAAAACTAAAAAAATACAAAAACAATAAAAAACGACGATTCAAAAAGCAAGCGCGCAACTTTTTTTTGCCTGGTAGAATAAAGAGAAACATTTTAAATAAAAAAATATGGAAAATAAACAAAATGAATTCTGTTTTTTTTTGTAATTATCGAGTAAACAGAAAATAGAATCTTCTAATTCGTTTCGTCAAATCGTGGTGTATGAAATGAATTGAAACGGAAGTCCAGTTCTATCAACAAAACAGGTTCGCACTAACGGCCTACGAAAAATATTTTTATTTTATTTAATATTTTTATAATTGGCGATGACAATTTATTTTAATAAGATAGAAATATTCATCGACTCTAAAGATGGGTTGTCTGAAAATTGCAAATAAATTAGTAATGTAGAAATATGATTGTATTTACTTTGAATTAACAAAGAATTACATTTATATACATATATATATGTGTGTGTGTGTGTGTGTGTGTGTGTGTGTGCGTGCGTGTGTGTGTGTGTGTGTGTGACCGTTGTATATCTTTAGTTTTGGAGAGCTACTAACACTTGTGTCTATCAAAATGACGACTAAACCGACGACGTTTATATAATTCTTATTTGTTCAAAAACTATTGATTACTTTTTAACATAAAAAAGAACGCACGTTATAACACCAAACGTACATTTCATGTGTTAAGACAAAACTAATTCTGTTCATACAAAATTGATTATTTTTCTTTTTTTTTTTTTGTACCAGAAAAAATATTCTAATAAATAATAATTGAAAAATATGTTAAATTCTGTACGAATTAAGAGAAACAGAAAGTAAATAGGGATATTTTGCATGGTATCCGTAAGCGGTTAAAAACTGCCCATGAGCTATGTGTTTTTCTACCAAAGTAGTCTTGCTTTATTTCAGTTTACTTCTATTTATATTGACCTTCATAACTCTAGTTCTAAGGATGATTCCATTTTTTCTGCGTAGCCTTATAAATGTAACAATCAGCGGTAAAACCTAAGATTGGAAAACAACAACACACTATAGTACGTCATTAAATAGACAAACACACATTTCTACATATGCAAAAAATACATTTATGTGTTTAATTACTAACTTATCCACACATAAACACACAGTTGCAAACTAAATACATTTTATATTATTTTTTGATCTGGATGTGTATGTATATATATATATATATATATATATATATATATATATATATATATATATATATATATATATATATATATAGTAAGTTATAAAATGTATATGGCGATTAAGCTACACTGAATATTCCGCGATTCATCTATTAAACTGTAGAAGAGAAATAGCAAACAACTGTGTTCACAAGATCAATTTACTCTAGGATAGCGATATAAAATAGTTTTAAAACTAACAAAAACAAAAGAAACTAAACAAATAAATAAATTAAATAAACATGAATATACATAAACGATTACACATATATGTATATATATGTATATATATATATGTATATATATAGATGTGTGCATATAGGTATGCACATATATATATATACGTATATATATATATATAAAAAAACACTAACCTAGATTTAAAACAGATCAATAAACTAAATATCCAGGCTAAATAGAGCACACACAAAGGAGCAGGTCAACCAGGGGTCAAATAGGCCTTTGTTTGATAAGTGCATGCTCATTGGTTGATAGAAAGGGTGTGGTGGATACTAGAAAGTTGATTGGCTTACAAAAATCTCAATAGAAGATGCGCATATAAAAACGAGAAACAACCACAGAATTCGCACATAAGCCTGAAGAGCCCTAGAGTTGATGAGATGCGAGACATTCAGTGTAGCTTAATCGTCATATACATTTTATAACTTACTAAATAGCTTTACTTACGTATTGACCACTTTTGAAATAAATACTTAAAGTTTACGCATAAATCTATACTTTCGTATATTAATTTTATGTGAGTAAATTAAGTAGTTATATATATATATATATATATATATATATATATATATATATATATATATATATATATATATATATGCTTAGGAGGAAAACGACATGAATAAGAAAACGTGAGCTCTTTGTCTTTGCGTCTATCGCCAAACTGGGTGTGGCGAATTATACATTAAGGTTAGTTAAACTAAAAGTCGAGATGTCTTTCGAAAATGGTGACGATAAAAGTGGCCCCCTCTTGTAAAATGCCAAGTTTAGGGTGAAAGAATTAATAGCCAATTATTCGATATATTTCGATGCAGATCTGGTAAACATCCGTCATCTTTGTCGAAATTTCTAAACAGACAGACAACCATATACATATATACATACACACATATATACATACATACATACATTATGATTGCAACGTCTTGTCAGACGAGTGCCACTCCCTCAGACATTTAAAATCCATGACCCCAAATGCCTGAGGGAGTATCTATACAAATATGATGTTGCAGAGTCTTAGTTTTGCACGACAGCTAAGTCTCTCTCTCTCTCGGTTCAAAATGTTGAGATCCAGCAACAAGCAAGAGCAAGATAGCCAGCAACAAGTTAAACTGAAGACCAGCTTAATGCGGGTACTGGTCTCCCGCTGTATGTTTTTCCTAATCAGAGATTTGCTTCTCCTAGAAAGATTGCCTTCACCACGGCTTACGGGAGCCCTCTCCACCCCAAACATACATACATACATACATACATACATACATACATACATACATACATACAGGCAGGTGAGAGTTATATTAGAGATTAATGAATTGTTAGCGGGCAATGCATTATATAAAATGTACATATTGTTCTCAATCTATACGAGGTGCCTAACATAGATTTCTAGACATTTTTAGTGTGAATACATTTTATAAATGGTATACACATTAAACTCAAGCCCCTTTTCGAATTAATCTCCTCTTCCTACAATGTATTTGCTGCAATGTGTTCACAACTTCTGAAAGGTCCCAATGAATTACATTTGGCGTGTGTGTCAAACGCTCTTTTTCTCCTTAATTGTCTCAAAAGGCCAGATCCTTTTAAAGAATGATAAAAATTCACAGGAAGCAAGATCTATACAATAGAGGGGATGATGAAATATCTTGATGCTTATCTTGGTGAAATAGTATCTGGCAAAAATGAAGTTGTGGGTGTGTGCATATCCTAGTCGAAACGCCACTGACTCGATTCGAAGATTGCTGGCCCTTTCCATCGGAAATACTTCATGATCTGCCGTAAAACCTCAACATAGTAGTCCATGTTGATTGGCATCCTTAAAGAAACCAAGTGCAAGTAAGCCATGCTCGTTGTGTCTACAAAGGCATCATCAGGAGTTTCTGAATGGATTTACTTTGTCTAGCATTACTGAGTTTAGGAAAGCCAGCAGACTTCACCTCGGAGTCCTATCTCTTTGTTTCTGTGACATAGCAGAAGATTCAGCTTTCATCGTAAATTACCAGGGCATCAAAATCTGCAGGATTTGAATTGGTCACGTCTACTACTCCCTTGCTGTCATGACAACGTCTTTCTTTTTCACCTCCTCTACCCACACTTGGATCAAACTTTTTGCAAATCTTCCCCATTTTGAGTTTCTGAAGGATAATTTTGTGTACAGTTTCCAAACTGTGCAGTTACTGTCTCTTTATAAAATTCATATTGTGCCAATAAGCACTGGCGTTCTGACTTCCTTACACTTCTCACATTTTTCTATACTCGTTGCAGATTTCTTGCCTTTTTGGATATCTTATTTATTAAAAACTATAGCTCGATTTACGAAAAACTCTTTAAATCATTTTGAATGTTTTTCAGTTATTTTTCCAAGTTTAAAATTTAATTTTATTGCATATCATATTCATACATCTTCTAACGTCCAGTTAGTAATTTTGTAAAAATTAAGTGTTACAATCAGGTTTAAGCATGGTTTATTCAAATCTGTGCTTTATTCTATTTTGTCTTAATTTTCTCATTGTTTTATTCGAACTGAAAATATAAGGCATTTACTTGCAATCACATATGTTATAAACCAGTATAAACAATAAAATTGTCCGAAGGTAGCGGGTTCAACCCTACCCAAAGCCGGCCAGAGGCTTGCTTGGCCAAAACGTGGTGAGATGACAACTATAAATATAGATATATTGCTGAGAATGCAGTAAGGAAATACGGAGTTCCTATCCGGTCGCGGTTACCACCTGACGAAGGCCAAAGGAATAGTTGGCCGAAACGTCGTGAAACGACCTCTAAGTAAGATGAGGATGATGGTCCGAAATAAAAATTTAAAAAATAATAAATGATACTCATCTCAATAATGAATTCCATTAGAAATAATATATATATATATATATATATATATATATATATATATATATATATATATATATATATATATATATATATATATATATTGTTTTTGTTAATACCGGAATGCACATATCTTATCTAATATGGATAGCGGTGTTTTTTTTTGTTTTGTTTTTTGTCATTATGCATCAAATAAACTTTAATTAGGTGTGGCTTGATAAGAAGGACGAATGATTGAATCTCGCTGTGGCATTTATTGGACCATCTGAATTACTTAATTGCCGGCAATACGTTCTTTTTTTATTTTTCAAAAGACGAAGAGAAAAGATTAAAAGCCATAATAACTTGGATTTTACAAGTGTAATTACCTTGAATAAAATCATGCGTGACGCCATAAAACATGAAAATCACGAGTAGATATCCAAGCACACGCACATTTTCCGAGACAGAATCATCAGAAACAAAAGTCTACACAACTTCTAATGCCCAATTTAGTGCTAAGGGAATATCAATTCGAATTCCGAGTTAAATATAAAAGAGAAATTATGTGTGTGTAATTATGCCTATATATATGTGTGTGTGTGTGTGTGTGTGTGTGTGTGTGTGTGTGTGTGTGTGTGTGTGTGTGTGTGTGTGTGTGTGTTCCAAAAACTCGTACCGGGAAAACTGGTACCCGGAAAAGTGATCCATTTTTGCTAGTACGGAAAACTGGTCTCTTATTGAATAAATATGGATTGAAAACACATTTCAATACCGTCGTTAAAGAATATTTAAAAAAAAAGAGACTATACACACTCAATATTAATTTCATACAATATTTTGACTTGTTTACTGTTGTTTAAAAAAAAATTAAATATATTCTCTAAGTCTTCCTTTTCTAAATAACTTGCATATTTTTTTAGTGATTTTACTTATTTTAGAGAATTTAATCTGTTCAACATGAAGAATACAAACCGCATATAATATTTTAAAATATCTATATATATTTATAGCTTTTTTAAAGGGAAAAAATCGTTTTTCTACTTTGTTGATTTAATTGTTAGTGGTTTAATAATTTTTTTTAGCGTTTTGTCAGTAAAAAAAAAGTAGCGTCGAGTGTTATATGAGAACGATAAATAATGTCTGGCATGAGGGTATTACATTTTAGGGGTCTTCATCATCGCTAAAAATAGAAAATTAAAGAAAACAGTGAGAGAGGTTTGGGTTTAAAAAAATCTTCTCCCCACAAAAGAAAAATAATTTTAATATTTAAAAATATAATTTAGAGAGAGAGAGAGAGAGGGGGAAGGGGGGGTAAAAACTTAATCTTTCTCCATAAAACACAACAACAAATTAAATGAAAATATGATAAGCGATAGCGGAGTTTTCTATAAAATGGATTATTACATTTCTTTATTGACTACTTTTTCTCTTAATGATTGATTTAAAATTTTGGAAGTAAACATAAAACAATAATAATTAGTTTAGGATAAAATATATTTATATTCTCGTATTAGGGAAAAGAAAAATAATTATAATGAAAGAACGACAACTTGGAAATTATTTTCGTATATACTAATAAAACTGATGCTTTCCTGATTATTCAGACATCTCGATAGAGTTGAAAATATAAGTCGCAGTATACCACATTTATTTACATCATATATATAATCTATATAATATAATATACCATATATATATATAATATAAATAATTCATACACTATATAAATAATATATATATAACATAAATAATTTATACAATATAAATAATTAGTCCACTGACTCTTACTTTTAGCACATGAAAATATATTTTATAAATAAACAAATAAATTAGTAAATAGTTTTTAAACGAGAAATAAATGAAAAGAAAAACACGAAATGAAAATGATTAAATAGAGCATATCAATAGAATATATGGATGATGGATTCCTCACCAGAAAACGAAATAAAATCACCATAAAGAGATAAGATAGGGAAGTAACAGCGATGAGAGTATAATATTACTTCAGATCAAAGCGAAAACTTAGGTAATAAAAAACGATCAATTTAAAACTATGATCGATTTTTTCTACACCGAAATTTTTTCTCCTCATCTTCCTTCAACCCAATACTCCTACTCACTTTATACACAGTCGTCGTTCCAAAACCTTTATTACTTACATTTACAAATTACACACCCGAGAGAGCTATATGCTTAATCCAAAGTAGCTGAGCAGCGGCTTTATTTTCACCAGTTTTGGCAAATAGCATAAAGGACCCTGAACAGAAGCTTGCGTTCTATCACAACCAGCATCAATGGACCTTGGCCCATCTCGTCAGCACTAGACAAGGCCAAATTATTTACCAAGAACTTTGCTGCTAGTGCGACGAAGGCCATCAACTCCCCATATTTCCTCTTATAACAGACACCACCCTATGCAACATACATATATATGTGCGTGAAGTCGCCAAACGAATAAAAAACCTTGATTCTAGTAAAGCAACTTGCCTGACGGCATTCTAATTATAGTGGTGTAAAAGCTCAAACCAGAACTTGCCCCCATACTTACAAAACTATTAAAGTGTTGCCTTATGGAGATAGGTTTCTCGACACACTGGTAAACCTCATCAGTATGCCCTGTATTTAATATATTCAGGTGATAACTCATCTCTCTCTCTCTCAGTAAAGACCAATAAGTTTCCTGTGTGTCATGAGTAAGCTGCTGGCATTTATATTAAATAGAGAAGTAGTAAACCTCCTCAGCAGAAATAACCTTCTCAGTTACATGCAATATGGTTTCTGTTCTGCTAGATCTACAAGAGATGTGCTAACGGTTATATCCCATAGGATTAGTGAATCTCTCGACAAAGACTTTTTTTCTAGCGCAGTTGCTCTTGACATATCAAAGGCCTTTGAGAAGGCATGACATAAGGGCCTACCTCACAAGATTTCCGACTACGGTATAACTGGAAATGTTTTCTCAATTATTAAATCATTTCTCTCTGATAGACTCATAAGAGTAGTGGTTGATGGGCAGAAATAATAGGGCGACAATATTAATGCTGGAGTTCCTCAGGGGTCCATTCTGGGCGCAACCATCTTCCTGATCTACATCAATGATCTCCCAAAACACATACTAAAATCATTCGTTGAAATCCATGCTGATCACACGACCATCTATGGCAACACATCAAAGGTTGTAAATGACAAAATTCTCTCTGATTCTTGTTCCTCTGAACTTGAGCGACTGGTACAGCCGGGAAAGAGGTGCCTGGTTACTTTTAATAAATATAAAACCAAGCCCTTATCTTTGCACGATCAACGCTCTAATCCCCATCTGGCATCAATTGAAATTGATGGCTCTCGTCTTTGGGAGGCTCCATGTTTTGACTCGCTTCTGGATGTAACCTTTACTTCTGACCTGAAATGGAACACGAACATCAGGTCTGTTGCCAAGGTCGCGTGGAGGATGGTGGGATCCTTCTACCGCTCCAGAAGATATCTCACTACTGATACAATTTTCTACCTGTATAAAAGCCAAGTGATGCAGCCACATCTGGGCAGGGGCTGCTAAAAACAACCTCTCCTGCTTTGACAGAGTACAAAATAGACTTTGTGGCTTAGTAGGGGATTCGCTTTTATATTCTCTGCAGTCTCTCTCCCACAGAATAGACGTTGCTAGCCTGCCTTTGTTTTATCGTTATTTTCATGGCAGGTGCTCGCTTAGCGTCAATCCCTGGTCCCCTCTCGTCAATCTTTCACGGAAATCACCAGTTTGACTGAAAACACTGTTATTAATTTCCCCACTCTTTAACTATGCCTAAATCCAAGCGTAGATCCCATGAGCAGAGTTTCTTTCTTAGAAGTGCACGACTGTGAAACACTTCCGATTGCCTGTTTCCCACCTGACTAAAACTTGGATGTCTTCAAGTCCAACACATACTTGACAAACCGCCCCTCTAAGTAAGACACTTTGTCGAATCTCCAATGTTGACGATTACTACCATACTATCCAATTGGTTACTCTACACGCAATAACACTTATCCCCGAGTGGCGCCCGGGCCTTGATAATTGGTGGGCTCCATGTAAAAAAAATGTGCCTCATATAATTATCCACTACCTATTTTACAGTCCGTGATCATTTCATTTAGTGTTCATATGTGTGCGTGTGTGCCAGAGAAAATTACATAAACATATATTTAACAACGTTCATGTTTTTCTGCTGTCGGTTCTCTTAGAGTCTTCAGCAATACTTAGGCAGCCTGTGTAAAAATAGACGTTTCCAAGAGAGATCAAGACGTGATGTAATCTTATATTTTTATTCCTTCCGGGTATGCGACATTTACAGTGGAGTGATCGACTATCTTAGCTTGGATGTTTTGTTCTTACACGTCCCACAACTGAGATTCACCACTTGCTACGGGAGGAGACACCTTCCAGATAATTTTCTTCTTTTGACGTCCTCAATATAACTCAATGATATTCACAGTTTACCATCACACGTGACAAACGGACACATACTTTCGATGTACTTGTATGGTCTCCTCCAGTGTAAACCCGTTCGGTCACCGAGTTTAATATATATTGAAATGTTTTGAGAATATATAAAACAGCCGAACATCTCATCTCTTGTTTATTTCGCTAGTTATATAGATAGATAGATAGATAGATAGATAGATAACATCTATTTATTCTTTTGCTCAACTAACTAAAAAAATATATTCATAAAATGTAATTATCGATTCTGGAGCGTATTGCTCATATGTGTAATGTTTTCGAGAGTTATTGTATCTTTTTTTTTCACCGTTATGACCAAATATATAAGTGGTGCAAACGGTTTTTTTTCTTTTTGAAGAAATACCGGTGTAGTTTTCTTAGGGTTTTTGAATTTGAATAACATGAATCAAAATTGTAAAATTTGACGTCATGAAAATATTAAAAAAATATTAATATAATCCTTTTCTATTACCTATATTTGCTTGCCGGCAGTCGCTATCTCGATAATGTATTTTTAAAAAAATTATTGAAACACCGTAATTTTAACAATCATGTGGCTTTGTAATTCTTCGTCGTTATATCGTTTCTAATTTCGTAATTCTGTTCACAGTTTGTCCTCATGTAATAATAAACTATAAAATCTTTCTCTCACTATCTCTAAGCATCTCTCTTTTTCTTTCTCTTTCTCTCATTTTCTCTACGACTCTATTTTTCTTTCTCTTTCTCTCTCTATCTATATATGTATATATATATATATATACACACGCCAGCACACAAACACACACACACACACACACACACACACACATATATATATATATATATATATATATATATATATATATATATATATATATATATAGGATAAACATCATATCATTTGTTTGCTGTGATGCATTAACCTGAAAAATGTATAGTATATTTTGAAAAAAACATTTTCCTCTTATGAGAAGAAGTGCATTCTGTAAAACTCCTTAAAATAACGTTTTTCTTGTTTTATGTTTACTCCTTGTCGAATATTTCAGGTTTTGCATATCTTCCTCTTAGTTTATAAGTTTTCTTTTTAAAATTTTAATATTGTTTCAATACCAATACCATATATATATATATATACATATATATATATATATATATATATATATATATATATATATATATATATATATATATATGTGGGTGTGTGGGTGCGTGTGTAGGTGCGTGTGTATATATGTGGGTATATATATATATATATATATATATATATATATATATATGGATGTGTGTGCGCGTATGTATGAATGTATATGTAGGTATGTGTGTATACTCCTGAATTTATATTTCTATATTACTGTATATCTATATATATATATATATATATATATATATATATATATATATATATATATATATACATATATATGTATCTTTGTGTAGATGTGTATATATGTGTGTATATATGTGGGTGGGTGTGTATATATGTGTGTATATGTGTGTATATATGTATGTATCATCTTTTTTCCATTATATGTGTGTATGTGCGTCTGTTTGAATGTGGGTGACTGAATACATGTTTGTATATAGGTTAAGATTGGGAATCGACTTCATACCTCTCTAGATATCCTCCCTCTATCTCCTTCTTACACACACGGGCAAGCACGCAGAGGTTTGCGCGCGCGCGCACAGGAATACATCCACATGTGAAAATTAGAAATCACAGATTTTAACTCATGTACACACATGCATGCACGCGACACACGGGTACCGTCCTTGTTGACGCACACAAACACACACACAAACACACACACGTGAAAGAAGAAATCCAAGATCTTCACTCACTCACATTCACACATACATACAAACACACAACCCTCGACTTAACACAGAAGAACCCACTGACACAACAAAAAAGAAAAACACTCATAATAACCCATAAAGATATTCACCAAATAGAATCAAAGCCCCCTTGCCTACTAATTTGATTTTACTCTTAATTATTGAACTCTTGACCGGCGCACCGACTACAGGTTATCTGAAAAGCACAATCAATGTGGCAGAGATCAAATGTTATGCGAAAAAGATTCCAAATTTTTAACTACAAAACTTTATATAAAAATATCTGAAGAGAGCTGAACAGGACTTGAAACCGTTATAATATATTTTAAAATAATAAAAAAATTATAAAAGTCTGAAAAACCTACAATTCTTGATGGCTACACTCTTTTAATTATATATATATATATATATATATATATATATATGTGTGTGTGTGTGTGTGTGTGTGTGTGGGTGTGTGGGTGTGTGTGTGATAACAACAAATTCGTTCTTGAATATTGTCATTACTTGATATAACATTAAAATTGTAAACATAAAGACATATCAGTGATGAGGCGAACGAAAGTGGCTTTTAAGCCCGGCCAACCTCTGGCATTCCTTGGCATATATGGGGCAGACATGAACGCCACTAACAGTAGGTTCTTTATGGTCATTTCTATCAACATTCATATGCCGTGTCAAACCGCCTACTGTCAACGTTCCGATTAAAATAAAAAAAAATAGTTGCTTTGCGAATCGAAAAGATTTATAGAAATATCGAAAAAAAAAGAATAACTCTCTCGTGTTCAATCAGATGTGCTAAAATAATGACTTGCTGCCAATATATATCATGGGATTCGTGTCAGTTAACTTAGCCTCCACGAATTTTTTGCGTGGTACTTCCCGCGGTCGCATTGCGGTGCACTCTCGCATGACATACATTTTAAGCCGTCGTTTGGTGAGCAGTGCAAACGTGTTTTTTTATGTACTAGCGGCTCCGCTGCGTCGACACACACAACGCCGAGTCCAACACAAAATGGAGTACACTCAACATCACGTACAATCAATATCGGCTTACCATGAACGCTTACCACTGTGAAATTCCCATATGCACAAAACCAAGTCAATAAAAAAACAAAAATACTCTTAATATGGGTAAGAATAATCAGTAAACTTTCTATAAAATGATGTACAAAATTATTTCGAACTTTCTAGGATTCGAACCTTTAATATTCTGATCTGTAGTCAGACGCGTTATCCATTGCACCGCAAATCCTGTACGCATGCCAAGGGATGTTACTGCGACTGTAAACAGACAGTGCTAAATTCCGTTGACATAGGCATGTAATTTTTCGACATTGCACGAAACGGCCACAAAACTCATATTTCGGGCTATTTGTGTTACTGCGTTATTCGTTACAAACTATATATAGACAAGGATGATTTAGAGATTCACACCTTTAAGGGAAAAACAGACTTTTTCAATTCGATGTATCCGTTCGAAAGTGTTAGTGATATATATATATATATATATATATATATATATATATATATATATATATATATATATATATAGACACAATAAATAAATAAACATTTAGAATTTTATTAATAGCATAGCTTCCTGATTAAAGTCTCTGTAATGAAACCCTGTTGAATATTTACTGTCATTACGTTAGCCTTGTAATGTTTATTTTGATGTCTTGTTGGTAATAAATTGGTCATGATTACATTTTCTTCTATCAAGCAATTCAAAGCAATGCAGCATTTTCTTTTTCTTATGCGATATCTCACTCATGGTGGTGTTCTTTTAAAAAAGATTTTGGCTTGTGCGTGATTGAAACTATTTATTTCGTATTTATTATTAATTACTACGATTTAAGTTTTTTTTGCATGTTTTGTTATATATGGTATTATAATAAAAATACTCTATCTTCTATGCTTGAAAATGATGGATGATTTAATTCTACATTATTGTAAGGTTTTAGATATTTTTTTTTACTTTTTATATTTCAAGTTTTTTTTTTATTGCACTAGAATTAATTTATGGCTGTGTAAATTTATACTGGTTTTGTCCAATCAATTATATGCGATAATTTTGATCAGATCTGAAGTTATTAATGGTTTACTAGGAAAAATAGTTCGAAATTTTTGTGACGATTCGAATGATTTTGATTCATCAGACAAATGTTATGACCTTGAGTGTCCTTTTCACAACCTCTCGGCCGATGTAACTTTCGACTGTTTTTAGGTGTATCTTGTCAGGAATATTCCTATCAAACTCACGAATTTGGAGAGAATTAAAAGGAACATTTTTTTTACTTCACGAAGTAACATGCTCTTGTTTCCTCAAACATTAGTTGATAGAAATCCTAAGTAATTCCCAATTGTATTGATCGCCTACATTGAGGGCTTAACCATTCAGGAGAATATCGCATTAACAATTAATTTTTCCATGTATGTATACCACTACACACCGGGCACTTGCGGACAGTTCTAGTACAATTTTGTAAAACCTTCAACCTATTTCATTTCTAGTTGTAAATATAATTATTTATAACTAAGAGACACTGTGGGGGTCAAGCTGACTTTTAATGCCTCACTGAATTACACATTTGCATTGTAAGTTGTAATGCAATACAGATGTTTATATTCAGTGAAGTAACAACACACACCGTGTTCGGATCTAGAATATAACGACAGACATAAGGTATGGAAGTTTCAATCACGCACAAGCTCAAAGGGCGAAGTAAGATTATAGAGAGGAAAGATGAAGTAGAAGACAACTAAAAATAGCAGTACATATGCTGGGGGATACTCAAGTACTTAGTAGAAATGGTATAAAATTTAATACGATATAGGGGCCTTAAAAATAAAAGTGCATCATTTACATGTGTGTGTATGTGCGTATGTAATGCAATCATGAAAATAAGTATGGTTGAAGTAAAATACGTAAAACACGTTTTAAAATTAAGAAGGGGAAGAAGAGGATAGAAAAAAAGGGGGAGAACCAACTAACTGATTTCTATCTTCGCCTTTTCAAAGCTTTGTCGAGGTATTTACGATTAAAAAAAAAGAAAAACAAATCACAAATATGTACACTATTAAAATAAAATCACGTTGCCTTCTGTTCATCGGTGCAAAAAAGGAAGCGATAAAAAGAAAGCGACGTTTTGATATTTTCGAAGATCTTAGAGGTTAATCACGCTAACACTAAGGAGACATTTTCTCTTTTTATAGAGAGAAGGCGACCTTAAACGAACGGGTTAGCAAATAACTATGGGCGTTTGAAAATTGATGATCTCATTAAAACCAGTTATGGGTAGCAAGCTTCAGCACGAACTCATTTTCATTTCTAGATCTTGGAGACTTTACGCGTCATATTGAGGTATTTCCTTTCTTCAGGATATGTGTCTGAGGTTTGGGCGAGATTAGCCATTAGGATCTTATAGAACATAACGTTGTTTTAGTTTAATTGTTTTCTATGTTTGTTCACCCATAGAAAAAAACACGACATAACTTTATTTTAATAATGTACATATATTAGACTTTTCCTGTTTTAAACGTAAACCCATCGATGAAAAGCAAGGGCATACACCCTTTATTTTTTAGTTTTTTCTTCCCCTCGTTTTTTTAAAACGTGCTTTATGAATTTTACTTTTAATCATGAATAATAAATGTCCTTCTTTCATGATTCCAGTATTTAAATTGTGTACCCCCCGAAGAATCCTAACATAATATATATATATATATATATATATATATATATATATATATATATAGAGAGAGAGAGAGAGAAAGATAGATAGATAGATAGATATATACATACATACATAGATTGATACATAGTACATCGCTGTCTTATAACAAGTCAAATTACAGCTGGTCTATAATTGTCTTAAGTTGTTTTTTTTTTGTATATAGTTACATTATTGTCCACATTTCTATTAATACTAACCCGTATTTACATTTGATAGTATTTACCTGTGCATCGAGAAAATACCATCGTCCTTTGTTTTTACACGGAGTTCACTACTTATCAAAACCCAAGGGTCACTCGGTCGTAAGGGTTATTATGCGTACCGTAATCAATGGGATAGTGTAGTAATAGTATGGGGGATTTGATACAGTGTCATTACTTAAGGGGGCGGTTCATAATGAATTTGTTTGTGTTGGACTTGAAGACATCCAGGTTGAAGTCTGGAGGGAAACAGGCAAGCGGAACGGAGTTACACAGGCATGCAGTTCTAAGAAAGAAGCTTTGTTCATGGAATGTACGTTTTGATTTAGGCACAGATAATAAATGGGTGAAATTATTGACGTTGGTTTAAGCTAGTCGGGTGGGTTTTGAAAAAGATTGACGAGAGGGGACCAGCGAATGGAGCTCAGAGGAGCACTTGCTATTGAAATCACGATAGAACAAAGATAGGACATCATCATTTACGCCCTTTGATGTGTTGCCATAGATAGCCATGTCATCAGCATAGATGTCAACGAAAGATTTTAGTATGTCTTTTGGGAGATCATTGATGTAGATCAGGAAGAGAGTTGGGCCCAGTATGGACCCCGGAGGGACTCCAGCATTAATACTGTGGGCCTCTGATTTCAGCCCATCAACCACTACTCTTATGAGTCTATCAGAGAGAAATGATTTAATGATCGAGAAACCATTTCCAGTTATACCGTAGCTGGAAATCTTGTGTAGTAGGCCTTTATGCACAACCTTATCGGAGCCTTGCATATGTCAAGAGCAATTGCCTTAGAAATGAAACCTTTGTCGAGAGATTCACTAATCCTATGAGATATAACCGTTAGCAAATCTGCTGTAGATGTAGCAGAACGGAAACTATATTTCGTGTCGCTAAGAAGGTTATTTCTGCTGAAGTGTTTGACTACTTCTCTATTTATTGTGGATTCCAGCAACTTACTCATGACACACAGGAGAGTTATTGGTCTGTACTGAGAGGGTGATGACTTCTCACCTGAATTATTAAATACAGGGCATATTGATGAGGTTTACCAGGGTGTTGGGAAGCACTTCTCCTTAAGGCAACGCTTAAACAGTTTTGTAAGGATGAAGGCAAGTTCTGGTTGTAATTTGTTTTAACACTATAATTGGAATACCGGCAGGACAAGTTGCTTTACTGGAATCAAGGTTCTTGATCAGCTTGGCGACCTCATGCACAGATATTTGTATGTTGCATAGCGTGTTGTCTGTTATAGGAGGGAATACGGGGAGTTGATGGCCTTCGTTGCACAAGGTAGAATTTGTCGCAAAGTTCTTGGCGAATAGTTTGACCTTGTCTAATGCTGTCGAGATGACCTCTGATCCATCGATAATGGTTGGGATAGAACGCATGTTTCTGTTCAGGATCCTATTTGTTATTTGCCAGAACTGGTGGGAACCAAGCCGCTGGTAAGCTACTTGGATTTAACGCTGTAACTTTCTATAGTAATGCTCTATGCCAAACTTTAGAGAGATCACCTAGTAGTTTAAAAGAAAGCTATTTAGTAATTGCAGTATTGCGACGATTTGTACATTGAAATATTTTTCGTCATTAATCCTGAATAAAACTGATGCCATTATATTCAGTTATACTTCTAATCAGTTCATAGCAATCTCCATACACTGTGAAAAAGCAGAACAGACACTAGGAAACCAGAAAGACTTAAGTAAATATCATAGATATATCGTTCCCATGTTTTAAATTTACATTTGCAAGTGTTTTTATGGAAATATTTAATCAAAGTTATGTTTACCAATTAGTGAAATATCGATTCTCTATATATGTGCATTTGTGAATATCTTTACACTGATTATTCGTTTGACTGCAGAGTGCGTATATAAAATTATGTCTAGGTGTCGGCTTTTGTTGGCGTCAATTTAAAATATATGTCCCTGGTCATGTGAAAATGACTGAACATCTAAGTGCAACACAATTATTTGAGCGCTTTCTTTGAAAGTGTGTATATCTCGACCTCTAATTATGTCTACGTAGTAAAAAGCACGTTTACATCTTTTGAACAAATAATTAGCTTTTGTTTTCCGTTTCCATGTTAGCCGTCCAAACTTCACACTATTTAAATAACGAAAAAGTTAGAGGAATAGATTACTTATCTGTAAACCAAAAAAGTGAACAAAAATGGTATATTTTCTCTCTCTCTCTTTCTCTCTCTCTCCCTCTATCGCTCTCTCTCTTTATATTTATATATATATATATATATATATATATATATATATATATATATATATATATATATATATATATATATATATGAAAGACTTGGTTTTGAATAAAAGCCACACATGTTGCTAGTCATTCTAAGACAAATATATTCATAAAGATCTTTAATATATTCATAAATATATTCATAAAGACTTAATCTCAACACAACTCATCGACCTTGCCAACCTCTTAGACTACCAACTCTCAGAAAACAAAACCGCACTATTAAGTAAAGTATTTTCATTCTGTCCATAAAAAAAAACTTATCCAATAGATCTATGTCATGCCATGGAAGACTACACCAGAAAAAGAATGCTTACATAATAAAAACCATCTGGCAACTACCATCGCCATCCCAATAAAATAGAAAACGACATTAAAGCACACGTATTGACACATCACCAGTACGCGCCACCTAAACATAGACAAAATATCGCAGCCAAAAAGCATCTAGAAAAGTTCATCATAGAAAAGTTTTACAAAAAAACAGTTATTATCCTGTAATGAAAGACGGACCATGAGCAATACAATAATATGAAACAACCACCGCATGTTGTCAAACATCCAAAGTTACCTTAAGGACACCACACACTTTCTATAAATTTTACATAGAATAGGGATCATACCAAACAATGCAATTCTTGTGATAATGGATGTGTCATCACTCAATGTCACCATTCTACATGAGGAAGACACGTCTGCGTGCACGCCCTCCTTACACACCCAAAATTACAAGACAAAAATATTAATGATAAATGAAAATGATTTAATTCATCTAAACACACATCAACCTATTATTCAACAAGCGACACTACCTACAAATAAAACGCACAACCATGGGAAAATGACTCCCAGCTATGCCAAAATATACAAGCATACATTTGAATAGAAATATACTTACACTCACCACATTACACAATCACACTACTATAGGTACCCCGATGATATTTTCCTTATTTCGCCACACTTCGAAATGCCATAGATGAACACCTATCAACACATTAATAGCTGTAACAATAGAATAAAATACACAATAGAACAATCCAGGACACACCCCATTTCTTAATACCAAACTAACCGATGGTCATAGTTACCTCGATTTAATAGTTACTGGCCTATCAATAATAAAAAAAAAATCTATTATCTACAGATAGTGGCTACACGCCAATTAATCTGCTCAGATAAGATCGTTTACGAGAAAACAAGTGGCTAACACTTTCCTCACTAAAATAACTCTCTTAAAATAATAAATAATAAGAAAAACAGAAAATATAACCACCCGAATCTACTTACATACAAACACAACAAATAATCTTCAAAAATCCACTGATATTTGACTACAGCAACAACACCGGTAAACGTTAACAACTACTTAAACAGATATTCCAACAACGGCAGCATGACTCAACATAATATACGACACGTTTCGCATCCCCCTAATCTACGGTTACTACTAATTTTCACAAAAAAAAACACAACATTTTCGCACCTCAAAGAAAGAAAACATGCAACAAGCTCAGGTACAAAGTCTGCAAACACATTAATATTGCCGACACGTTCACATTTCTAGGCAAAAACATTCAACTAGCCATGCCTACCCGCGACAGTTCAAATATAGTCTGCCTAATATATTGCACAAAATATCAAAGAGTAACTACATGGGGGAAACAAGTCGAGAGTTCCGTTTACGACTCAAAAAGCACAAAAATAATAAGGGTAACTTCCTAACAGCACGCAATAGCATTGCACTACAACCTCCCAGATGACGACATAGACTAGAAAAATGCATTCTGATAGCTCCCACCTTTCGGACACGGCCAAAAAGATGAAAATAAGAGAAAACCCCCAACTAATTCTGAGACTTAAAACCCATATCTCCGGCAAAGCATTGGAAACGCTAAATGAGTGTGTATGTATGTATGTATGTGTGTGTATGTATGTATTTTTTTTGTCAAACTCAATGAATTGTACCGATTACCTTCGTCCTGAGGATATATGACTCTTGGGGCGCACCTTCATGTGTATTTTACATGTATGTGCATATGTATGTGTGCAAATTCATATGTAAGTACATGTTTATAATGTGTACCTCTATGTGTGTATGTTTGAATGTGTGTGTACATGCATATCTATGTTTGCGCGCATTCTGTGCGTATGCATGTATGTTTGCACGCATGTGTTTATTTCCATGTGTATGTGAGGTTGAATTAGCTGCCGTAAGTCGGGGTGAAGGTAACCCCTCTAAGAGAAGCAAATCTGTGATTTAAAAAACATAAAGCGGGAGAGCAGTACCCGTCTTAATCTGGTCTGCAGTTTTAATTGTGACTGGCTATCTTGCTCTTGGTTGTTGCTGGATCTCAGAATTTTGCACCAAGAGAAAGAGAGAGAGACAGAGAGAAAGAGAGAGAGACAGAGAGTTTTAGCTGTCGTATAAAGCTAACTTTGTTTGATATCATCTTTGTATAGATACTCCCTCTGGCATTTGTCTATAAAAATAGTCCTATAGCAATGGAAATGTTGTGACGCGTGTAGGCCTGAAATGTTGGAAGCATGTAATAATAGATCTGCCATCATTATATGTATCCGTGTGTGTATGTACGTATATGTGTACGTATGTTTATATATGTACATATGCATGTATATGCATATATATTCTGTGTATATGCATGTATATATGTATATATGTTTGTGTGTGTTTGTATGTTTGTATGTATATATGTGTACATATATGTGTCTGTGTATGTATGTATGTACATGTATGTACATGTATGTGTATCTATGCATGTGTATGTTTGTGTATAAATGCATTGATATGTATGTATTTAATATATGTATATCTTGTTAAATGTACGTTTATATGTGCATATATGTATAGGTATTTGTATGTGTAAAGGTATGTATATGTGTATTTGTATTTGTATATGTGTGTATATATGCGTATGTATTTGTGTATGTATGCATGTGTGTATGTCTATGTATTATGTGTGTATGTATGTATATATGCATATATGAGTGTATTTTATGGATATATTTGTGTATGCGTGTGTATTTATGCGTGTACGTATATACATATACATATATATATATATATATATATATATATATATATATATATATATATGTATGTATAGCAATGACCGTCTTCAGTGTCATGTCTGCTTGAGTGTGTGAATTCGCCGGTACCACTTAAATAAAAAAAAGGCATTTTAGGGCTCATGGACTTTAAGTGTCTGAGGGGGTGGCGCTTGTCTGACGATACGTTGCAATCATCTTGTTTGGTGAGGAGGGTGGCTAATCTCCCTGGAGGGTTAAAACACGACCTTCCAAAGTGCGAATGGACCCTTTTTCGGGGGCAACCGTCAACAAGCACCGTGTGTGTTTGTGTATATGTATGTGTGTGATAGGATGGAGACGGTTTACATAAGCCCTGGTGAAGGAAACCTTTCCAGGAGAAGAAAATCTGTGATTTCTAAAACCACAAAGCAGGAGAGCAGTACCCGCATTAAGCTGGTCTGCAGTTTAACTTGTTAGCTATCTTGCTCTTGCTTGTTGCTGTATCTTAACATTTCGAAGCAAGAGAAAGACTTAGATGTCGTACAAAGCTAAGACTCTTTAACATCATCTGTGTATAGATACTCCCTCAGGCATTTGTCTATTAAAATGGTCCTGTAGTGATGAAAGTAATTTTTGGGCTCATGGACTTAAAGTGCCTGATGTAGTGGCACTTGTCTGACAAGACGTTGCAGTCAATCAATCATGTATGTATGTGCGTATGTATGTATGTATGTATGTATGTATGTATGTATGTATGTATGTATGGGTATATATACGATGCCCGAGTGTGCTTCTGTGTAGGAAAAGAAATGGAAAGATATATGGACACACAGGCAGCCAGACAGACAGTCAGAGTAAGGTTATATATCTAATAGCCCGAAATTTAAACGGAGTACACTTATATTTTACTATGTTTGAACAAAAATAGAAACAACTAAAGCAAATAAAAATGAACATGTTGAGCCTTATAATGCCCAGATAAGTCTCCTCCCATAGAATTAGGCTTGTTCTTTTCCTCTAACGCTTTAAGCTATATATATATATATATATATATATATATATATATATATATATATATATATATATATATATATATTAGCGATCTGGCAAGGGCAGAAGGGAGACAACCAAAAAACTAAAACTGAAGCTGGCCTGTAGAAGTATGTATATATATATATATATATATATATATATATATATATATATATATATATATACACATATGAAAATGTGTTTATATTTTAGTAGTTTGAACCTATAGTTATTTTTTTTAAATAATAACCAGGATTGTTTTTACACCTAGAACAGTATTATTTTAAAGAAGCATGGAATCTTATCTGGTTTCATCCTATAAAACCAAAGATATAGCGATTTCAATACAGGAATATTGGAATATATATATACATATATGTGTATATATATATATATATATATATATATATATATATATATATAGATATTTATTAAATAAATATATATATATTAAATATATATATGTATTAAATATATATATATATATTAAATATATATATATATATTATATATATATTAAATATATATATATTAAATATATATATATATATATATTAAATATATATATATTAAACATATATAATTATATAAAATATATATATATATATATATTAAATAAAATGGAGGTGGAAGGACCTGGATACTCAACGTTTCGCCCGATTTATGCGGGCTTCTTAAAGAGGGATGGTCATTGACGAGAGAGTCGGAGGATTGGCGCTATATATAATGATGGGGGAGAGCAGCGTGTTTTCCTTATGTAAATTAGATGTCATATGTACATGTATATACATTTTATTCATTATAATATATATATATATATATATATATATACATACATATATATGCCTATATATGTGCGTGTGTGTGTTTGTGTATATGCATATATATATATATATATATATATATATATATATATATAGAGAGAGAGAGAGAGAGGGAGAGAGAGAGACAGATAGATAGATAGATAGATAGATATTTCCAAACACAATTTTTTTTTAATCTCTACGATATTTTATTTTTTAGACGTAATCCACAACACTAGTTTACTCTAATTTAGTTTTGTTTTTCTCTCATAAAATGTATATACATGTACATATGACATGTAATTTAAAATGGAAAACACGCTGCTCTCCCCCATCATTATATATAGCCCCAATCCTCCGACTCTCTCGTCAATGACCATCCCTCTTGAAGAAGCCCGCATAAATCGGGCGAAACCTTGAGTATCCAGGTCCGTCCACCTCCATTTTATTTAATATCGTCGGATTTAATCCAGCTCAACAATCATATATATATATATATATATATATATATATATATATATATATATATATATATATATGTATATGTATGTATATATATACATACATATATATGTATATGTATGTATATATATATACATACATACATATATATGCCTATATATGTGCGTGTGTGTTTGTGTATATGTATATATATATATATATAGAGAGAGAGAGAGAGAAAAGATAGACAGATAGATAGATAGATAGATATACACTCAAAAACCTGGCCTTGATGAACAGGAGACAAAACGTGTGCTTATAGTTTCAAGTGATCAGAAAGACCAGATTAGGAGGGTTTGATTTAATATAATTATCATGTATTATATCTCCCTTCTTTTGGCAATAAGGTTTTATTATGAATAACTTAATTATCAAATAATTCCTTATATAATTGTAATTTTACTTATATTATAAAAGTAGTTCAATAGATATAATATATGAAACATATTGAAGCTAAGTCTACCTTTGCTTTTTTTCCAGAAGATCACTTAAAACAATAACCTAAATTTGGATATTCCCTCAAAAATTAGAATAGGTTTTAGGGAAGTATCATATATTTTCTAATTCATATGCGAAACTAGGAAAACAAATGACTATGATTAAACATATAATGGCTGTAAAATTGCAAAAAAGTCGCAATATATTATGAGTTAACAGCTTCACTGCCCGATCTAAAGAGCAAATTCCACATTGTGCACTGCACAAATCATTGCATTACCTTCCCACCAAAGTTTTCTTTGTTAAATTCTGATAAATAGTCGATGATATTTGAAGCTCAAATTTCTCTAAATATATATATATATATATATATATATATATATATATATATATATATATATATATATGTATATATATATAATTATATATATAATTATATGTATACATATTCAGTAGAAGTGGTAATTAATAAAATCTGAAGAAAGTGCTCAATACTGTTGTAGAGCAAATATGCATTTTATTTTTTATTACGGTATCTTTCTGTTAAGTTACTTTATTGTTTAAGCTACCCGACCGTTTTTTTGGCCGTCTGTAGCTCTCAGACTTTTACAGAAATGTTCGTTGTTATGGGATGAAAGAGTGAAAGAGTGAACAGGGGAGGGGTTCGAGGAGAGCGGAGGAAAAAGAGTAAGGGAACAAGGTGGAGAGGTGAGAGAAGGTGCTTGGTATGTCGGCAATGTTTTAGTTTTGGAGTTTAAGGAACTTATGGAGTAGGGTCTCGGAAGTTAATTTCTGGTGTGGCTGAGGGCATAGGGATACACGGAGGGGAAGGGGGTATGTGGGGGTAGGAGGAGGGGTTTACTTTAAAATTCGAGTCTTAATGGTAAAGTTCTTGGCGTCTCGTTGGTGAGATAATTTCTTGATAAGTATGTCTTGACCTGTTACGTTTTCGCTAAGGTTCGGGGCGGGGGGCTATGATTCGCTTTATTTATTTTGTTTTTATTTGTTGTTAATTCTTTGGAGAGGGTTAGCTAGCGGCAACGCGCGCGAACACACACATGTGCACGTACACACATGTATACTTAAAGAAACGTTCACATGCACACATACATCTCCACCCTGCCGTGCAAATATATGTACATATGTATGCATGCATGCATATACACCCGCGTCGCTCCCGCTTACGTCAAAATTTCCTTAAGGTGCTAAAATTGGGTACGTGTGCGCAAGCATGGATGCGCTCATACACAGATACATACACACATCTACACCCCTACCCCCAAGAAGGTGTGTACACGGGACCATGCACGCATATTGATTCGGGCATACCTGCATACCCACACATATATGCATGCGAATGTGCACACATATACCAATACTCGTGAACACATATATCGACATATATACACAGCTGCACGCTCTCACATACGGATGTGGACAGCAGGCAACGGGCACATATACTCTCACATCCATACACGTATACATGGGTATGTGTACATATACATCGGTACCCATGTACACACGGACGCACACGTGGAAGCACACGTGCGTTTACACACTCATACACCCCCAGTTATACAGACAGTTATTGGTATAGACATATTCGTCTACATAGATTTAAATCTAAGTACATTTGTGGGTACATAGGCGCAATACTTTCGTTCGATGTAGATATGATTATACATAGATATGATTATACATAGATATGAGCATAAACTCATTCGCAGGGTCAGATACATAATGTTTTCATTTTCATTTGTGTGATTTTTTGTTGTTTTTATTTTTTGGTTAGATGTGGGTGCACACGGGAGCGCCGACGTACTCCTTCGCATACCTATAAATACGTACAGATTCACGTCCCCACGGGCATGCATGCGCACATATATACATGCATACACGCATACACATATGCACACACGTATGCTCTCGTTATATACATCTGCATAGATACATACTGACACTCCCTCAGGCACCGATGTGTACGCACGCAGGTATATAGCGGTACATGCCGTAGATGTGGGCACAGGTTTCATCCACATACACTTTCATATGCATTAATAAACGCCCACGTACCCGGGATAGTTGTCCTAGGTAGGCATGTTTATAGATTTTGAGGAGGAGTTTGAGGTGGTTTATATGGGGATTGAGTGCTGTAGTTATTGTTTTAAGTTGGGGTATTTGGGTTTTTTAGGGCGTGATCGATCAGTTTAGGCGGAAGAATATATTAGTGTGTTATACTCTAAGGTATAAGTCTATGCACATGAGGCATCGGTTAGTTGTACATTTCCATGCGTACTTACCTGTGTAGGCGTAAATCCACATAGTTGTATGTAAAAAAAAATCCGTGTTAATTCGTGGAGGTTGCATGTAGGGGGTGTTGGGGTTGGGCAGGAGTTTTGCTAGGGGGATGGGAGTTGATGCTGATTAGTGGATTGGTTATGTGCGATAAGGTTATGGTTATGTTTAGAGTTTGCGGTTATTGGGGGCAGGCGCTATTTTGTTGAATTTAGGAGGATTCCTAGGGCGGTAAGGTTGTGTGCGTTGTGGGGGGAATGGGGCAATTTGTTTAGGGGGGTTGGTTGAGTGAATATCATTGTAGTTGTGGTGGGTGGTTGTATTGGATATATAATTTGGGGGATTTATGTGGTGTTGTTTAAGGCGTGTTTTAGAGAGGTGTATAGTTGCTAAGGAGGTGGGATTTGTAATGCCTACAGTTTATGGTGGTTTCCTGTTTTTGTTTAGTAATTTGCCTGAGGAAGCTACAGAGGGCCAAAAAAAACGCCTGGGTAGATGAAACAATAATGTAACTTCACAGAAAGATACGGTAAGAAAAAAATAAAACGCGTATATATATATATATATATATATATATACATATATATATATATATATATATATATATATATATATATATATATATATATATATATATATATATATATATATATCCTCTCACGGGTCTTATGAGCTGCAACTTTTTTGCTGTGGAAATAATATAGATATGTACAAGTAGTGAATGTAAAAAAAAATAAATCTTTGATTCTATGAGATGAAACTACATGGAAAGTGATAGGTTTTTTTAAGATTCTAGCACTATTCTATGTTTAAACTTTTCTTATAATAGCTTAATAATATATCTATATTTTCAAAACGATCACTTTCACCTAAATCTGCTTACTTATATATATATATATATATATATATATTATATATATATATATATATATATATTATATATATATATACATATATATATAGTTTCTTCGCGTGAGAGTTTTTCGAGGGGCGTGCAATAAGTAATGCCCTTCACCCAGGTCCAGTTGTCTGATCTTGCTGAAATTTTTCATGAACAATGATCTATAATATCTACGGGTTATATGGCAGCTTTGAACATATTGCGGTTCCTGTTTTACAGCTGTCTTACAACTGAGTCAGGTGTGAAATAGATCCTGTTGAATGTCGAGCAGTGATTCGGTTTTTGTATTTTAAAGGACGCACATCACAGGAGACTTATGAGGAAATGAAAGAAACTTACAGTGATAATGACCCATCATATGCCCTTGTAAAACGCTGACATCCTGAATTCAAACATGGATGGAAGTCTTTGGAAACAGCCCCCAGACCTGGTCGCTCCCCCTTCTGCCATTGATGAGGCATCTGTCCGTCAAGTTGAGGCTGGCAAATTCGTGCTCACAGTCTTCCGGGACAAGCACGGAATAATTATGACAGATATTCTGGCAGAGGGTACCACACTTACAGGAGTCTATTATGCTTTACTTTGGAGGAAATTACGGGAAGCTATCAAAATCAGGAGGCGGGGCAAGATCAGCAAAGGTAACCTCCTCCTGCAGGACAACGCTTCGGTTAACAACTCACATGTCGCCAGATCAGAATCACGGGCGTGGTGTTATGAAATCTTTCCTATCCTCCCAACTCTCCTTACCTTCCAGCCTCTGACTTTTACCTGCTCCCAGTCATGAAGTTGTTTTTGAAAGGAAAATGTTTCCCAGATGATGTAGCTTTGATTTCTGAAGTCACGTCTTGGTGTGAGGAACAAACGTCGGGTGTTCTACAAAAACGGTCTCCAGAGCTGCACAACACGATGGAAGAAATGCATAAATTTGGGTGATTTTTATGTAGAGGAAGACTAATAACTTATTGCACACCCCTTGTAGTTTTGCTGCTTTGACTTCGATTTGCTGATTTTTTTTTATTTTTTGCTTGCCTGTTTTCCCGTGGTCTTGCCAGGCCACTGATAGATATCTCCTCCTGTTTGGCAATTTTATAAGTTCCAAATTTCAACAACTATTCATCAGGATTTTACAAATTAAAGATCGTCAGAAAGGTTATATACTGACTTGCTTAGTGGGTTATATGACATTTGCCCTTACGGTCGCAAATTACGTCGGTCATCAAACATCCAGTCATCATGCTGTTGTTTTACAGCCATAAAATGATTCAACCATAGTGTTTTGTTTTCCTACTTTTATACTTTTCGAAAAAAAACCCTGATATTAATGGGGCGGAAATAAAACTTGCTGATATATAATCAAATGACATGAAATAACAGGGAAAGTGGACTTGATTAAAAACATTTCTAAAATGTTATATATCTCTTTTTTGATTCATACATAAAGACATTTCACAGGATATATACTTGAGATTATTATAATCGTAGCTTATTTCCAAAATAGCGAAGATATATATTTCGAATATAGGCTTCTCTAGTTGGTATTTGAAAACATAAAGCAAGTTAAGCCTCCTCTTAATCAAGGGCAGATTGTTGGATATATATATATATATATATATATATATATATATATATAGTCTTTGAAGTTTTTTAACATTTGAAACTACACAAAAAATTATTTTTATCAATCGGTAAAAAAAAAAGAAACACTTAGTCAGTAAGTCATTTAATCACCTGCAATCACTGCATCAACTCTCTCGAATTTAATATAATACCAATTTTTTTTTATTTTCCAAGGGATCATCAGTTGTTTACCATGAAACACTGTTTCGGGGATTTAAAAACAAAACAGTATATTACTTCATGGCCCCCCAGCAGTGTTGATCAAACACCACCACCCTTAATCTTAGGAAGAAGACATGTTACAAAAATTTTTTTATCCAATTTCCTATTCTTAATTGCAATTACTAACCTTTACATAGTATAAAAATTAATTTCTTACCTGTGCGATTCATCAATTTCCACATTTAAAATGGATACATTTTTTTAATTTATCAGTCTTGTATTTATAAGCTTTGGATTAATCCATTTAACTACTTATCACCCCACTATAATTAGTAGTTTTTATATTTACATTCTTATTTATTTAAAATTAGATATATAAAGGTTAAAAATATTTTATTTTTACATATATGTATATATTTTTTTATATATATAAATTTATTATATGTAATTATAAATACATTTTATACATTGCTAATATAGTTTTGGATTTCCTTCATTAATATAGTCTGGTTTATCTTAAACGATTCAAAAGCATCAGGATAACGAACAAATGCTTTATTTAACTGTTTAAATATTTTATTTTTATCCCCACCTTGTTTTATCATCCTTATTACTAAGCTAGAAACTGGTGGTATTAAATCTGTTAATTTTAGAGTAACGCGAGCTATTCTCCAAAAGTCGTACATAATGGTTCCATAAAACATAAAAACAGGGCAGGTGCTATCCTTATGGGGCATACGTACTATTTTAAAGGGGAATCCGTTTCTTTTATCAAATATTTTATAAAGAAAAATCCCATCCTCAATTTTTATATCTAAATCCAGAAATGTAGCCTGTTGTCCTTTATTCACAATTCAATTTTAGTTCGTTTGGATATATAAGATGTTTATTTTTTTCGAATTCACCATTATCGTTTATTCATATAAGGTCATCTATAAATGTCCTACACCCATGAAAGTTATATTATGTTTTAGATATATCTGTTTTTAATAATGATATATATATATATATATATATATATATATATATATATATATATATATATATATATATATATATATATACTCGAGTCTATGTAAATACAAATTTGCCCAAAATGGTGCAGAATCCAATCCCATTGAGATACCTATCGTTTGGAGTAATATTTTATTTCCTATTTGAAAATAGCATTCTTTAATAAGATGATTTACAAGTATTTTTAAAATACCTGTAGAAACACTAGTTTTGCTATTTTTATTTTTACACCAGAAAGCTTTAGAGTTTGAAATGTCTATATATTTACCTTTTCCACCTTGAAAAGCTAAATCTACAGTATCATTTAATTCTTTTATAAGTTTTTCGTGCGGAATTTTTGTATATAGTGTACTAAAATCATAAGTAGCTATAGATTTTGCTTTTATTCTGGAATTTATTTTATCTAATTTTTCTTTCACTGGTTTGGAATTATTTACTACCCAAAATAGATTTATATTACTATAGAATTTACTTTTCAGGTGAAAATTATTTATTTGATTTATAATTAATTTAAATATTTTAGATACAGCTTTACTTAGAGGTTTAGTTATGCACGTCT
>NC_136519.1:39308189-39363189 GCF_053919585.1 Euprymna scolopes
TTCTTCAATATATATACATATATATATATATATATATATATATATATATATATTTAAAGGAGATTAGAGCAATAGTCTAAAGAGCTTAGTATATTTCAATGTAACAGTGAAATTACTAGTTTAATTGAAATACGGGAAAGAGAAAGTGCTCGTTGTAATTTAGATATATAATAAGCTCGAAAGGTAGATATCCTAGAGCTGATTCACTATTAAGTAATGTGATTGATAATTTAAAATTTCAACTAATAAAAAACACTGTTTCCGAAACGATGGTACAGATAATTGATTTTGTTGTTGTTCCTTCTTATGAAACGGATTTTTAATTTAGCTGAAATATGATTTTTTAAATTTTAAATTATCAATCACATTACTTAATACATATATATATATACACATATATATATACATATATATATGTATAAATACATATATATACATATATGCATATATATATAAATATATATAAATATATATAATGCATATATAAATATTTATACATAAATGTATATATACATATATAAATATATATATATCAATATATATAAAATACATATATATATAAATATATATATATATATATATAAATATATGTATATATAAATATATATATATATAAATATATGTATATATAAATATATATATATAAATGTATATATATACAAATATATAAATATATATATATAGAGAGAGAGAGAGAAAGAGAGAGAGAGATAAATATACATGTAAATATAGTATACATAATTATATATATTAATATATATATATACATAAATATATATATATATAAATGTATATATATATATAAATATATATACATAAATATATATATACATTTATATATTATAAAGGGGGTTAGACTTAGAATCTAAAAGAGCAAAGTTAAGTATAATATATTAATACTTTAAAATAACAATGCTCATTTTACTGAAGATATATAATACACTCAATAAGTTTATTTCTTCTGGAACTATATTTATATTGATTATAACAGAAATAATTGTAATATTTTAATCAGTTTCATAACAAGAAAGTAAACAGCAAACGATTATAGTATATATATATATATATATATATATATATATTATTTAAGGGTAAACAATTATATATAGTCGCTACAAATATCCATCTGTTTTAGTCAATGAGACTTTATTAGGGGACGTTGAACCTCGAAACTTTTAATGATCTTTTTATATTGTTTTTGAAGGCAGCATTTTTTTCCATTTTCAATTTCTTTGTAATTTTTTACATTTTTCTTCTGGCGTCGAGAGGTTCTATGGCGCCTGAGGTAGTCTCATTCACTGAAAACGATCCCTATTTGTAGCGATGATATGAAAAGGTGTACCCTCAAATAATGAAAAAAAATATTTTGTTATTTTTAATTGAGCACTATCTAAGAACCTCTTTGTCTTCATTAATTCCGATATTTGAACACATCAACCCTAAACCTATACACACACACACAAACACACACACACATCCACACACACACATATATACATATATATACACACATATATATATGTATATATCTACCTGAAATTTATATTTCCAATATAGAATTTTCTTGTATGCAAGACAGAATAAAATATAGTAAAATATAATATTAGAAGAATAATTATATGCAAATATATATATACAAACATATATATATATATATATATATATATATATATATATATATATATATATATATATATATTGAGTATCAATGTTGATTAATGTAAATTATTAATCAGTTTTATAAGGAGGATAAAAAACAAATCAAATTGAGTGTACGATCGTTTTGCAAGCGATAATCATTTTACTTATATTGATATTTACAGTGACAGAAATTGGTAAATACTGTTTTCAGTAAACATAGTCTACTATTCACCATATTAATGGGGGAGATCTTCGGCACAAAATATAACTCACATTTTTGTAATAAGTAAGGTAGTTATTCCTGAAATTAGTTAAAAATCTATTAAAAATGTTTTAAATTTCATATTGATAATGAAAATAGAAAATGTTTGCCTTTTCATTGTTGTTTACATAACCGGTCATTCTTATATACATGAATGCTACAGCATTTAAAAAACAATTATATTCCGCACATTATTCATAGAGGAACACCGAACTTCAGCTATGTGAATGTCTAATTTACGTAACTTATGAAACATCATTTTAACAGAATCGTCAATCATATTATTACCTTGTATGTTTATTTACTCACGAGGAGTCACACAGGTCATGTTCAAAGATCTTCCGGTGATAATAACCACTCGCTTTCTCTTGTCAAAGTTCTTACCAGATCATAATCATAGATTAAAACTCAAGGCCATATTCAAATGTTGTGGCCAAATAAGTCTCCTCATGTTTTTGTGTTTCCAACTTTTAATAAATTTTGTAAATGATCTTACTTTATCGCAGGATCCACTTGCTATTGAGTTCTGGCTGAAAATATCCATTACCTTTCACTGGTGTTCGGGTGACAACAAATCTCCTTGTACCTTTGTACTCTTCACCTGCATTAATTTAAAATTCTGTTTGTGTTTTATTCCCGGGTCTCTTTATTTTTAGACTTGAATCCTATTTCATGTATTGTGGCGGACATTTTATAAAATAATTGGTTTCAATTTCCTTGTGTTCATATCGTGTTCATATTTTAGTTTTATTTGTATCGCAGTTTCTATGTGGTTTCTTTGTGTAAGTAGCTTATCTTGGTTAGATTCTTAATACTCGGAAATTTCTTAAGATATCACCTGTCTTAATTATTATAAATAATACTCACTAACTATTTTCACAGAAGTCATCATCAAAGATTTTGAGGAATACCTGTGGTGTTTGCTGGAGTCCAAGTGGCCACAAGTGTGTTAGATTTCCAGTATTCTCCACCTCTTGCAATAAAATTTGAATATGAGTTGGCATTATTGCAACAGACTTTAGCATTGATCTCTTTCTGACAACAAGCACCGGACTTTACTGGTAAGTCGATCGCAAAATATTTCTCCAAGTTCCAAATTTAGTTAGTGCATTCTTTCTTCAATCATTCAATCCTCTTAAAATCTTCATAATTATTTGATGCGAGTCTACTTGATGCCGACAAATTTATTGTGGAGGTGGGTTTATCTCATACTTATACATTTCATTTTTCTGGATTTTTTGTGGTCTTCTCCTGTAGTTTCTATATGGCTGGTTAGATTATGTACATTAGTTACTGCAGCCAATAGTTTTCATTAATTTTTTAGCCGTTTTCATAATTTATGTGTTTATTATCTCAGCCGTACCTATTTTTGAAAAGTTTGTTCGGGGTTACTTCTCGGGCTCCTACTATTAATGGTGTAATATTGGTTGTCTTCATCTTCTGTATTTCCTTTAGCTTTCTAGGAAGTTCCGTCTATTAGATGCTCTTTTCAGTTTCTTTAATATTAACACTGTGGTCAACTGGAACCAATAAATCTACGTGTTAACAATTACAACATCGTTCAAAATTATTGCATCATATGGCACCATATGTTTTGCTCGGGTGGGTTTTTCTGTTTGCTTTCCATGTCGTATTGGGTTTAATGAGTAATTTCCAAATACTGCTGCCTGTTTGTGATTGAATCATTTAACCGCGTGTTCAAGATGCAGTTGACTCCTAGTATACCGCTTTTCTTAATTGATCATGTCTAGTAGTATATTATTTTTTTGTCTTTCTGTCTTATTTTATATTTTATTATTGTTAAATTAGTGAACTTTGCTTCATAAATACTTGTAGGTGTTAGATTATATCATCTCTGCTTAGATAAAAGTTCTATTTGGGCATCCTTCATTATGATTATTCCTGTTTTTATTCTCGTCTCCTTTTCCATTTTGTTCATCCAAGCACATTACTTGCATTATTCTACAAGATGAACTCGCATCCGAATTGGCATTTCCTCAGTATATTGTTAAAGGGCATTAGAACTATGATAAAAAGTAATGGTGATAACCATATGCATAAAAAAAAAATATATATATATATATTTATTTTAGTTAGACATTGCCCCTCAGCTGTCAGGTTAAGGTTCTATGTTCTGATTGCTTATTCTATCAAATTAACGATCCTGTCCGTAAAACCACTGTCGTTCTATTATACATTCTTGAATGATCATATCGTATACTCTATTCAGTAGTTCTATGACATGGCTATATTCTTTTCATATTTTCCTCTTTCCCGGTCTTGTTGCTTATGTATAGTTAATTATTTATTACTCTTATTTTTTCATGTAGACTTCTCATTGTCCGTCGGAAAATAGTATATTTGGATTACTGAAGTTGTAAATTAATTCCCTTAGTTGTGCTGTTGAAGTTGTTTACATCGTTGGTAAGTAAGTGATAGATTGTAAGGGCGTTTATATTTGCGATGTCTTCTTGTATAAGTATGATTCTGCATTTGACCAACCATTCTAGGACATCTCCTTCATAGATGAATCCGTTCATGGTTTTTGCTAGTCTGCGTTATGCGTCGTAATTTTCGAATTAGTGTGTGTGTATTCTATAATGACAGGGTGTTTTTAGTATTAGCTTTTACTAAAAGTTGTCATGGGTATCTCTTTGCAGATTGCAATCTATATCCCGTCTTATTCCGGTATAGTTTCTGCTTTTGTCGGATCCGGCAATTCTGATTTTTCTTACTCCGTTCGAATTCATATAGAATTTCTTTTTATTGATTTTGAAGAACCTTTTTCGTTTGTAGTGTTTCACTTTGTATCTGCAGCCTCTTTACATTTCTTTTTTTTTTTTTGCTTCTATTTTTTCTCTAGTTCTTCATTTTTTTCTTTGTTCATTTTGTTGAGAGTCTAATTCACACTTTTCCATCTTTTCCTATTCCCTTTCACTTTGTTTGTCGCGTTGGCTTTTGAAATAATGGCATTTGTTACAATTTATTTTTGTTATATGATACAAAGAAGATATTTTAACGCTATATCATATATTTGGTACATTTTGGACTTATAAAATCAACTTCCGAATAAAAGAACAAAAAAAGCAAGAAACTATTTGTATAAAGAAGGAAATTTCAACAAATCAGAAATAATTCATTATCGACATCAACTTAATAGTGTATAAACAATTAATAAAAAGCCGAACAAAAGGTTCTTTAAATAATTTTAAATATACTTCATCAGTTTCTTTAAAATTATTTTCAAAACCTTTAGTTCTGGTTCCTAGGTTGCATTTGATAATTTACACAAACAATAATTAAGTAATATATTTGTGACAATAGTAAATTATGCTTAATTTTTATATTGAAATGCTGCATATAAAAATCTTAAAAAATACATTTTGTGAAGGAATATCTGCAATTATTACTAAGTTTTTTTTAAAGTGTGTTAATCTGGGTCTCCAGCTTCAATTCTCATATTGTTTCGTTTGTCTATTTTTTCCGTGGATATCTACTTAAAATGTTATACTTACTGCTTGCCAGTTGCATAAATAAAATAATTTAAGTGCCTGTTTTGATTGCTGCATCTTTCCAGTTTCCGACAAAATCACTTTGCAGATTGTTATCTTTATCACGTCTTTCAATCATTTCGCCTTTGTATTCTTGTAACGCTTCTGATATCTTACTTCGATATAGTTTCTGTTTCTATGGGGTCCGGCAATACCGATTTAATTTTTACCCTAATCATTTTTATATCGAATTTCTGTTCATTTATTTATGTTTCTTCTATACCTTCTCTAGTTCTACATGTTTTATGTTTAGGCATTTTGCTAGGTCTAATGTAAACTTTTCTATCCCTATCACTACGTTTATCGCCTTGGATTTTTGAATTACGAAATCTGTTACACTTAGTTTTCGATACATGATAAAGAGGAAATACTTTTATTAACACGTAATGTGTATATTGTTGATTGTTAATTATAAAATAAAATTACGTTAACAAGAACACGAGCTCAATAAAATATTCGTATGAAGTTATGAAATGTGGTACTATCGCTTCCCCGGGCGGGTTACTTGGTTGAGGAACGTCTTGGGAATGCAAGCAGATCTCCGGGGAATAAACGATATCCAACGATATCTAAATGATAGATTACATGCTGGAAATATCAAAGAAAACGGGTCAATCCGTTGTTGCCTATAACTGCAAGGCATGGGTCGCATGTATGGTCATTGCATGCATCTTCCCATCGTCGGCATACTGAAATCGAGTACTTCTATAAAAATACCGGCAAATGCATTTTTATAAAAAAATATATAATTTATTTAACAGTTAACAAGCAGGAAGCATATTTTATCGACCCATTGCGTAAGCGTGCAAGTCTCAACTGTTTTAAAACAATGAAATTATATTTAATTTCTCTCTGTCTTCATTGAAAGAGAGAGAAAGGGCGTGAATGAGAGAAATAGAGAGATACAGAGAGAGAGAGAGAGTGAGAGAGAGAACGAGAGAGAGAAATATGCGTTTCATATAATGCTTTGTTTTTCAACTTCAGATATCCGCGTGTAAGTCTGACCTTTCTTGAATAATTTTGACACTGCTAAAAGTTTCATTGCACCTTTTATTACAAACCCACCGGACATGATCTAACGTTCCCAAACCCACAAAACACCTGCACGAAAAGTTTTTAACTTCATCACATAGTCAGACACAAGGTTAGACGCTAGATATAGGGGTTATTAATGTAGACGCCTCCGGCTCACTTAAAAAGAGGCTAGCCATTGTGCCACAGAAATTTAAAACATAGAAGTAATTATCCATTATTCATATAAACTTAATATAGGATTAAAATTTAATAAAACGCCGGACAAAAGATTTTTGTTTGCCATAAATATCTTTAAAATTATTTTCAATACCTTTAGTTCTGGTTTTTAGGTTGCATTAGATAGTTCGCACAAATAATAATGAAACATATATGTGCCACAATAGAAAATGACTCTTAATTTGCATATACGAATGTTGTATATGAAAATCTCGGACAAATGCATTTGATGAACGAGTATCTGCAAGTCTAACTAAGTTTTTTTTTTTTTAAGTTTCTTGATCTTGGTTTCCAGCTTTAATTCCCATAGAGTGCGTTCGTGTATTTTCCACCGGATACCACTACTTTAATTGTTATATTTACTATCTTTTAACCTGTATTTTTTACATGGTGGTCATCACTTATCAAGGCACAGAAGCAACTCGGGGATAAGGGTTATTGCGTGTATAGTAATCGATGGGATAATATCGTAGTGATCGTTAGTAATGGAGATTTGATAAAGTGTCTTACTTAAGTGGGCAGTTAATCAGGAATTTGTTTATGTTGGACTTGAACACATCCAAGTTGTCGCCAGGTGAGAAACAAGCGAACGGAAGAGAATTCCACAAATGTGCACTTCTAAGAAAGAAGCTTTATTCATGAAATCTACGTTTGGATTTAGGAAGAGAAAAAGAGTGGGGAAATTATTGACAGTGGTTTCAGAAAGAAGGCTGTTTTTCGTGAAAGATTTGCGGGAGGGACCAGAGAGTGAAACTCAGACGAGCACTTTCCACGGAAATAACAATAAAATAAACAGGCTGGCAACGTCTCAGATGTTGGAGCAGTACTCCATCCTTGGACGTACTTGGCTTTTATATAGATAGATAAGTGCATCAGCAGTGAGATATCTTCTGGAGCGGTAGAAGGATCCTACCATTTTTCGAGACACTTTGGCAACAGACTTGATGTACGTGTTCCATTTCAGATCAGGTGTAAAGGTCAATTCAAGAAACTTGTCAAAACATGGATCCTCTCCAATACGAGAGCCATCTATTTCACTTGACGCCAGATGGGGATCAGAGCGTTGATGATGTAAAGATAGAAGCTTAATTTTTGATGCATTAAAAGTAACCAGCCACCTCCCCTCTCACTGTACCATACGCTCAAGACAGAGAATCAGAGAGAACTTTTTCATTTACGGCCTTTGATCTGTTGCCATAGATGGCCGTGTCATCAGCATAGATGTCAACGAATGACTACAGTATGTGTTTTGGGAGATCATTGATGTAGATCAGGAAGAAAGTTTGGCCCTCGATGAACTCCTGAGGGAGTCCAGCATTAATACTGTGTTGGCCCTTGATTTCTGCCCAGCAAACACTACTCGTATGAGTCTATCAGAGAGAAATGGTTAAAAATGGAGAACACGTTTCCAGTTATACCGTAGCCGAGAATCTTGTGAAGTAACCCTTTCTGGCATACCTTATCGAAAGTCTTTTATAGGTCAAAAGCAATTGCCATAGAAAGAAGCCGTTGTCAAGAGAGTCACTAATCCTATGAGATATAACCGTTAGCACATCTTCTGTAGATGTGTCAGAATGGAAACCACCTGCATACATTAAATAATTTAAATGTGCAAATATGCCGGTTTGGAAGTATGAGAGAAGTTTGTAAAACTTATTTGTTTCTACGTTTGATTTTTTTTTTCGTGAGGGTTTTTTTTTGTTGTCGGTGTTTATATGTTGTATGATGTTTTCTACTTCGCCTGTTTGTATGCTTAGTTAATTCCATTATTGCATAGATCTCGGTTTCCAGGTTGGCGTCGGTTTAGTTTAGCAGTACTTTTCCATGTGAAGTTCTAGTTATATATGTTTATTGGTATGATTGATCATTTATGTTTTTTTTGTATCTCCATTAGTTCTAGATGTTGAAGTACCGCTTCCTTGGAAATATGTCTCGACAAGTAAACATTTTAGTTTTGTTTTATGGTAGTCATTCGACCTGTGCCCTAACGATTTCACACCTTTCCGATACGTTCGTTCTTTGGGTTGGCTTCTTTCTGTAACGCCACTATTTTACCAGTCTATTCATTTTTGTTTCTCATGTCTTTTTTTCTGTGCCCATGTTTTATTTTAGTATAATTATTTGTTTGTCTGTATTTTTCTGTATTATTTTTAAACATTGAATTAAAGGAAGTATTTAACAGTTTGGTGTCTATGATATTCTAGCTTCTGAAATTAGAATAGGTGCCGGAATTCACAAGATGACGAGAGAGTCCACTTGCTTGCCACCGAGTTTTTTATACACACATCTTTACAAGGCAATTTTGTTGGCGGATTCTCGTCAGCACTGTTGTTAGTTTCATTGGAACAGTTGAGGAAAGAATTCACGTGTGTTTTCGTTTTCCATAATACCACGGTCTTATTCACGGTTGAATTTATAATCATCAACAGTTTTTTAGGAGAATATATTTAAAATATGACTATAAAGCTATAAGAAAAAAATCTTGGATGAAAGAGGCCTTTAGTTGTTATTATTATTATTATTAGTAGTAGTAGTAGTAGTAGTAGTAGTAGTACTAGTAGTAGTAGTAGTCGTTGTTGTTATATTAGTTTTTGTTGCTGTCATCATCG
The DNA here is from genome assembly GCF_053919585.1 of Euprymna scolopes. Classification (NCBI taxonomy): domain Eukaryota; kingdom Metazoa; phylum Mollusca; class Cephalopoda; order Sepiida; family Sepiolidae; genus Euprymna; species Euprymna scolopes. Next base: position 39,317,504 of record NC_136519.1, read on the forward strand.
AAAAAGGATGTAAGTACAATTAAGTCACTTGTTTGTGTGTGTGAGTGTGTGTGTGTGAGTGTGTCTGTGTGAATTGCTTAAAAGGGTGGTTATCACATATAAATCTACTTCGAGGCCTAGAACGCCGCCGGCTTTAAACAATCTATGATAACACAGAAGGCCCAGTAACACTGAAAATCTTGCTCTTTCAACAGTGAAGGTCACCACCAAACGGATTTTGTATCTTACCGCAGGCCGTAAGAAAACATAAAAATCGTGAAAGAACGAATATAATCCATTTTAGGAAACTCGAATTCATATTTGCTTCAAGCAAAATACTTATATATCAACAAGTTCACACTCACAACATACACACACGCACGCGCACACACACACACACACACACACATATATAACATTTAAATAGTAATAGGTACAGTGCTTTGTATCGACTGTTGAGTTGTTTTTATAGTTTAACGATATATTAATCATCACGAAAAAGTTTACAAATTTGACGCCGACGGGAAACTAATGTACATTTAAAAAAATGAAAATATATCGTTACGTATTTCGGCCGAAGCTTTCTTTGCCAATTTTTTTCTTCTTTAATAATATATGCTGAAATTATAAAAAAAAAAATAACTCAACAACTACTCAACGTGTTTAGTGCTATCTTAAAGTGTACGAACTTTTGTGCCTATAAAACTATTTATGTATTTTTGCTTTATATGTATATATCTATATATCTATATATATATATATCTATATCTCTCTCTCTCTCTCTATATATATATACATACATGTGTATACATATAACATTGTATATATGTATATGTATATACATATATATATGTATACGTATATGTGTATACATATGTATATACATATATAGGCATATGACTATATATGTGTGTGCGTGTGTGTTGGGTTTTTAAGCGACAAATTCAAAGCACTGCTATTTCTTTCCTTCATTTCCAAACGATGTTGTTCATTTATTCTTTGTTGTCTAAACTTTTTTTTAAGCTCTATGTTGTCTTATATATATATATAATATAAAGCTGCAATCTGTGTATATGCGTGTGGGTCTGGTCACAAATAGACTCCTATATTGTTGACTATTTAAAAAAAAACCTGATTACATATAATGATAGATGTATCGAGGAACAGAAATGGGTATGTTTTATCTGGCAGAACAGTGATTCATAAAAATTGTGGGGTCTACGTTCGCGCCTGACCCCCAAATTATTGAAATCAAAAATGAAAAAAAGAAGTTTACAAGGGTTTTTGATATAGATTTACATAAGAATAATTTCATAAGTATGTTTCAACTTAAATACGTGTGGTATAATAGAATTGTGGTTTGTTTCGATCGTGTCTGTACTCCATGGAAACATTGCACAAACTTTAACAAAGACTTTTCATATCTATTTGCGTAAGTATACTTTGATAATTATGTTTCAGTTTGAAGAAATACGGTATAATAAAATGATTTGTGGTTCGTTCGCGCCTGACTTCCATAGAATGTAGATATGTCACAAAGTTTAACAAGAGTTTTTAAAAGGGGTGAGGGTCCACAATAAAACGTTACCTTTAATATAACTTCACGTTAGCTTTTATTTATTTTTTGTGTTGAATCATATTGTGTCGAATAAATTCACCTCATAAATCCACGTTCTTATATAAGTGAAAGACAAAAGAAAAGTCGGAACTGTAGAAAATTCTCGACACAAATTTTGAATAACTGTTTTTTACTTTTCCATTTGCACGTGACACTCTTTCGAAAATGGATAAATAGATAAATAATAACGAAGAATATCGTTATTGTTATCGTTCCAAAAGAAGGAAAAAATACCGCTCACGTGATTACGTGTCTTTTAAAAACATTTGCGTCACCTTTTTATTTTTATTTAGATATGTGTTTAAGCCTTTTTTTTTTGTCAGTGTACAAGAAGAAATTCAGTTGATTACACACCTTTCTGCGTGTTCTTTACATTACAATAGCACAACCCTGAATCCGACGGCGTAATAATGCACCGTTCCATACTGGAAAACTGAAACGAAGCTGTTCTGCTTGAAAATGGCGCAATTTTTTATTCATATCGATTCTTTGCTTGAAAAAAAGAATGTAATTACGTGTTTACTTTTTTAATATCGCATTTTGCTGTTTCAGAGTATTTTACTAAAATACGTAAACCTTCATTATTTTTAAAAACTGTTTTTGTTTCTTTGTATTTCGATATTTCGTCGATATTATTTAGTAAGAGTGTTTAGCAGAAAATCCAACAAACGACTACTCGAAAAATACATATACAAGAAATAAATGTTACCATACTCAATAAAAGTTCAGTCCAGGTTATTGTTTATTTTGAAATAGTTTTTAATGCTCTTTACTTGAAATAATTTACGCGAACCGAAATTAAAACGAACTTTGAGGCGCTAACTACTTAAATGAATGTTTATATGAGCTACACATGCAATAATTGAATATTTCACAAGCACAAAATAACGGAAAACATAAAAATATGTTTATAAATATTCCTTACGTTGACGGAACTCTCTTAAATTGTTAACACAGAATGCTCAGGTGTCTCTCTTTCAAATTGCAAACGGGGCTCTCCATTTCAAAGTCGCTGCAATTTTTATTTTTTTAAACCGGTTCGTGAATTATTTTTTTTACAAACTACTTAAAAATGCAAACCAATGAAGTTTTCTACCATAAAAGTAAATTTTATTGAGTACAGTAACATTTATTTCTTGTCTATTTATATTTGTATATATATATATATATATATATATATATATATATATATATCATTTTCTCTTTGTAAGGAAACATCATTTTGTTGGTTTCTCTTAACTACGAATGGAAACAAAGTGGATATAAAACATATATTTTTTCGATAAAAAGTATCTTTACTTTCATTCTATTTTGCTCAGGGTAAAGTTTTTGAGAATCAAACCCTATCGCTTTACGACCCCCTTCCTTTTCATAATCTATCATACTTTCATCAATCACAGTCCATTTTCTGTAGGCTGTTTTTGAACTCAGTCAACGGCGGGTACTTCTGCTAGTATATATATATATATATATATATATATACATATATGTATATATATATACACACACACACATATATATATATATGTATATATATATATATATATATATATATATAAATGAGTCGCCCTTTATTTTGTTGGGACGTGCTTAATTTGCTTTTGTTATTATTCAATATTTTCACGTTAATAAAATAACCCCTGAACATGCACGTTTAAAACTTACATGAATAACAAACAAATTATAGCTGTAAAAAATCCAACGCGAAGATAATGGAAAATACACAAGTAATAGCGTTTCGATGTTGTTAATATCGCTAACAAAGTCCAATAACATATTTTAAATAAAATACGCTTTATGCACGTAATAATGTTTAATAATAAATACCTTTTATTCATGCAACAACAACAATAACAACAACAACAACAACAACAATAATAATAATAATAATAATAATAATAATAAGCAGAACTCGGTGAAATTCCACGGTATTTGGAAATTTGAAGCAAAAATCACCTCAGTAAGAAACATCTTTTAATATAATCAAACGATTTCATTTAGTTTGTACCACGTAACATTAAGGATTTGACTAAATTATAAAGATCTGGATTTTCAGGTGTCTCTGTGACAATGGCATCAGCTCGATTCAATGTTCTGAGTTTGTCCTGATCACGCAACATTATGATCACCTGGCAGTGTTGTAGCCCTCTTTTTTTTTTAATTCAATAACATAAGCATTTGCAAATAGAATTCACGGTACATTTCTCTATTTATTATCTTCAAAAGTTCAGCTAGATGTGTATGATACACACGTGATATAAGGTCGGGTCGATTTCATAACTTCTGATGTCCCTAGGCGGTTTATTATAAATGAACACTTGGATCACCCGTGTATAAAAGGAATCGGTCTGGTTGTCAGTATTTACAAAACATTTCTTTTACTAATTGCTTTGTAATAATTTCAACATAGCAGATATGTGGATAATGATGTTTTACCCTTAAATGCGTAGGTTTAAAAGATCCATAATCAATAAAACTATCCTATGGTTTTACTGCTTTTGACATAAAGCTTTAGTAGGTAATGGTGTTTTAACCTGAAATGCGTTGGACCTTTTAAACATGAAATTTGATTATGTAATAATGTTTTACCTGAAATGCGTGGATTTAAAGATCCATTATCAACAAAAGCATCAAATAATTTATCGATTTTGGCATGCCATTTAATAGATAATGTTTAACCCTGAAATGCGTAGGTTTAAACTATCTTTAATCACCAAAAGCACATTATGATTGTAAATATTTCGACGGGACACTTTAGTCTGTAAAATTTTTTTCGTATGAAATGCGTTTGAATTTGTAGTTATTTCAACATGACATGTAATAATTCATACTAGTTGGGTAATAATAGATTAAGGGTCGTCAGAATAAACATCAACATGTTTAACTCTTCAGCGGTATTCGCTATTATACAATGTGGCACTTTATCTTAGTGCTCCGATTTTGGTGATTTTTGCACCATTCCCCTACATGGTCGGGATTAGGCCGCAGGCGGAGGTATACATAAGCAACCAGAATGCAATGTCATAATCCCTTTCTTTTCTCGACCTATTTTTCTCCCGGACATGGGGTTACCATATGTTATTTTTTCTTTCTGTAAACGAGGGGTAGGCATCTCCTATCCCTCAATACTAGTTACGGTTAGTTAGTTGGGTTTAAAAAAAGTAAAAAATAATAAACGGATATAAAGACCGAATTTCTTTGGTCCCCAACAAGAGCCTGAGTTACAGTAAAGTGTACCCCAAATATAAGAACCCCGTATTTAAGTGTAACACGCATATAAGTGTGTCGTAGTGTTCGGAGAAGATGTATATTATATCCGGATTACACAGTATATTTTTATGTAAATATGTTATATAATTCTATTAATTAGCATATTGAATTGAATCTCTATTAAAATAAATGTGTACGTCTGACTGTTTGCTTATTTTGTTTTCATAATTTACAAAAAGGTAAGACTGATTCACAAATAAATTTCTATGCTGAAAAGGGATTTTATTTACTTTAATTTGCTCTAAATTTTCATTTTTTTAGTATTTACAAAAAATACTTTGCTCAGATCGTTTCGTGATTTCTATATTAAATTCAGCAAACTATGTTTTAATAATTACCTCGATGTTTTTGATTAGTTTGATTAATAGGTGTGTGTTGATTATCGTTTGTAGTATATCATTTAAAGTTGATTGATTGATTTTGTAATTACATTTATTTTTTCATTATTTGCTTATGCCGACATGAATTAAATATAATTTTGTAAAAATAAATAGAGTAAGTTTAATTAAAGAAAAGAGATAAAAAAGTAATGTTTAATTCATTCGATACTTAATTCGGTAGAACCCGTCTCACAACAGCTGCTCACCGTTTGTTTGTGGTATTATATAATTGATATAAAAATAAGAAGTATTTTTCATCTAGAAACTGTCAATCAACATATTAAGGCACCTCGGTAAATGTTTACGTATTTGACTCTGAGGAAAGTAAATACCATCGCAAATTGGTATTAAACGTAATACTATTTAAATCACGTAACATTTTAATCAAAGTAATTTTATTAACATGTTTGTGTTAATGGGTGCTAAAATATCCCTATCATGCTAAACTAATTGAAATAGTTGTTTTACGACAGACTGTTTTTTTTTATATCAATTACAATGTCAGTTTTTGAATATTTCGTGTTTCAAAATAATAGAACAAGGCAGGTAAGTAAACAAAATAGTTTTTTTTTATCAGATAAATACAAATAAAATTAATCAATATTTAGTAGCAGCACCGTTTGCTTGATAACAGCATCAATTCGCCGGGGCATGGAATCAGCAAACTTTTTGCAATCCTGTGTAGGCACGGGATCCCATGTGTTCTGGATTGTAATATTTATTGCTGCAAGGGTAGTAGGTTTTTCTTTGGTGAGCTTCCTATTTAGCTGGTCCCACAAGGCTTCAATAACGTTCAAATCTGGGGAGTTTGCTGGCCATTCAAGAACAATTATCGATCGTTCTGGGAGACAGTAAGATGTGGTGTTGGCAGAGTGCGCCGGTGCCAAGCCATGTTGAAAAATTATGTGTGTAGTCTCCCTGTCAAACTGGTCATCCAACACTGGCAGTAAATTAGCTTCCAGGATATCTTGGTACACTTTTGCGTGTACAGTTACTGTGATGAAGTATAAATTAGAAACACCTTTAGCACTCATAAAGCCCCGAACAATGCAAGACTGCGAGAACTTCACAGACTTCTTAATGCATTCTTGGTTATACGGTTCCGTGGTTCTTCGCCAAACAGGTAGCCCTGGTTCGCCGAAGGAGATACAAAATCGAGACCCATCTGAAAAAAACTAAACGCCACCATTCGCGTGCAGTCCAGATTTGATTGGCAGTTGCTTTCAAGTTGCTGAAAATAGTCACTCTGATTAGACGAGTTATGTATTAAAAATAAATGGATAAAAGAAGAAAGAGTATTTCTAACCTGGGCATTATATATATATATATATATATATATATATATGTATATATATATATATATATATATATATATATATCCCCAATGGTTTACGTCGACTTGTGCAACTGCCATTACTCAAAAGCAGCATGCATACCGTAGGTTTAACCGACATAAGTCCAGTTCAAACAGACTGAAGTATATAGAAGCTAGAAATAACGTTAAGAACGAAATAGCGACAGCTAAGAGAGAATTTCCGGAAACCACTAAAAAACGCATCGAAGCACAAAAACTAGGAACTAGAGACTTCTGGAAAATCTACAACAGTGTAGTAAATAATGGGCAATCAACAATTCCCCCACTAACCAACAATCACGAGGTTGTCTCCTCAGCAACCGACAAGGCTTACATGCTTGCCAGTGGGTTTGCCTCAAACTCCACACTGGACCCTTCCAACCACCCCCTACCTGACTTTCCTATGCGGACAGACGCCACACTAGACGATCTGAAAACCACCCCTGCTCAGGTGCATGCTATCATAAAAAACCTTGACACCTCAAAAGCATGTGGACCCGATCTTATCCCAGCTGTGCTATTAAAAAAGTGCTCAGCCGAAGTAGCTCCAGTTCTCTCCAAACTCTACAACAAATGTCTTAATGAAGCCTGCTTTCCGGGCTGTTGGAAAACTGCTTCTGTTGTACCAGTATTCAAGAATTCTGGCGAAAGGACAGACCCATCAAATTATCGCCCCATTAGCCTCCTCCCAATTTTGCCAAAATATTTGAGACCATAATTAACCATGCTCTAGTCCATCATCTTACAGATGCTAAACTACTGACTGACAAACAATATGGATTTAGACAAGCCCGTTCCACAGCAGACATCCTCACTGTGATCTCTGAACGTATATACCATTCACTGGACAAAGCGGGGGAAGGAAGAGCGGTAGCTCTAGATATATCTAAGGCTTTTGACAGGGTATGGCATGAGGGTCTCCTCAGTAAAATCAGATCATACGGTATCACTGGTAGAATACTTAACATAATTAAATCCTTCTTAGATAAGAGAAAAATCCAGGTAGTCCTCGACGGTCGCACATCTAAACAATATGATATAAATGCGGGAGTGCCCCAGGGTTCTATCCTTGGACCTCTATTGTTCCTGATATTCATAAATGACCTCCCCGACAACATTGCCTCTGAGATGGGTATATATGCTGATGACACTACACTCTATGGCAGACACGACAGGAAGACGAATGAACACATTTCTAAAGAAATGGCAGAAACACTAGAGGAAGACCTCCAATCTGTAGTGGAATGGGGACGAAAGTGGTTGGTCGCGTTCAATGCTGCCAAGACTAAACTAGTCTCATTCAATAATTACAAGAAACCCTCTCTACCACCCATAGCAATGCCCAACGACTCTTTATCTGAGAGTCCATCTTTCAAACTCCTTGGCCTAACGTTCACAGGAAACATGAGTTGGAACAATTACATTGAAGGCATTGCCAGGGCCGCTGCAAGAAAGGTAGGCTCTCTCTACCGTGCTAGAAAACTACTAACACCCGAAAGTGTCCTGTACCTCTATAAGGCCACCATTCGCCCATGTATGGAGTATTGCTGCCACATCTGGGCTGGTGCATCTGCTACTAGTCTCTCGCTCCTTGACAAGGTTCAAAAGAGAGTCGCAAACCTGATAGGCCCTGAACTGGCATCTAAGCTTCAGCCTCTATCCCATCGACGAAATGTTGCATCCCTCTGCCTTTTCTACAAGTATTTTAGTGGTGAATGCTCTAACGAACTGCAATCACTTGTGCCCCCACGACGCGAGCACCCTCGACAAACCCGACAGGCTACTAGATCCCACCCCCACACTGTAGCGGTCCCTAGATGTAAAAGATATTTTTACTCCAATAGTTTCTTCCCCAGAACCGCAAGACTCTGGAATTTCATTCCAGGTCCCTGCTTCCCCAACAGTACTGACATGCAGAAGTTCAAGTGTAACGTGAACCGACACCTTGCTGCCCAAATCCCTACATAGTACCCCAGTAGTTGTTGCCCCTGATAGTAGCCCCCTACACCAAAGTGGCAATTTGCCTTGTTTGGGGTGAAAATGTAAAATATATATATATATATATATATATATATATATATATATATATATATATATATATTGCAATCTTTTAATATAAAAATAAAATATCATTTACATACATTTACTTTTCTTTCCGGTTTTCGTTTTTTATTTCTGTTGACGCAATGATATTGCTTTCCCGGTGTTTTAGTACTTTTTTAAAAAGAGGTATTGGTATTATTCAAAGAAATGTTTTCTGTCGTTAAATCAAATGCAAGTGTTTGTCTTGTTCAGACAATGTTTAATTTCTCGAGGGAAATCTGAATGATCGTTCACCAGCAAATGGTGAAGAAAACGTGTATTTGACACAATCTTATATTTTTTGTAATGACACAGAGCATCAGTGCATATATGGTTTGCTCCATGGTGTATATGGAGTGTTCTAACTGTATTCGGTAATACAGCCTTTCCAAAATGTCACTTAAGATTAAGATTTTTTTATGATATCTTAATAATGTCTTTTATATGTTGCCAATTTTCAGCTTTACATATTTCTGCTCTTGCTAAAACAGTATTCATGACAGATTGTAGTATCTCTCCATTGCTATTTTACTCCCATATTTTGTTCCTGATGCCTTCTTTCCATTCTTGCAGGGTGTGGGGTTTTACGCTTTGAGGTCTGCCAGTTGGCAAGACAAGGGTGTAAAATCGCAACCCAGAGATTCTGCAATATGTCATGTATAATGTTTTGGAAAGAACCCAAATATGCGAAGCTTAAAATAGGCAATATTTAAAAAAAAACTGTAGTTTTATGAATAAAGCCAGTTTGAATTTTTCATTATTATTGTCGATTATTCATCACTGTCGTAATAGAATTGGTTTAACATTGCAGATATATATATATCACTAAAAATAACGAGTCGATGTAAGTTCAAAATGGTTCAGTGACTTTTTGCCACACTGTATAAAAAAGCTTTCATCGATAAACATGTGTTTTAGATGAGTTAGTAATTAGACCTATCATACAAGCAGCGTTGTTGTATTTCCTGCTTTAATTTATACTATCATATTTCCCGTCCCCTTAATACTCACGATAATTATTCGATAACATTCCGATACAAATCCTATCTCAGAACAGTGCGAGGCAGATGAAGTACCAGTGTGTGAAACATCATAAAATCGGTCCAGCCTTTTTCCAGTCTATGATGACGAGCTAATACCTGTACAGAGAGAGAGAGAGAGAGAGAGAGAGAGAGAGAGAGAGAGAGAGAGAGAGAGAGAGTGTGTGTGTGTGTTGTTGAATTTAATAGGAGAGTTGTAATATAAAAGAGATTATAGACAAATCTAAATCAAATAAACCATTTATTCATCTTTCCACTCAAGTGGAGACATGCACATTAAAACGAATCATAAGAATTGAAAGTGTTTATTGCAGTTATTTGTAAGTATCAATAATCGATAATAGAAATACTCCGATGTAAGAAGGAATAAGCTATTTAGACCAAATTTAACACCTTATCCAGCCTAACATCACAAGCTCAAAGACGCGACATATAAACTCAACGATAGTTTCTTAAAAAAAATGTATTTATTTTTTATTTTTTAATGAATATTTCTATGTTGGAGTATTTGAGCCATGGTACTTGAGTTTTTTTTTTCTTTTTACATTTAAATTCAATTTATTTTCACTGCAAAACCAGTGAGGCCGGTTAACCTTAGTTGCTTTGATATGACAGGGACGCTTTCGAAATCAATGTTTCTCGTCATGGCACAACTGAAGTATTATACTTGACTTTAGCATTTTAACCTAAAAATCACACCATTATATAAAAAAATAGTATTATAAAATAAACAAAAGCGTGTTTATAGTGCAATGCACACTAATATGAATTGTGAATTAAGTCATTGTGAGAGGCATGTATAACCTCCCCTCGGTTGAGCCATGACGGCTGTCCAACTAGAGAAGTAATCAATCGATTTGATTGAAAAATAAGCAATTTCCCTGTCAATCAAATTTATGAGGGTGAGAAATATTCGTTGATCATCATTCAATCCAGGGCAAAGTAGTTCATCTTGGTATCATTTACTAAACAATCTCAGATAACTTAATTTCTTATTCAGTAATAGTCTGTGTTTTGAAGTCGTCGGATCAGGTTGTCGATACTAATAATGTCGACTATTTAATTAATTGGGAACTACTATTGAAAGCACGACAAACTAGTACATTTGTGACTCTAATATAAATTGTATTTCTCTTCGGATATCTAAGAATGATAGTGGATTACTACATGGCTGTTTGAATACGGAACTGTGGTATTATTTTAATGCTTAGCCTCTGCACTAATATGATGTAATGCTCAATTCACAGGGGTATAATATAGTATATATTTTGCTCCAATGCAGCTTTCCTCGTAGGTATTTTTTTATTAATTGTAAGGAATTTCGCAATATATATTTAGTTGTAAACAAACAATCCTCTAGCCAATGTTAACTTAAGTTGACTCTTACGTACAATTGCCCCTCATGAAAGTAGTCCCCAGGTTAATGCAAAAAAAAATTAAGACATAATTCGACTTTATTTGAAGATTAACACACTTATTCCGCTCCCTCTCTAACGACGTGATGTTTTGTGGAGAACAATTTGTTTTTGGCCTCATGATACATCTGTATATCCAATCTGACTTCCTCTAAATATTTGCCAAAAAATTATATAAGTATAAAATATTTTCAGGACAGTATATTATCCCTAAAAAGAGATATCGTTTTGATGTTGCTGATCAGCTCGACGAGTAATTCGAGTACAGATCTGGTATCGCAGTATGGACGGCTACCAAATTTAGCGGAGTTCATATCGTGAAACTTGTTTACATTTTGACGTGACTCCCGTAATGCATTTATTATTCAGAAATTATGGCTTAACCAGGCAATTAAGATATTCTAGGTGGAAAGACAAACATTTACTCATATCTAACACATTAGGGAGCAATTTAATATGTGAATGAATCAGTTTTGTTACTGTAGTGTAGATATTTTACATAATACATTATATTTCTGAACAAGAAATACCTGTCAATACCGAAAAATTGTCTTATTTAAATGCCTCAATAATGTCTCTCCCAATATATATATATATATATATATATATATATATATATATATATATATATATGTATATATATATTTATATATATATATATATTTATATATATATATATATATATATATATATATATATATATCTATATAAAAACAGAGATGTGTGTGCCACAGACGATTTCTGATTGGTTAATCCAATAATCACATCTCCTAAAAAACAATGGTTTCTACGCTCTTACCTTTACCATAAAATATTATGGCTTTATTTATTGTCCATCTTGGAAGGGTTTAATTTTTTAATAACTTGTTATTCACAAATTAAAAAAATACGAAACTAAACTACACGAAATCAAACGCTCCGACAAACTTAATAGTAGTACTAGCAAGCACACGCGCACACACGCACACACACACGTTCACTACCGTCACGTTGTTATGGCAACCAAACAATGTTTACAAAATGTCTACGCATGTTCGTAGACATTTTGTAAACATTGTTTTTAAAAAATAAAAAATAATATTTCTATTATGTTTTAAACGACTGTAATAGTTTATTTTGGAAGTATATTTCATAAAGAAAATTGACAACCCACTTTAAAAACAGAAATTACGAGTTTTATATATTTTATTCGCAGTTTTTTGTTGACTCTTCTGGCGGCCATGGTGTAAGCCCTAACGGTATTTTTGGAGATTACCCAAATAAATGTTATCAAAGGCAAGATAAGTTACTTTTCCACCAAACTGGATATATTTTTCGTGTTTTTATTCAATGTAGCATATTTATTCAGCTCGAAAAACGGGTTTGTATTACTGTACACATAAATTCGAAAAAGTTGTCAAAAACCAAATATATAACAAATACATGTTATCAAAGGCAAGATAAGTTACTTTTCTACCAAACTGGATATATTTTTCGTGTTTTTATTCAATGTAACATGTTTATTCAGCTCGAAAACCATACGGTGTTTACCGATGTATTGTAAAATTCAAGATGGCGCCTCACTCCCTCTTTAACACGGTAAGTTTGGGAAAAGGTGTTATAAATAAAAAACTAGAAAAATACTATTAAAAACCCGCCGATTATATGTCAACCTATGTCACGGTAACATATTGAGCGAGTTTTTAACAGTATTTTATTCAGTTTTTTATTTATAACACCTTTTCCCAAACTTACCGTGTTCAAGAGGGACTAAAACGCCATCTTGAATTTTCCAATACATCGGTAAACACTGTATGGTTTTCGAGCTGAATAAACATGTTACATTGAATAAAAATACGAAAAATATATCCAGTTTGGTAGAAAAGTAACTTATCTTGCCTTTGATAACATTTATTTGTTATATATTTGTTTTTGGCAACTTTTTCGAATCTATGTGTACAGTAATACAAACCCATTAAAAATATTGTTTTTGATTTTGAAAAAATATTGTGGTTCATTTGTATTTAAAAATATTGTGGTTCATTTTGATTAAAAAAAAATCATTTTGATTAAAAAATTGTTTAATTTTAATATTTGTTTATTGTCTTAACTCATATCAAATGTTTTGCTTGTGTTCTGCTTCAAATATTCATATTCTTACATGCATAATTTTCATTTAATTTTATTAAATAAACTTCAATTTTACTACAAATCAAATCGTGTTCCTTCACTTTTTAAAATGTAATTTATAAGTAATTAAAGAACGCATTCTAATCTTTAAAATCTATAATACAACGAAATATTTAATTGCTTATAATACTTAAACAAACAACTTGTGTTTTTTTTATTATTTTTTTATTATTAATATTAGATGAGTTTCAGTATAAATCATCGTGTTCTTTATTTCAATCCAATTTGGAAGTTTTGTAAATGTATATGATGTTTATAATGACCTATGATTGCGTATTTATATACATTATTTTCCCTATCCTTCTGTTCATCGTACATTTTTTACTCCCAAACTTAAACATGGTGGGTGCATAGAATTCATTTACCGATACAAAAGAAATAAGTAAATAAATCCATAAATAAATATTATAAATGGTTTATTTTAATACTTGCCAGGATGCGGAGGAAAATGAATGAAGGGGGAGGGGAATGAAATAAAAACATTTTGGAAACAGATTAAGTTTGAAAGAATTGCTTTGCACAGAAAGAAATTAATGAAAAAAGAATAAAATTAAATTTCTTTTCCTTCTTGACTTCTTTTAGTTTTTTATGAAAAAGGAAGTCAAAATTAAGACTATAAAAAACAATTTTTATTAAGAGCGAACCTCAGTCGTCAGGTCTGTAAAAAAAACGTGGAATAATCAAGAAATGTTTTCTAATACATTTTTTTTTTTTTACTTATGTGTTCATTTGTCTCTTTGAAGTTCGTTTGTTTAATATATCGGTTTGCAATATCACTTTGTCATTCTGTCAGACTCAAATTTTAAATCTACATATCTATAAAAGTGAAAGTGTGTGTGTGTGTGTGTGTGTCTGTGTACATTTCCCTACGAAATAACTCTGTCAATTTTTAGTCTACAGACTCGAAATTATACAGGGTACTGAGATTTGGAAAAATCTATGTGATCGGTTTTTAGCCAGAAATTTGGCGATTAAGGGGTCAAAGTTCAACGATTTGAGCTTTGAGAACTCTAGCAAACTTCTCCGACAATTTTGGGTCTACACCCTTGAAATTTTAGATATTGGTTCCGTGGACATGGATCTAACTTAATAACTTGATTTGAGGCCAAAAAAATAAATTTTCAGGGGTCATAATAGGGGTCAAAGTTTAAAAAATTACCCCTTTTTTTTGCTCAGCATACACCTCCAAACACCCGGGCAACGCCGGGCACCCATGCTAGTATATATATATATATATTTATATATATATATATATATATATTTATATATATTTATATATATATATATATATATATATTTATATATATTTATATATATATATATATATATATATATATATTTATATATATATATATATATATATATATTTATATATATATATATATTTATATATATATATATATATATATATATATATATATATATATTTATATATATATATACATATATATATATATGTATATATATATACATATATATATACATATATATACACATACATATATATATACATATATATATACATATATATACATATATATATGTATATATGCACACATATATATACATACATATACATGCATATATATATATATACATATATATACATATATATGTATATGTGCACACATATATATATATACATACATATACATGCATATATATATATATATATATATATACATATATATGTATTTGTGCACACATATATATATATATACATACATATACACACATATATATACATATATATATATATATACATATATATGTATATGTGCACACATATATATACATACATATACATGTATATATATATATAAATATATATACATATACATACCCACGCATATATATGCCCACACACGTATATATACACATACATATACCCACACTTACATATATATATATATGTATATAAATATATTTATATATATATATATATACATATATATATATATATATATATATATATATATATATATATATATATATATAGTTATATAATAAAATCGTATTTTGTCCTCTGCCAATTTCCAGATTAAAGGTTTATACGTGTATACTCTTACTATGCAAAATATTTACGTTCATCACTCAATCTTTTTGGGGGTGTTATATTTTGCCGGTTTAGATTTTGCCATTCACCATAATACTAATCACTGGCGTAGCTAGGGGGTGAAGGGTGGCGGACCGCCCCGGGCGGCACACCTGAGGGGGGCGGCATTTTGAGAGGGTAAACATAGAAAGTAGAAAATAATAAATAAAAAAAAACAAAAGTTAACAAAAAATATAAAATGTTATACCAAAAAGGTTGTAAAAAATCGGAATTTTAGGTGGTATCGGAATCAGAAAAAGGTGTCCCTATTTTCTGAGCGTCAGGGGGAGGGCGGCATGGGGCGGCATGGGGGGCGGAATTTTGAGATGGTAAAAGGGGAAAATCGAAAAAAATTATAACAAAAAATCTGAAATTTTATATCGAAAAGGTTGTAAAATATGGGAACCTTTGTAGTTATTGGAATCGCAAAAAGGTGTCCCTATTTTGCGAGCGGCATATGTCAGGGGGTGGCATTTTAAGAGAGTAAAAATAGAAAGAAGAATAAATAAATGAAAATAAACAAAAGCTAACAAAAAATATGAAATTTTATTCCAAAAGGTTGTAAAAAATCGGAATTTTGGGGGGTATCGGAATCAGAAAAAATGTGTCCCTATTTTCTGAGCGTCGGGGGCGGCACGGGGGCGGCATTTTGAGATGGTAAAAGGGGAAAATCGAAAAAAAATGCTAACAAAAAATCTGAAATTTTATATCAAAAACGTTGTAAAATATGGGAACTTTTGTAGTTATTGGAATCGCAAAAACTTGTCCCTATTTTGCGAGCGGCATATATCAGGGGGTGGCATTTTGAGAGAGTAAAAATAGGAAGTAGAATAAATAAATAAAAATAAACAAAAGCTAACAAAAAATATGAAATTTTATACCAAAAATGTTGTAAAAAATCGGAATTTTGGGGGGTATCGGAATCAGAAAAAATGTGTCCCTTTTTTCTGAGCGTCGGGGAGGGGGCGGCATGGGGGCGGCATTTTAAGATGGTAAAAGGGGAAAATCGAAAAAGAAATGCTAACAAAAAATCTGAAATTTTATATTTAAAAGGTTGTAAAAAATGGGAAATTGTGTAGTTATTGGAATCGCAAAAAGGTGTCCCTATTTTGCGAGCAGCATATGTCAGGGGGCGGCATTTTGAGAGAATAAAAATAGAAAGTAGAATAAATAAATAAAAATAAACAAAATCTAACAAAAAATCTGACATTTAATACTGAAAAAGTTGTAAATAATCGGAAATTTGTGAGGTATCAGGATCAGAAAAATGTGTCTCTTATTTACGAGCAGCACATGTCACTGGCGGCATTTTTAGAGGATAAAAATAGAAAATAGAAAAAATATATGACAACTAACAAAAAATCTGGAATTTTATACCGAAAATTTGTAAAAATCAGAAGTATTGGAGGTATCGGAATCGGAAAAATGTGTCCCTATTTTACGATTCCAAAACCGATTCTTTTAAATTTTTAATTTATTTTTTCATTATTGGTACTAATTATAAATATTTATTATTTTTAAATTATCACTAAAACTAAAATGAGAATAACCTAAAAATACGATGTAAATTGATTTTATTTGTAAAACAATTTTTTTTTAAATTGCATAAATTCTCTATGTAACCTTTCAAAGAAAGCAGTTGCTTTACATGTTCTGAAAAATGTTAATAAATTAAACAGCAACAGTCTTTGACGCCCGCGGCGATCGTAAGATTTGCTGGATTTTCCCCACATTAAAAACCGGCCTTGTGTTTAAATCTGCCCTCATGGAGAGGCAAGTAAATGGGAACAATCGGCAGTTGAGGCCAAACCGACCTCAGCTCTAATTGTACACAAGATCTAATTTTAAACAAGACCATTGCTATATTCGCTTACGGCCGTTCGCCATTTTGGGTTCTCATTATGCTCAACATTATGGGAGCATTATAATAAATACGTATTTTTTTTATAACTATATATGTGCATATATACATATATATGTGCATATACACATATATTTATACATACATATACATATATACATACATACATGCATATATACATATATACACACATACACATATATAAATACGCATATATACATACATATATATACATACATGTATATATACATATATGTATATATATATACATATATAATATAAATATATGATGATGATGATTGCAACGTCTTGTCAGACGAGAGCCACTCCCTCAGACACTGAAAGTTCATGAGCCCGAAAAAAGACGTATAGTCCTGCCAGCGAATTCACATGCTCAAACAGACATGACACTAAAGACGGTCATTGTTATACATATATATATATATATATATATATATATATATATATATATATATATATATATATATATATACACGCACACACATATCTACATGCTTACATACACAATATGCACACATACATATACATACACACACATGCAAACATAAACAAGACGGTCATTGGTATACATACCTATAAATATATACATGCATACATACATACATGTCTATAAGCATACGCTCATATATACATATACATACACAATGCATAATCCACAGAATACGTATACATACCCACATTCATACATACACATGTGCATACATATACATCCACATATACAAATACATACACACATATACTTACACATACATATATGTACACATATGCACATAAATATACATACACTTACCTACATATACATACACATCCATATATATGCATTAATACATATACACACATACATGCACACATACAGATACATATAAATACACACCTGCTTCATACACATACATGCATATACACACATACAAGCATACAAACATTTATAAATGTATATGTACACACACAAACATATATACACATATACACATATACATACATATACACATAGATAAACATACATATACACTCAAATTTACATATATAAATATACACACATACATATATAAATATACATACACATATACACCCATAGATACATACAATGATGGCAGAATAATTGTTACATGCATCCAGCATTACAGGCGTACACACGTCATAGCTTTTTTTTTATCGCCACAGGACTTTTTTCTTTCTTTTTTTTATAATAGACAAATACCTGAGGGAGTATCTATACAAAGATGGTGTTACCGAGTTTTAGCTTTGTACGACAGCTAAATGTCTCTCTCGGTTCAAAATGTTGACATCCAGCAACAAGCAAGAGCAAGATAGCCAGCAACAAGTAAGACTGCAGATCAGCTTAATGCGGGTACTGGTCTCCCGCTTTGTTTTTTTTAATAAAAAGTTTGGTTGAGACAAACACTTTTGGAATAGTAACTGACGATGATATAAACAAATTCACACATTGTTTCACAAATAAACTCAGCGACGTATAGTCAAAATGTAAACAGTTCACCGACATAAATCAAAGACGCTTACTTTTTTTTTTAAATAAAAAGTTTTGTTGAGACAAAAACTTTTGGAATAGTAACTGACGATGATATGAACAAATTCACACATTTTTTCACAAATAAACTCAGCGACGTATAGTCAAAATGTAAACAGTTCACCGACATAAATCAAAGGCGCTTACTTTTTTTCTTTTTTTTTTTTTTGAAGAAAAAGTTTTGTTGAGACAGACACTTTTGGAATAGTAACTGACGATGATATGAACAGATTCACACATTGTTTCACAAATAAACTCAGCGACGTACGTATAGTCGAAATGTAAACAGTTCACTGACATAAATCAAAAACGCCTACTTATTTTTTTTAAATAAAAAGTTTGGTTGAGACAAACACTTTTGGAATAGTAACTGACGATGATATAAACAGATTCACACATTTTTTCACACATAAACTCAACGACGTATAGTCAAAATGTATACAGTTCACTGACATAAATCAAAGACACTTACTTTTTTCTTTTAAATAAAAAGTCTGGTTGAGACAAACACTTTTGGAATAGTAACCGACGATGATATAAACAGATTCAAACATATAAGTACACACATACACACATGCATACGGATAAATATATACATACATATATACATACATACATGTAGATAAATACAAATACATATATATATATATATATATATATAAACAAATATATATATAATATATCCTTCAAGATTGAGGCAATTTTTTTAAAATCTAGGTTGAACTTTCTCTACATTAAAAACCGATCTTGAAATGAATTAAAGCAATTTATTCTCAATTAATGGAAATTTTGAAAACTCCAAGCGCAATTGTAAATTATTACTTGATAAATAGTTTAACAGTTTGGAGTTGTCAAACTTTCCATTAATTGAGATTAAATTGCTTTAATTCATTTCAATCACTAAGTTTAAAAAATGCAAGCATTAATTATTTCTGGAGATATACTCAGTGACCGGCTGACCTAACAGGATAGGGCCAAACCCAGGCTTCGGCCAAGCACCAAAAAAACAAAATTACCTCAGAAAGATTTCATACTTAAAGGGGAACTTTCATATAAATTTTTATCGAATAGGTGCGAAAAGAAAGTTGGATATTTGGGTGTATATACACCGACATCAAAGAGGAAATAACATTAGGTGCGAAAGTTTGAATTCATTAATTTTATTACTGCCCAATTCAAGGCTAAGACTTTTAAAGTATCAAACGTTTGTTTTTGTAGCATAGTTTTTATAACTCCTTGTAAACTTTACAATTGCTAGCTGGGGGATCGGACAAAACAACCCCGGGCAACCCCCGCCATCTACTTAAAACAAAAGGAAAACAGATAAAATCTCAAATGAATAAAAAATATTAAAAATCAGTTTTCATATTTTAATTTTAATTTAATTGAATTTAGGAAAATTAGATGCCGTAGAACTAATTTTCGCAAGGTATGAAAATTAAGCAACTACGGAATAAATGTTAACTTAATAATAATGGGCCAGTTTTCCTACCTAGCACAAAATGGACTATTCATGGACGAATTTTCTATGGACGAATTTTCCGGGTACCCAAATGCCGGGGGGGGCGGCAAATTTTACTACCGCCCCGGGTGGCAAAAGTTCTAGCTACGCCACTGGTAATCAATGCATAATACATTCCTGTTACAGATTTACTTAATAAATCTACCTGTCATCTTAATCGTTCACTGGAATAAGAGTTTAACACGAACCTACCAACTACTTCTAAATATTACGATGGGATACGTGTTGTTTTAGGAATAGCAGATTGACAAAAAAAATAAACAAACAACGCTTCAGTTTTAACTAACATGGTCAACTTCGCATACGAATTGCATAAAAGAAATTGTGCTCTGTCATATTGTCATACAACAATGACTTCTATTATTTTTATTTAATAATATACTGGAATGGCTTACAAATTTTTCTTTGCCCATAATACACATGCGATTACATTGCATTCGTACCCTTCTAAGCCTAAACACACCTTGCATACGCCATCATTACGGTGGTCTTTACGCATCAAATTACTTGTTACGAGATCTTCTCAGTTTCAGTAAGATGATTTTCATACTATGTAACATTTCTTTATTTTTCTCTTCCAGTGAATATCAATTATTATTATTATTATTATTATTATTATTATTATTATTATTATTATTATTATTATTATTATTATTATTATCATCATCACCATCATCTTTATCATCAGCATTATTATTATTACTATTATTTTATTATTATTATTTTATTATGATTGTTTTATTATTTTATTATTATTTTATTATTTTTATTATCATGAAGTTTTGTTTTCAAAATGTTTAATATTATTACATTTTTATTAGGTATTTTATTGTGCATTTTATTATTTAATTTACTACATTTTCATTCTAATCTATTTAAAGTTATATAAATTGTTGAATTTGTTATTTATGTTTCCGTTAAATTATATTTCATAACTTTTCACTTACGATAAAAACTAAGCATTTTGAATTTCTTGCCGTATAATGCTTCAATACACTAGCTAAGTAATGAGAATTAATAAATAATTCAAATTAATTTGTAACAAAAAATTCATGCATATAACATAAATTGTTATATCCGTATATACATATATATATATATATATATATATATATATATATATATATATATATAATCACACTGATAATATTGTATTCAAGTTCACTTCATTGAACTTTTTATATTTTTATTGCTCGTCATTTTTTTTTACTTCTTATCTTGTAATTATATATAAACACCTGTATTCTTACATACACACATATGCTTGTATATATGTATGCATATATATATATATATATATATATATATATATATATATATATATATATATATATATATATACATATTTAGATAGATAGGCGTGGGAAGTAAACTAATAAAAATTATATATATGTATATATATATATATATATATGTATAATCACACTGATTGTTTATATTCAAGTTTACTTTACTTTTCCATATTTTTATCTTTTGTTTAAGTGCTCGTAATATTTTATGTCTCAATATGTAATTATATGTACACACCTTTATTTGTATATACACACGCATATATATATACATATATATACATATATATGTATATAATATATATACATATATGCATATATTTATATATATATATATATATATATATATATATATAATCTTACTGATAGTTTACATTCCAGTTTATTTTATTTTTACAGTTTTTATTCTGTGTGTCTTGTTCCCGTATATTTTTTTTACTTCTTATCTTTTAATTATTTCTCGTCAAAAATAAACTATTTTTTTTCACACAAGATAAGTTATTATAGTAAGTACGGGATTCTTCCAGCAGAAGCTTATCAAAAACCGTTATATATTGCAATCATGATAAGAAGTTCACTACAATATGACCCGCAGGAACTGGTAAAATACAAGCATATCTCAAATGATATTCTGTGCGACCCTTTGTTGGTTATCGTCAACTGATCAGATCTCCAAGTACACTTTGGGAATATCGATACATTCTATTCCATAACACACACCCAAAAGTTATTTGAGCACAGCTGGAATTTTATTTGAAGCAGGTAAGGCATTGAATTCTGTCTTAACACTAATCTTCAACAAAATAAATCCACATTTTTATCGTAATCATTAAAGGAAAACCTAGTATATTATTAAGTATAATGATACAATATAACACTGAATATTGATTAAGCTCTATTTATAAAGACAAATGGACATTGAAAAAATAAAAGAATTTCTCATATATTATTTGATAATATTATTGTAAATTAAATACACACTTTACTGAAAACAAAACTTAAGTTTTTAACACATATTTACATTTGAACACTAAACATCCATATTTAATACGTAATTCAGAGTGATTAACCTTTACACGTGAATCTAATTTTTGCGTCTATATTAATAAGCAGTAGATGTATGTGTGTAAATATTTAACAAGTAAACTCTTAAACTACTCATCACATAATAAACAGGGCATAATAACAATACCCAAGGATGGTGTGTAACGGGGAAAATCTTCGTTTGGCTTTATAAATAACGCATACAGACATATATTGGCACGTTGAAATGCGAAAGGTTACTTCATTCTGTGCATGCTCACATAAAATTAATTTTCTGACGTGTGATAATAGTTATTCTGTACAGAACGCGGTTTGAACGCAAATGCTTTGGTGTCGTTTCTAGTTGATGGCACTAAGACTTTATTTTTAAATCTTGCCATCGTGTATTTGTGTTGGTAAATACAAATATCAGCATGATTTTAAAATTATTAAAAAGTATATCACGACAAGCGAATCCAAAAATATTTATTTACATACTTGTGACATAATTTTCTTTTAAATGTCTTACAAATTTTTACTGCTTTTTAAAACGATAAATATTTTTAGGAAATATTTTTGCCAGAAATCCCTCATGAACCAAGAAAAAAATTCAATAAAAATACATACTGTTCCGGAGGAAATTTCTCACGACAAGGGACCAATTTTACGTACAGTTTTCAAAGAAATGCTTACTTAAGCTAATGTCAGGTTCCTGCTTTTTCTTCTTTTGGTTAATTTTTTCCAAGTAATACGTAAATATTGCTCCATATTTTTAAATTGGAAATATTTATAGTCCAGCCTAATTAGTATAATGTTCTTTTTTTTTTAAATTAAATTATTAGTCCTGTTCCTTCTAGATAATTTTCATTTCTTTAAATAGCTTTTCCTTTATTTAAAAAAAAACTACTTTTTTAATAAAGAATTCCTTCCTTTTTTTGCATCCCTATATATATATATATATATATATATATATATATATATTTTATTCATTCATCAATTATAAAAAAATCATAATTTCAAACAAAATTTCTAAAGTTTTAGAATGCATGTGTTTTTTAGAAAGTCTGTTGTACACATTTACTGACATCAACAATTTAAGAAATTACTACAACACAAGATAAGAGTTTATTTTAATGAAAAATAGAAATTTTCCTAACTAATAATATATTCATAATCACTAAATTTCTAGAAACAAATATTAATTTCTATGACACTTTTTGAATAATTGTCTCTCTGACTTAAATTCAATTTTTCGTTATTTTTTTTTTTTTTGCATGAAATCTAACTCACCATTAAGATTCGAAATATCGACTTTATACATTTTCTAGTATGCTCACAACGAATATTATAGTTAAATCCGGGGCCGATAAGAACTTTATAAGATAGGAAAATAATTGGCATCTAGCGTGAAATCTAATATAACTCCTCGTAACCATTTTTTCACAATCAAGGAATTAGTACCGCACTTGCATAACGGCTTTCGGGATTAACCCCCCTCACACACACACCTGTATGTTATGAACCGCTCCAGGAATGAACACCAATAACCTCACCCTGTTAAAAATGGCTTTCGGAAAAACACCCCCAACATCCCAATATTAAAAGAAAAAGCTTTTGGAATAAACATCCTCGTTCTACCAATTTTAAAAAATGCGTACGAAATAAACACCTTATATTTCTCTAACGTGTAGAGGAAAATAATATTTGCTCTGTCGTCTGTTTCAGTTACTGCATACGCAGTAGTAATAAGTCGGCAGTGGAAAAATGGCTGGAAGCGATAACATTAGCATTTACGTTCAATAGCATATGATTCCATATTAAGTAAACGACATATCCGCCGTAATTAAGTTGGGATATTCGTCGTCAGCATACCCCTAAAACCTTCGAATTCAATTGGTTGCCTTGTGAGTAAGGTTTTATCAGATATTGCTAAAAATTTACGTAACGTTAGCTAGCTTCGTGAATTAGAAATCTTGGCCTCTAGAAATTATGCAGTTGATATGACCAGTTATAAAGTTCTACTAGATTACGAGGGCGTGCAATAAGAAATACCTCTGACCCACTTCCCATAGCAGAAGAACAACGAAACTTGGCACAGTTATTAGTCATTATCTACATTGGAACCAACCAGAGTTATGCATTTCTCCCATCGTTTGATGCAGCTGTGGAGACCGCGGATTGGTCCTCCAACCATGACGTGACTTCAGAAATCAAGGCTGCATCATCTAGGATACGCTTTTCGTTCACAAACAACTTCATGGCTCGGAATTAGTGCAAGTCAGACGGGGCAAAATCAGGAGAGTAGGGAGGATGGGGAAGGATTCCATAACCACACGCCCATGCTTCTGATCTGGTGACATGCGAGTTGTGGACCGGAGCGTTGTCCTGCAGGAGGAGGGTGCATTTGCTGATCATGCCCCGTCTCTTGATTTTGATAGCTTCCCGTAATTTCCTCAAAAGTGAAGCATAATAGGTTCCTTTATTTATGGTACCCTTTGCCAGGACATCTGCCATCTCTACTCCGTGCTGGTCCCAGAATACTGTGAGCATGACCTCGCCAGCGGAGGGCTGAATCCTTGCCTTCTTTGGAGGTGCTGAGTCCAAGTGCTTCCACTGCATTGACTGGGCTTTGGTCTCTGGATCATAGTAATGGACCAAGGTTTCATCCTGTGAAATCAGTCCTTTGAAAAACTTTGACTCATCTTCTTGGCACATCACCAAATTCATCCTCGAGCACTCGATGCGTTTTTGCGTCTGGAATGGTATGAGCAACCAGGGAATCTATCTGGCAGACACCTTACGCATATGCAAATGGTTATGAATGGTCTTGACATCTTGGGCGATTTGGCGAATAATAATGCGCCGATCTTCTAAAATGGCAGCCTATACTTGACGGACAGATACCTCATCAATGTCAGAAGGGAGGGGTGTGAACAGGTCTGGGAGCTGTTTCCACAGACTTCCGGCCATGTTTGAATTCACGATGCCAGCGTCTTACAAGATCATATTATGGGGCATTATCACCATAAGGTTATTTAATCTCATCAAATGTTTGTTGTTGTTTGTGCCCTTTCAAATACAAACACCGGATCACTGGTCGACATTCAAAAGGCTCCACTTCACACCTGATTCAGTTAAAAAACCTGTAAAACAGACACCGCAATTAGTTTAGAGCTGTAATTTGCCACATAAACGGTAGAGACATAAATCATTGCACATGCAAAATCTCAGCTAGATCACACATCTGAAAGTGGGCCAGGGACATTACTTATTGCACGCCCCTCGTAAACAATGCATTGTGTTATAAATGAAGATCAGACAGTAGGACTACATGTAGAATTGATTACAACCGCCTAGAATGTAACATCATAACCTGATATTGACGGAATGAGTTCCAGTTATATTATTAAGAAATTTGGATCCATCTTAATGGTGTAATTGCACACGGCTAGCAATACGTTCATAACTTATGTTCTGGAATCCATTATATTAACCAGAAATATAAAAAGTTAAACTGTTAATTTATCGGGCTTTCTGACATGCCATTTCGGGTCCCGCGTTTACAATTGCCAATGAAATTTGTTTTGCTATTTCTATAAATAAAGCTCTATTGCAAAGAAAGTTATTGGACTTAATCTTCAGACATCACATGTGCACTAGTATATTAGTTCCTTTGGCATTGGACGCCCTGAAAAATTTTACATTTAGGTATATATTTCATATCACACTGAAAATGTTGTTTATCTAGAAACTCTTCAAAATGAATGTTAGATTTACATTGAGCAGTGTTTTCATAGACACAGCTTGAATCTGAATTTTAATTATTTCATTAACAGAATAGAACACTCATGCGATTATATCTCTTCTCTATTCTATTCTATCTTCTTCTGCTTCTTCTTCTTCTTCGTTTCTTCTTCTTCTTCTTCTATTCTATCTTCTTCTATTCTTTTCTATCTATCTATTCTTCTCTATATAAATAAAATGAACTCATTTTTCCCGTATGATTTTGACATTAATAGGATTAAAAATCAAGATATTTCATGCAAATATAATATGCACAAACGGCAGAACAATATCTGAGGTGTGTTATAGGCTTATTATTTCTCAAATTCCTCGATAATCTTAGATTTCTATACTTTTTTCTGCTGAGAAGTCACGGCCAAAATCGGTTAAGATCAATGGAAGTGGTAAAATATTTTCTCTCTAATAAATTCCTCCTCCCTCTGCCACCACTTAACACCGTTTGGGGATCGTTCACAAGGAACAGTTGAGAAGAGAACCCCGGTTTGGCTTCGTAGTTCTTTCATGTGAAGTTATTTAAAATCACTAAACTAAGCTGCAGTGCTCTGTGGCGTAGTGGGTAGCATGCTGGACAATTCATATTATATTTTCACGTTCGCGCCGACCTACCGTAGTCTTTTTTTTTTCCTAAACAACTGAAATGGACTTTTGGTGGCCGAACTGTTAACGTTGCAGATGGTTTTTTTTTTGGTTTTTTTTCACACTTTATTTTCCTACTTTTACTTATGACTCCGGGTTTGATCCTTCCTACTTACCTACCATAACATTTTTTAAAACTCCCCCCGTCCCGGAAACAAACACTCGGGCAACGCCGGGTACCCCCGCTAGTATATATATATATATATATATATATATATATATATATATATATATATATATATATATATATATATATATTACATTAAATAGAACAAAAAGAGATTTAATAGTTTTCAGATCTGCACTATGATAAAAAAAATAATGATTGAAACAAGCAGAAATAGCACAACGGACTCTTTCCTATGTAATGTTTTGACGTTGACATTCTGTTGATGTTTAGCATAAAACTAGACGCCCTAATATTATTGTAGCTCCTTTGTTAAAGATGCAAATGTATTTATCTAAGCAAGCAGGGACGCTCGGCTTAGCCTGGTCGAAAAAGACGCTTAAATATGTTCGGATATATTATTACAGATTCCATTCACTTCTTAAATAATACAAAGTTATGATGCCAAAAATAAAAACACCATATCCATATGATTTGGGTGCAATAGCTTAAATAGAAACCGAAACCAAAACATATGAACAAGATAAAATATAAATAGAAAAAAACAATATATATATATATGTGTGTGTGTGTGTGTGTGCATATATATGTATATATGTATATATATAAACACACATATATATATATAATTTATTCATCTTTATTTAAAACTGAAATAGAACCTTATAAAGAATGTTTTGTACAATTATTTATTAACAAATTATGCCGTAAGTGCTATCAGCTATAATCGAAACCGAGATCAAAATAAAGAATTCTTGATGAATTGTTTTAATTCAAACAATTAATGGACATATATTATATAAATCTTTCCTGTCCGTTTAAATGTATGTATGCATGTTTGCATGTCTCGAATTAAAAGTTTTGGCAGAGGCAAAGTATCCTAAGAAGACCAGTAATATATTAAGTTCGATGTCTCGGACGGCAGACATTTAAAAATTGTCAAGAAACATTAATTCGTTTACCCTAAAATGTGTCGTTCTGTACAAGGAGAAAAGGGGTCTATATTTTGTGGCGACATTTTAGCAATTCACTATTACTGCTGAATTGACTTCAGTTTATTTCAACGCTTTTGGCTTCCGATCGCGTCATAGAGACATCGTCTAAGGCGTCAAATTTTCTTTCACTTTCATTTTCGCTCAACTTTTTTATTTGCTCCACACACAGCTCAACATCCGGGCAAAGCTAGACACCACTACGAATAGTCATTAAAGAAGAGTCACTCGCAAAGAGAAAATATGTTAGAACGACATAAAAAAATAACACCTGCATATCATATTAGTATATAATTTCTTGCATCATACTTTAAAAGAAGGAATAAAGGATCACATATTTCACTAGAATATATATATATATATACATATATATACATATATATATATATATATATATATATATATATATTGTTTCTTTTCATTGTTACATTATTCGTATACTAAAACACGTGCCATAAGAATTCAGCCAATCCGGGAAGCCAGGAAGAGTTTGCATTGAGTACATTCGAAATTTATGCAGTATCTGAAAGCGCACTTATGGGGAGTGGACTACAGACTGATCAGTTCTGGCCAGGTGGATGGTCTGTTGTTTAAATACACGACACATTCCCATGATCCGCGCCGAACATAACTGACAACACTCTCCATCGTTCCATTATGGAACATATAATTGAACTTATGATTACCAGGGATAGTCTGGATGACAAATTGGAACAGACATTTGACTGTAGGAAAGACTACAATCATAACATGACTGAGCTAGCAACCCAACATGTGTTTCCTAAGCGCTACAGACACAGAAACAAGGAAATACTCCCAAGGGATCCCGAGAGTGGGGTGGGTGAATTAGACACCTATCGGGACTGCTACTCTGGACTCAAACCAAGCTTCGCCTCATCGACTAACGAACATGATATGCCCTTGCGCCAAAAAATGTAAAAAAATTCGCGGCCTAAAAATACATCAGAAAAAAATGAAGCGTATTGCAAGCAGCGTCCATCCACAACGCACAGGTGTTTTCTCTGATGAGACGCAGGAAGGGGCAGAGCCAAGAATACACCACAGTGCTCAGTCTCCCCCAAGTGGCAGCCATCTTGTCTTGCGACGAAACAACAAATACACTTCAGAATAAGATCAAATGGTCAGCGGCAGTCCACACAAACGCCGGGCGGGTCTTTGACACCGACGTCACCGAGATTCTCACAATAATACCCAAGGTGTCCGCTTGAAATCATGGCAAAAATATTAACTTTCGCAGTAGAAAGATCCCGAACTGAACAGAAAAAAAGAAACCGTAGACAGATTAAGATTAGAGCCCACAGAACAGAATTAAAGCTTAAAATAAAACAATTCAACAAGGCCAAACCAGAAAAAGATGGTCCATTATAGGAGCTTGGTGATTTCGGTCAGAATTAAAATAAGCTCGTTACGGAAAGCAAAATGGCACAGGTGACGGAGAAGAAAAAGCGCACGTAAACGCTCAGCTTTCATTTCAAACCCCTATTGTTTCACAAAGTTATTGAGTGAGACATGGAGTGATACACTCGAAAGTAGCATGAATTAAATTAACAAATTCCTAAATGAGTCATTAAGTGATCCCTTCAAAGAACGTGATCTTGGCGTCAGCAAGTTAATCATTACTCCCTATATTCCTGCATCAGACTTCGACACTGAAGAACCTTCTCTGACCGAATTGCGGGCAGCTTTAGAAAAGGCAAGCTCAACCTCTGTTCCAGGCCCAAACGGAGTCCCATACGTAGTATATAGACGTTGCCCTCATTTACTGCAAACTTTATGGAAACTCCTGAGGGTCATTTAGAAAACGGGTAAATAGCGGATCCATGGAGATACAGCAAGGGAATCTGGATCCCGAAGGAGGAAAACGCAAAAGCAGTTGAGCAATTCAGATGATTATCGCTGCTTAAAGCAGAGGGGGAAATCTTTTTCAGTTTTTTTAAACCGACGTTTATCAAATTTTCTTCTAAAATATATATACATCGATACCTCTGTGCAAAAAGGCTGGGGGTCACGACATGTCAGTGTGTATGGAGCATATAGGAGTCCTCTTACAGCTGTTAAAAACATCAAACGGTACAAAGGAGATATAGGCATCCTTTTGCTAGACTAAAAATACGTACAGGTCAATCCGTCACAAATTGGTAGAATAAGTCCTAAAACTTTATCACGATCCTAAAATAATCAACGATTTAATATTGGATTATTAAAAAAAAATAAAATGAGAACAATAGTAAATACCTTTACCTCAGCTTGGCATAGCTTGGAAAGAATTATTATTGCAGGATGCACCATTTCTGCAACGCTACTCTCATTATCAATGAATCTGTTAATGAAAACGGAAGAACAGGAATGTCGTGGGATAGTCATTGGAGCCGAGTTGCGGCAGCTGCCAATATGTGCATAGATGAGCGACATGACCATAACAACTTCAGCGTTCGGGGGCAAGTGAATTTTAACAGGAATAGGTGAACTCCTCAAATGGGCAAGGATGAGTTTCAACGCATCTAAATCTAGATCACTCGTTTTAAAGACAGGAAAACCGGATGAAAACGTAGGGTTTAAGCTCTCTGGGGAGTATATTCCTACGACAAAACAAGATCCAGTAAAGAGCTTCGGAAAACGTTTGGATGCCACGTTAAAGGACTCAGTAGCAATAGAAAGGATCAATGAGCATCTATAACCCTAGCTTATTAAGGTGGACAAGTCTGTGTTACCCGGCCGTTATTTTACCCAAGTTACTCTGGTCCTTAACAATATATGAATTTACAACCTCCACCGTGGAAACAATAGAGGAGAATTACAGCTCGTCTACGCAGGTGATTAGGTTTACCAAGGTCCCTCTGCAGTGCAGCGCTATACGGAATATCAAATAAATTACAACTTCCATTTAAAAGTGTTCTGGAGGAATATAAGGTCTCAGAAAGGGAAAAGGGAATGGTCTTAAGGAATTTAAGGACGCGAAAGAAAGGCTTCAAGAAAAGTCCTTATAAGGTCCTTGGCTATTGGACGCCTTGCCCTTGAGTTCTTCCCATCAGAAAGCCGTCACACGCTTCAAGAAAATAGGGAACCGTGCCTACTGCAAGAGGTTAGGAATAGTGAAGAAGACTGTGGCACTCACCGTGGGACTGAAGCAGCAAGGGGCATGAACACACTGGAAGTCGATAAGGAACCGACCAACTAAGTGCTCGGAAATCTGGAATGGTGACACCAGATTAACATTCCTGATACAGACAGTGTATGATACTTTACCGCATCCAGTTAATCTCAATCTCTGGACGAATTCCTAATCACGATTTTTTCACTTTGCGAAGAGAAACGCCCTCTGAAGCATATACTCAGCAGCTGCGAAACGGCGCTTTCTGACGGGCGTTACCGGTGGCGGCATGATGAAATCTTAAAAGAAAGTGTATCAATAGCTAGATCCACATTACAGGGTAGCATTTTCAATCCTAGATCGGGATTATAAAAATCGTGAGTGCAGGCGCGAGGTCTATTGAAAAAAAATAAGGGCAAACCTAATACGGTTATCCCACACAACAGACTGGGAATTAAGATCTGACAGAGGCCACAGACTAAAATTCCTAGATCACATTGTTGCCACAAATCTTAGTCCCAATATATTATTCTCCTCAAATAAATTGAAGAAGATAATTCTATGGGAATTACACATTCCTTGGGAAGAGAATGCGGAGGAGGATCACGAACGGAAGAAATTAAAGCATGATGAGCTTTTATACAGCTGCAGGAATAATGGTTGGAAGAAAGGCCCTCTGATGTCTGAGATGTCTACCCATTGAAGTAGGGGCAAGAGGGTTCGCAGTGAAATCTTTGAGTAAAGCTCTCACAGATTTAGGTTTGGAGGGTGCTAAGAAAAAAAGGCTCTTAACACCATAACCGGTACAGCAGAAAGAACTGCTAATTGGTTATGGTTAAAACGTGCTAGTTATTGGAAATCGGACTGAGGTTCAGAATGATAGAAATAATAAGCACGCGTATTTTGTCATTAGCTATTTGGCCTTTTTTGTTGTGTGGCCCAAACTTTTTGGTCGGAAGACCTTTTTCCCCTATACTTGTTTGTTAGATTCATTGGCCATTCCGTGTGTTGTCAAAATAAATAAATAAATAAATAAAATTAAAAATTAAAAGATAAATTAAATTAAAGATTTAAATAAAAAAAGAATACAATTATTTTTATGTTCGTCCCAACTTATTATTGTCGTAAACCTGCTCACTCCTTCGTTCATCCGATATATTTTCTTCTTTCATTCTTTCGTGTTCTGGAGGAATATAAGGTCGCAGAATGGGAAAAAGGCAATGATCTTAAGGAATTTAAGGACGCGAAAGAAAGGCTTCAAGAAAAGCCCTTATAAGGTCCTGGTCTATTAGACGCATTGCCCTTGAGTTCTTCCCATCAGAAAGCCGTCACACGCTTCAAGAAAATAGGGAACCGTGCCTGCTGCAAGAGGTTAGGAATAGTGAAGAAGAATGTGGCACTCACCGTGGGACTTTTGCTTTTCGCTGCGGTTATGTTTAAATACTTTAGTCTTTTTTTCTTAGTTCATCCTAGAACATCCCTTTTGCTTTTCGCTGCGGTTTTGTTTAAATACTTTAGTCTTTTTTTCTTAGTTCATCCTAGAACATCTCCGTAGTTAATTTAATTTTATTTTTTATTCTAATTGAAGTTACCCGTGTGTTAACACTTCTTTTTTTAATTCTTATTCTCACAGTACATATGATTCTCACTTACATTCAGTTATTTCATTCTTTACCTTCGTCATTCAGCTTTTCTAATTTATTAATAAGATTTATTATAATTTATTAACTGTAAATTTTTTCATTTGAGTATTCTATTTTCTCATCCGTTCGTTTTAGTCCCAGAGTTGTTACATTTCTACATTTTTCGACCCTTTACTTTTTGCAGCAACTTTGTTTAAAAAAAAAAATAAATAAATTTAAAAAAAATGGATAACCATGTTTATATATGTTCGTCCGAAGCTATTTTTGTTGTAAACTTGCTAATTTATTTGTTCCCCCGATATTCTTTCTTTTTTCATTCTTTGGTCTTGGTCCCAAAGTTACTTACCATTTCTACCTTTTTTGTCCTTTTGATTTTCGCTGCGATTTTGTTTAATTATTTTAGTTATTTTATTTTTTTCCGTTGAACTTAGAACATTTCGAAAGTTTATTTAATTTTATTTTTTATCCTACTCGTATGTTTACACGTCGTTTTTAATTCTTCTTCGCACAGTACATATAATTCTTACTTATATTTAGTAATTTTATTCTTCAATTACCTTCGTTTTTATTTTATTAAATGTAAACATTTTCGTGTATTTGTTCATCCGATAATTGTATTCTTTTCCCATCGGTTCGCTTTAGTGTCTGACTATTAATCAGTTCTACCTCTTCGTCCCTTAACTTTTCACAGCGATTTTCTTAAAACACTTTTACATCTTTTTGTAGTTTACCCTAGAATATTTTGATAGCAAATTTAAGTTTTAATTTTTTTTAATTCTACTTGTATTTACTCGCATTTTTTACCCTTATTCTCACAGTATATATATATTTCTCAGTGATATATAATTATTTAAGTTATCAATTGACTTTAATTGTGTAGAAAATTATAATTCATGGAGTAAATTTCCATGGTTTAGCTTGAAGATAGGCTTTTATAACCAAGAATTATTTGCATATGGTTGTCTGTTCATGTGTGGTTCGTCGTATGCATGTATATATCCACCTCTATTTGGAAGGTTTGATTTATTTGTAATTTATTCTTCTTCGGTGATCTTAAGCTTTTTATTTCGTTTTTTTTTTCATTGCTATATTATTCGTATATTAAACAGGTGCGATTAGAATTGAGCCAATCCGAGAAACCAGGAAGATTTTGAGTGGAGTACAGCCGCAATTTAAACAGTGTCTGAAAGCGCACTTATAGAGATTGGACTAGAGACCGATAACTTATGGTCGGGTCTGTGCGGAGGATGAGTGTCTGAAGTATAAAGATCCGAAACATTTCAATGATCCGCGTCGAAACATCAGTGACGACATTCTCCAACCTTCCATTATGGAACGTATTACTGAAATTGAACACACACAAATATATATATATATATATATATATGTTTTTTTTTTGGAAAAAGAATTCCAGCAGAGTGCTCAATTAAAAGGAACATCCAAATTGTAAGAGCGTGTTTATATTTTGTGTACAGAAAGTTGTTAGTTGAGACAGATCATTGGTACCGTCGGTTTCAAGCCCGATAATAAGGCCCGTTTAAGGTATCCTTATCAAGCTCTATTCAGCCAATATTCGTCTATCTTATAACCGGAAGTGTGAAGTATATATACCTCGCAAATTCACGTTTAAATCTCGTTTTGTTAAATCTCCCCCTATTTTTTTATCGGATGATGCAGTACCTAATTTTAAACTTTGAATTATTTAAATTTAAGAACTAATTTCGAATAAAAAATGCCTTATATAAATCGATTTTAATTTGAACCCAAATTAATTTTAAAATCTCTTTTCTTATGTATAAAAAACTTAAACATCTGTATTGGTATCGGTTAAAAACTTAAAAATTCGTTTAATTATATCGAATTACGTTAAAAATTTCCCAAAATACGTTTGAAGTTTAAAAAAAATATTTTTAATTATATCGAATCACGTTTAAAAATTATTTTAAAAAAATCCAAATGTTTCAAGGTTTGGGAAAATAAGTATTTATCTATCCTAAGTGATTTCCCTAGTTTATTAACATTATTATATTTTTCTATAGTTTTAAATTCGAAATAGATTATAAATTACATTTATGAAATATATTTTTTTTTATAAAATACATTAATTTAAAATCTATAATATAATTGCGATTAAAATCAAAGTTTACCGACTAATCATTTTTGTATTTACAATTTTTTCCTTATTACATATATATATATAAACAAGATCTAAGTGTTGTTCTTTTCATTGATCCAATTTATTAGGAGCCCCTTCCTTCTATGTATGCAGCTTTTCAAAGCTTCACTCCTCAAATTTAAACATTTTATTAATATATATATATATATACATACATGATATCAGCTGCAAAAATGTATACACATCTGTTCACTAAGACACACAACAAAAGCAAATATAATATTTTTTTTATTATAGCAAGGTTGTGATTCTTACTATAAAACCGTAAAATAAAGATTAATACATAAGGAATAAATTTACTTAGAATTTAAAGAGCGACAATAATTTTTCTATATTTACGAAGTTTACAACAGTTTACGTTTGTGCTGATCTAGGGTGTTTTTAAGTTTCATATGATTTCCAGTTTTAGAGCTTGATGCGGGTTATCATATACTAATGAAAACGAGATAGAACTTAGTGCTGAGAAAATTGTTTCAGAATGAGTGCTTCGATTTTCTACCCTCACTCCACTGGCCCATCTCTTTCTCCGGCCTGAACCCAGATGACTACTTCGTTTGGACATACGTTGAGAATAACAATAAGATGACCTACCACAACACGAAAGCCAGCATTATTGCCGCCATCCGCCGACTATTCGCGGAGTTCCCGTCTGTGCTTCTAGAAAATGTATGCTCCTAGTTCCGAAACTGTATCGAGACGATTATTGAGGCTAAAGGAGGCTACATTAAACAAATGGCAGCACTGCTACATAATCAAATTACGTGAGCTAATTTTTCAATAGCAGTTCTAAAATTAATTTGTTTTACTTATTACAACTCATCGTTTCACCGTGTATTTCTTTCATTGCGTTTGCCTTTGAGTTGTTATATTCTCTCTACTTTTTAAGCAATACTCGCCCCATCAGCCAGTGTTTATAAGAGAGGCACCACTATCCTCAGAAGAGAAAACCACGACACGCAGCGTAAGGGTCGGATATAGTCGAGCGTGAGGGATCGCACCTAACGCAACCCACAATTTAAGATTAAATCTAATACCATATGCACCTGCTGAAACAGGTATACTTTCAGTATCTTAACTCTTCTCTCTCGTGTTCTATTGGATTCCTTTTTTACGTGTCTAATATACACTGTTATTGGTTTTTAATATTTGTATCTTTCTGATACTTTTTTTCAATTGCAAACCAATAAAATATCAAGCGAATATATTTCTCGGACATTTTCTTACAATGATTTACAATAAATAAACAGTACTTCCGTACATACAGCGAGAGTAAAATACCGCATACTTGTTCAGATACCCCTTGCCCACGCTCCTAATAAACAAGTAATTTTTGTATACTTGCATACCCGATAAGATACCATGAAGAAACAAATCTGCGAGTTCAACGGGTTATCATGAAAAAGATAAGTCGTGCAATTTATTGCAAACAAGTTTGTATCGGAAACATTCCTTATAATATCCTGCGGGAAACCGTAATAATGCTATAACATGGAGCTTTTCAAACATCGATATCGAAATGCTGAGGATGCATGCTCCGTTTGATAGCAATATTTCACCAATAGATCCCCTAGAATATTTTCAATGGCCGGTTGAATACGATAGGTTCAGTAGATAATGAGAACATGAATCCAACGCCATCGTACTCGTTTCAAAAGATAGGTAAGGTAGGCATATATATATATATATATATATATATATATATATATATATATACAGATACATTTTTACGTATGTGTGTTTGTATGTATTTAATTGCTTAGTGTATGTATATATACACATATATACATATATATATATATGTGTATATATATATATATGTATATATATATATATATATATATATGCGTATCTCTTCATATATATGTATAGAGATACATAAACAGAAAAAGATATATAGTCAGAATAATACTTAATTATGTGTATATAATATCAATCTATTCTATCGGGAGCTGTGTAATTCCACAAAAGACTCATTCATATGTAATATATTTATGTTGGCATTATGTAGATGTTCAGTGTAAATCAAGACGTCCTGGTAGTATTGTCGGCTTTTGTTAAAACTGAAAAGTATTTATATAGCTAGGACGAACAGTACCTGAAGATCTTGAGATTAAATCATATTCCCTACAATGTCGTAACTTTCTTACAGTGAAAGCTTAAGACTAGAGTCTCTTGCTACTCAATCACTTGAAATAACACGATTGGTATTGTACGCACTTTGTTGAGGAGAAATAGTTCGTGGTATACGAAATCTCCAACCGCAGAAACTAGAGTGTTATATCCAATGATCCTTCTGGAGTTCCTCAAGTCATGCAGAGTAAACACTCTGCCTCTTTCATGTTGTTTAAAACTGTTGGCACCGAGGGGAAAGTCAGGCTGTTTCACTTCATTAAAGTGGGCTTGTAGACCAATATGGCTGGACTATCTGAAGATTGTGGAGAAAGATCTCTTACTTTGGATTAAGAAGAAAGAAGGGTTCCTCTAGGGATCTACGCCTTCTAATGGAGCCAAACACTGCATAGTTTCTTTAATAGAGAGTTTCCGCTTTTTGTACCCGCAAATATCTGTCCGTCTAGCTCAACAAATTGGAATCAAATTTGAACCTCTTTTACTGTTAGTCATGGCGCGATATTGACAAAGTCTTAAATGTTCGCTCCCATAAAAGTGTGACCTCCCCGAAGACCTCTATGAAGTGAGCATTTCACACTAAGAAGAAATAGTTATCTATCAACACCTATCGTGCTTTTAGGGCCAAAATTAATCAAATTGTGGACACAGAAAGTAGACGTATAGTATAATATGTATGCGTTTTTATGTATTTAATAAAACATTTAAATAAATATGCTGGAATCTTTTACTGACTCTTCTTTATCAGGGTTTTAAATTTGAGATTTCAAACTGCCAATTTATAATTTACAGTCAATATATTCCTGATAAAGTCTTTATAAGTCGAAAATTTGAAACTTTAAATGAATAAATTTTTGTGTATTTAAAAAAATACAGATACGCACGTGGTCGTTCTTTCTACCCTCATATTTTGAATTCCGTTTTCTCCGTGCTTCTAAAAAGTTGATCACTACTATATATATATATATATATATATATATATATATATATATATATATATATATATATATATATATAGATAAATAAGTTATAAAATATATATGGCGATTGAGCTACGCAGAATATCTCGCCTTTCATGTACGCTAATATTAATCAGGCTTATGCCTTACACACACACACACACACCCATATATGCATATATATGTGTATATAGTAAGTTATAAAATATATATGGAATTTATGTGACTAAATGAATAATTATATATATATATATATATATATACATATATAAATATATACTTCATTTAATCACATAAATTCCATATATATATATATATATATATATATATATATATATATATATATATATATATATACTTTCGGGATGAACCAACGTTGCCTGCCATTGAATGATGGTCTGCGAATGTATCATACTCCCATATTTTTATTGTCATGGACATCGGTTTTATCGCCAATTTTGCAATCTAATCGAT
This sequence comes from Euprymna scolopes, assembly GCF_053919585.1. Lineage (NCBI taxonomy): Eukaryota > Metazoa > Mollusca > Cephalopoda > Sepiida > Sepiolidae > Euprymna > Euprymna scolopes. The sequence continues at coordinate 39,356,197 of NC_136519.1, forward strand.
TGATTTTCTACTCCAGTTAGTATTAATCATCGTAGACAAAGAGGAAACTTAGAGACCTCATTGACATTGTACATGATAGTGTCGTCTACACTACAATGTGAGAGAATTTACTGTAGAATTAAAAAAAAAATATTTTTGAATATGATGACCTGAATTAAAGTTTAAACGAGAAATATCACGTACCATACATCAATTGTGCTCTAAACGGAAACATTAAATTCGAACGCGCACGTGTCATTTAAAAGAAATAACTGTTGATATATATTTGAAATGTTTTGATTCGTGTGGTAATAAAACTTATCAAATGTATATGTGATATAAATCTTCACATGTTATTAATTGATCCTAACAAAGAGGGTATTGTTATCAACCATACTTAGTGTACGATTACATATGTGGCAACAGCATATTTTTTCCTTGTTTTGATTCTAAGATATGTATATATATATATATATATATATATATATATATATATATATATATATATATATATATATATCCATTGATATCTTATATTTTTGGATTTAGAGTTGTGTATGTGGTTCTCGGTGGATAAATTGTGTCTCTATATATATTCGAAAGTTAAAACAATGAAAAGAATATGCTGTTGTCATAGCCCTAATAATTACACACAAACAGACATACATACAACAACTCGTGTTGGTCTAAAATAGGCAAACTGTGTAAGTTTAAGAAATTACAGTTTTTCTTTTAATTACGAGCTTTCTTAATTTGTTTTGATTGTTTATATGAGGGTTTCGTAAGAAATTTCAACAGCTAATCGCAAACTAATCTATGACTTCTCCTTTTGCAGAATAGTAACTATAAATAACCTAAAGGATTCAAGCGGTGACAATAAAGGCAATAATAAACCTAACAATAAAAAACTGTAAATAAGCTCACCAAAGAATTCATGACAAGTTCAGAAAATTTGACCAATGTAGGAACAGAAGTTTATACTAAGAAAAAAATGAGGAATATTAAAACATAAATGTCTTAGCAGCAAGAACCGTATAACTTACATACATCTTGCCTCGATCATATACTTAGTTATCCCAAAACCTTATGTTGTACTCTGTCTGTTGTTTTTATATTTATACAAAAATAAAAATTACACTTACCCAAATTTTCGATGTTTTAGTGTTTGGTGAAAAAACCGTACCAGTTTTAAATTTCCTATCAGCGATAAAAGATTGTTTGTTTTGCAAGCCCCCCCCCCCTCTCTCTCTCTCTCTCTCTCTATATATATATATATATATATATATATATATATATATATATATATATATAAACACACAAAAACTAAATAGTATTTAAGCACACAGTAAAGATGCATAACTAAGAAAGGAAGAAGACGAAGACGAACAAAGGTCTTTCTATCTTCATTTTTCTTTAATTTAATTAAAAGGCATTCCTAATTAATTTCGGACTATATCAGGTCCATAATAAGAGAGTTCAATTTCCTTTTATTTTTTTTCGTAAGTAAGATCCGTGTGTTTTTATATCCGAGGCGTGTAGATAAGGTAGCGATCTCCTAATCGCTATCACGGATTTGAAATGGCTATAAATTTATAATAAATAGTAAAACGAAAAAACGAAAGAGAAGGGGCATAAAAAACTGAGTTTATATTTCTCATCTCTAATTTCCTAAGGAAATTTCATACTGGCTCGCTTAAAGAATCCTTAAAACTAGCAAACGCCATTTTCAGTTTTATTTTACCCATGGTTAGCCCTTATTAAAAAAAAACCCAAAAAACTAGTCTTCATCCTACCGATGGAAATGCTCGTTTTATATTTTATTATTATATTCATTTATTATTTTATCGTATTTTATATTTTTGGGATGACTGAGGGGGGGGGTTACCCCTATTTAAACTTGCATGAAGGGAGCTTGTTAAACGGTCTTAATCTTCTCTGGTCAATGTGCTATTTTTGCTTATGTATTCACGTTTGCTATTTTTACACCATCATACCGGTGCCATTTTTACCGTGCAATTTTCCGGTGACATTTTTACTGGTGCAATTTTTACCTAAATTCTAAACATAATTTGTTACAATCAGGTAATACCAGACGCTTTATCTACTCTGAAGCCTGGAATGGGATGAGTGTCATCAGGCGCTTCATGCAATACTACAGTGTTTCCTCGATATCACGTACTTATTAAGAGACCTATAATATATTTAAAGATATACTAATTGAAAGAACATACTGCCACAAATATCCAGTGGTAAAAATCAGAGAACAAGTACAAGACATGTACGTATGTTCAGTATTTTCACTCTTACGAGGGAGGTCAACTATTCTCAAGGGCATAACTCACTTTAGCAGAATGATTAAATGTTAGATGGATGTTAAGTCAATAAGGTCATAGTGGAACTTCGGTAGGACCAGAGTATCTAAATGTACGGCTCAAAAGAATTCATACCCATTGGATCAGATGGAAACCGGGTATAGTCAGCGATGAAGCAGACCAGAGGTATCATGTTCCACAAACTGACAGATATAGAAAAATGAATAAAATAGGTTTAAGTATATATATATATATATATATATATATATATATATATATATATATATATATATATATATATATATATATATAGACTGCGGGAAGTTGTTGAGTTTGTTGCAGTTTTGCTCGTATTTGTTCGAACTGTTTGCGGGAATGGAACATAGATGAAAGTTCAATCGAGCACCTACAATAAAAGTAATCAAGAATAGATGAACTCATAGCTGGAGTAGGGAGGCGAAAAGGTGATCGTCTTCTACATTTCGAAGTCAGCTTGGTATTTGGCCAAAGCAAGAAAGGTTAATCTTAGAAGCTCTACTCAAAACGAGTCTATAGTTCTCGATCTTAGCACATATTTGATCTGGTACATGTTGATGGTTGCTTTTGGAATTAGAAACTTTCTTCGGCGCAACTGCGGGGTTTAGTTCTTGCCTGCATTTAAAGTAAATTTTTATCATACAATATCGATACCTGAAACAGAACTACCAGATTAGGCTTCTAAAAGATACATATCTTGAGTCTTAAGTCCGTTCGCATTTTAATACTAGTAAATGCGGTATAAAGTGTACATAGCTGATCATTTTTCTTGATTATCTATCGTTATCTAATGATGATGATCCGATTCTTGTGAGTCTGGTCATGTATGCACAATTCAATATTGGTCTTACAGTAACGTTACAGTCCGGGTAGGTGACGGAGAAGCCGGGTGTAGCAGGGATGACCATGCCTCTTTGCGCGCTTCACTATATGCCCTGTATTTGTTGTTCGCTAATATAGTTCACTCTCTGTGAACAGAGGGGAACGGCAGATATCCCGTATAGGAAGCACTTTCTCTAGTGAAGTGAAAATCTATTCGACGCCTTTTCGTGGATCTCTTGATGTTGTCTGAGTAACGCTTGCTCTGCACACCGGCACTGCGTCGAACTTGGAGTAATTGGCCATAAAGTATTCTATGCGGGAGTCTCTTGCTGATCAGTGAGAGTAAATTAAATTTTAATAAATTAAATCAATATTTATTTTTTCATCCAAAAATACAACTTCCCTTTTTCTAGGGTTATTATTTCTCTTTAATTTCCTTAAAGTGTATAAACTGAATTCAGGACATGTTGTATAAAACTGCATTAATCACTCCTCATATCCTGTTTTGCTTTGTTGTGTTATCAATATTGCCTATAAAATTCATACGGTTGCGTATTTCCTTTCATGGATTATCATAATTTCAAACCCTCATTTATGGCCGCCATATTTCTTTTCGTTTTCATCAAGTGCTCCTTTTTTTCTACGCCCCCTTAAAAAATGTCGCTTCCTTACTGGATATGTTCAACATCCCTTTCAAACATAAATTCTGATAATTTATCGGTCAATAATACCCTATATACGCAGTGCACTGCTTCGATCAATTACATTTTGTATGAAGCACATTCATCCGCCAAGCAAAAACGATTATTCTATCTCCCTATTTTCCTTTTTTTTAATGAGAAATTGTTATTTTATTTTGCTGTCAATCTTTTATTCGTTCATACAATGCGTGTTTAATTCGTCTCTCTTTTCCATTCTTACATTTTGAACATTCATTCTTTTTTATATACATTCTAATCGGTTATGCGATTTAACTCGTGTATTTTTAGACTTTTTATCTATGCTCTTCATTGCGTTTTCATCGCTATTTCTTGTTTTGTTCACATTTTTTCTTAGTTTCTGTCGCATTTCCGTTCTGCAGTTCCAGCGTCGCGCTACTGAATCGGATGTTATTTTTTATGTGTTGGTGTGTTTATTAATTTATTTAATTGTTCATGTGTTTATTTTTTTTCGGTTTTAGTTATTGTATATCATTTATTTTAAACTTAATTTTTAGTTTTATTTTTCTTTTAAATTGTATATAATATATTCACAACAAGCTCTGTAATCTCTCATTCTTTTTAGACATATCTCGCTTCATTATAAGTACTACTCCCTTTATTATGTTTATATTTCCTATTAATTTTACTCGTTTTTAGGGTTTTTTAAATCTATTTCAAATTGTTATTCATACACGCATATTATATCACCGTTTTCCATTTATGTTTATATTTCCTACTTTATATTTTAAATTATTTATTTTTTTTCTTTATTCTTTTTGTGCATCTTTATTCATACTTTATATTACAGCGTTCTGTTAATCTGGTAGTTCTGTTCCATTTATGAACTTTGGATACTATAGTGTTTATTTCTCTTTTTTACGTTACTGATGAACCTTTCCGTTGATACCCATTGTGAATTCTAGTATTTCATTTTTACCTGGTCTCTATATATACGCAAGGTTTGGAGTTAATAAATGTGTTACTGTTGCACGCACTTGATTCGATTTTGACAAAAACGTGTTCTCAGTCTCTGTCTTTAACCACTTAGCCACCATCTACTCGTTATTTTTATCTATTTTGTTGACTACTTGATAATTGAGGCTATGAAAACAGCATATTCTTATCATTGTTTTTACTCTCGAGTATATATCCGACCCAGATAGAGTTCATCATTCGAGATACACATAACTCTACATAGAAGAAAATGAGATATCAACGATACACACTCAAGAGTCAAAACAATGAAAATAATAGCCTATTGTCCTAGCTCTACTGATAATACAGTGTGCCCCAGATATGAGAGACTTCCTATCTGGTTATTACAGCTCTCTTATATTCGGGTTACATTTACATGTGGGGTTATTATATCCGGGTTACTCTTACATTAACACATGCTCTAATTTGGAATCATAGAGCATCACTCTTATATCCTTTTTCCTTACATTCGGGGTTCTTATATCAGAGTTATACTATATCCGTTTTTTATTGTATTCCGGTCTCTTATATCGGGGTAAGAATGGCTTTTTGTTATATCTATTTTGCTGCACTTTTTAAATTTCTCATTTCAAATATATATTACTCTGTGTCGTGTTATATTCTGACGTATATTTTGTTTCAGATTTCTTGTCAAATTTCTATTCTGTATTTAAAAAATGTGTACTAATTATGAATTATTAGATTTTTAATGCTGTTTATTTTTTTGTCTGTACTTTTAATGCTTTTCGGTGTTTTTTTTTTTTGTTTTTTTTATTAATTCCGGATATTTCTCATATCTAATTATACATTTTCACTTTTCGTTTTTTCTTTGTTTTCATTATTTTTAATTCCAAATTCGTTTTTAATTTCTCCTTAACTTTACTGACACTTTCTTTATTTGTTGTGTTTGATTTATTTCATTCGTAACTTTACTCGTTCTTTTTCAATTTTTATTTCTCGTGTATGAATTTTTTATACATTTTATTGTTTTGTCATTTTTATGCTTCGTAGTTTTATGTGTTTTTCTTTAGCCTAATTCACTTTAGTTCTTCTCATTTCCTTACTTTATTCTTCTTTTCCCTATTTGTTTCTCTTAATTTTTATATATTATATCATCAATCTTTGCCGTTATTAAATTTGATAAATGTTTCCATGTTAGTTTAGTTATTTTAACTCTTTCAACGTATTTCTGTTCTAATATGTTTTATCGAGTTTTCTTTTCAGATTTTTCTATTTTTCTCGAGCTATCTAAATAATTCAGTTGCCTGCCTTTAAATTAGTCAGTTATCGTTCTTTGCAATGTGTCTATGATTTTAATAGGTTTTGCTTTTTTCTGTAATTCGTTACATCAACGCAAGGTTATTTATTTGTATGTCTTATTTCTCTGATTTTTCTCTTTCTGAAATCCCTCATACGACTTTCGGGTTAATATTATCCTCGGTTCCTGTTGGTGTCTCCATTCTTTACTTCTTTTTATTAAGTTTATTCTTTTCTTCTATTTTACTCACCTCCATATTTGTTGCCTCCATATTCTTTAATCCACCAATAATTTTTTGTTTCCATCGTCCCAAGTATTTCTTCACATTTTCCTTCCTATTTCACTCAAAACTATGCACAGTGTCGCTTGGATAGAGGGAGCTTCTATTTGGAACACAATTTGCAGGGGCACTATGTAAGTAGTTGAGCAGCAAATTGTCTGTTCACATTACACTTGCGCTTCTGTATGCCAGTACAGTTAAGGAAGATGAAACCATATGGAAATTCCAAAGTCTAGTGTTCGAGGGAAGAAACTATAAAAGTAAACGTTTTCCAGCATTTAGGGATCTCTGCTGAGTAGGAGGGAGAGCTTTCTGCCTGTCGGGTGAGTAAAAAATATTTACGTGGGGGAAAATAAGGGTTTGGAGTGCGCGAGAGCACTTTTCATTAATATGTATATATATATATATATATACAGTGGGGAAAATAAGTCTTGGACACATCCCATTATTCTTTATTTAACACATATTTTATGCAGCGAATGACACGAAAATTTAACAAGAAATAGTTACTAACTTAACAATAACAAATAACTTTAGAAATTGGAACCTTTTAATGCATAACAAAAATTATATAATAAAAACGAGAATAGCCTGGAAAAAAAGTGTTGGACACATTGTTTTAAATTGTAT